>NC_089221.1:21120290-21435715 GCF_963924675.1 Phocoena phocoena
TACAATTATAGAAGATTTCTACTGATTTCTTGGATGGATGTTTTTTACTCTCTGATTCCCATGTAAAATAGCATAGAATATGTTCATACTATGAATTCCAGCATGTTTGAGATGGAAAGAAGTGAAAGTGATCAGAATGTTATTAATGGTATTACACTGTGAACATGTACACAGAGGCAATACAACTGGTTCAGGAAGTACTGATCCAGGGATTGCAAATAGTGTTAGCAAGTGATTGAGATTCAGGACAGGAAGTGTTAATTGCACCATGTTAGAGTGAGCCTAGATGATTTTTTTTTTAAAGTGCAATTTACTTAAAAGGGGTATGCATTCTTTTTAAAATGAATATCTTATTTGCAAATTGAAGATTAAACAGCTTTTGCTCTATAAATAATTGTGGGGGGTGGTAGATGAATGCTTTATTTAAATATTAATTCTTAGCTGTGTATATTTTTTTCAACATTCACTGAGAAAATTGATTTTGTTATTTAGTACATTCACCTAGCAAAATATCTGTTTAGTCTTAAAGACATCAATCAGGAAACAGTATGCATTTTAATCCAACAAATGTATTAGTTTAGACAGTAAATTTTAAATTTGAACCTAAGAAATGTTTTAACATAGCCTAGTAAATCTGCATTTTTATTTAAAGCTTAATTAACTTTACTATAACATAACAAACAATTGATCAAAGGATTTTGGAAGAGACATATCTCCAAAGACATGCAAATGGCCAACAGGTATATGAAAATATAAAAAGATGTTCAACATCACTAATCATTAAGGATATTCAAATCAAAACCACAATGAGATATTATCATGGACAAGTACTGCATGATTCCACTTGCTAATCAAACTCATAAAAGGATAAAATACAGTAGTGGTAACCAGGGCTTGGGTGGTAAGGGAAATGAGTTTTTATTCAATGGATATATAGTTTCAGTTATGGTAGATGAATAAATTGTATGTTTTTGCTGTATAACATAATGTCTATAGTTAACAATAAAGCATTGTGTACTTCAGCAGTTGTTAAGAGGGCAGGTCTCATGTTAAGTATTCCTACTAAACAGAAGAAGAAAAAAGGACACAGAAAACTTTTGGAGGTGATGAGTATGTTTATTAACTTGATTGTGCTGTGGCATCATGGGTGTTTGCAAATGCCCAACTCATTAAATCGTACACATTAAATATGTGCATTTCTTTAGATATCAATTAAATCTTGATAAAAGTTAAAAAAAACATTAGTATTCAGATAATATCGAAAAACTGAGCAGATAAAAAATACAAATATACCAAGTTCTAAAAAGTAAAACTGAAAAGCCACAGAAAAAGGGATTGAAAAAGTTGAATAAATATATAAAATAATAACTTACACTGATAATCAATGTATGTAAAATAAACATTTATATTCTTAATAATTCATTAAAAATTACAAATCTATCTATGCTGAGTTGACAAGAAATGGAAGAGAGGTGATTTTTTTATATGGTATTAATGAGGTTAAAATATGGAGCAATAACATATATTGGTCTACAGTTTTCTTTTCCAGTAGTGTCCTTATCTGGCTTTGATGTTGAGATAATGCTGGCCTCATAAAATGTGTCTGGATGTATTTCCTCCTTGTTAATTTTTTGGAACAGCTTGAGATGGACTGGCATTAATTCTTCTTTAAATGTTTGGTAGAATTCACCAGTGAAGCCATCTGATCCTGGGCTTTTCTGTGTTGGGAAGTTTTTGATTAGTGATTCAATCTCCTTATTCATTACTGGTCTGTTCAGATTTTCTGTCTCTTCCTGATTCAGTCTTGGGTGATTTTATATTTCTAAAAATTCATCTATTCCTTCTAACTTTTCCAAATTTTTTTGGTGTAGAATTGTTCATAATAGTCTCTTATGATCCTGTGCATTTCTGTCCTATCAGTTGTAATGTTTTCTCTTTCATTTCTCATTTTACTTATTACAGTTTTCTCTTTTTTTTCTTAGTTTTTCTACTTAAAGTTTTGTCAGTTTTATCTTTACACGAAACAAGCTCTTAGTTTCAGTGATTTTTTTTTGGTCCAAATTTCACTTATTTCTGCTCTGATCTTTGTTATTTCCTTCTTTTACCACCATTGGGCTTAGTTTGTTCTTTTTCTAGTTCCTTGAGGAGGTATAAAGTTATGTTGTTTATTTGACACTTTTCTAATTTCTTAATAAATATATTTATCACTACAAACTTCCCTCTCAGAACTGCTTTTGCAGCATCCCATAGGTTTGGGTATGCTGTATTTCCATTTTCCTTTGTTTTGAGGTATTTTTTATTTCTTTTAAGGTTTCTTCTTTGACCCATATGTTTATCAGGAGTACGTTGTTTAATTTAAACATGATTTAAAAATTTTCCAGCTTTCCTCTTATTGATTTTTAGTTTCTTACTATTGTGGCTGGCAATGATACTTGATATTATTTCTATTTTCCTGCATTTGATAAGATTTGCTTCATAGCCTATCATATCCCTGATGAATATAGATGCAAAAATTCTCAACAAAATATTAGCAAACCTAATTCATCAGTACATTAAAAGGATCATATACCATGACCAAGAGAGGTTTATTCCTGGGATGAAAAGTTGGTTCAATATACACAAAGAAATAAATGTGACATACCGTATTAATAGAATGAAAGAAAATGTGACATACTGCATTAATAGAATGAAAGAAAATCATATGATCTTCTCAATAGATGCAGAAGAGGCATTTGACACAATAGAACATTTTCTCATGATAAAAATCCCCAACAAATTTGGTATATAAGGAACAAACTTCAACATAATAAAGGCCATATGCAACAAACCCACAACTGTCATCATATCCTACAATGAAAGACTGAAAGCTTTTCCTCTAAGATCAGAAAGAAGACAAGGGTGTCTAGTGTCACCACTCATTCATAGTAATGGAAGTCCTAACTAGAGCAATTAGGCAAGGAAAAGAAATAAAAGGTATCCAAACTGAAAAAAGAAGAAGTAAAATTGTTGTTATTCACTGATGATCTTATATATAGGAAGTTCTAAAGACTGAACCAAAAAATGTTGAAACTAATCAATGAATTCAGTAAAGATGCAGGGAAAAAAGTCAATATACAGTTGCATTTCTACACAATAACAACAAAACATTTGAAAAAGAAATGAAGAAAACTATCCATTCATGATAGCATAAAAAACAATAAAATACTTAGAGATAAATTTATCCAAGGATGTGAAAGATCTGTACAATGAAAACTACAAGATTTTGATGAAAGAAATTGAAGTAGATTCAAACAAATGGAAAGATATCTCTCTGGACCAGAACTAATATTGTTAAAATATCCATGCTAATAAAGGTCACCTATAGATTCAATGCAATCCCTTTCAAAATTCCAAAGGAATTCTTCATGGAAATCGAAATAAATTCTACAAAAGACTCTGAATAGACAAAGCAATCATTAGAAAAAAGAACAAAACAGGAGACATCACACATCCTGGTTTCAAACCATATTGTAAAGCTGTAGTAATCAAAATAGTATGGTACTGACATAATAGCAATAATATAGATCAGTGGAACAAAATTTAGAGTCCAGAAATAAACTGCTGCATATATAATCAACTAATGTTTGATGAGAGCCAAGAACACTCAATGGGTAAAAGATAGATTCTTTAGCAAATGATGTGATGAAGCCTGGATAATCAGATGCAAATAATAATAATAATAATAATAATAATAATAATAATAATAATATTTGACCCCTATCTTACACTACTCACAAAAATTAACTCAACATGGATGAGAGAGTTAAACATAAGACAGACCTGGTACTATACTCCTAAAAAACATAGAGAAGAAGCTCCTTGACTTTGATCTGGGCAATAATTTTTTGAATATAACACCAAAAGCACAAACAACAGAAGCAAAAGTAAATAAGAGGGACTATATCAAACTTAAAAGCCTCTGCACAGCAAAAGACAATCATCAAAATGAAAAGGCCACCAATAGAATGGGAGAAAACATTTGCAAACTATTTATTGGATAAGGGATTGATATAAAAAATAGAACTCATACAACTAAATAGCAAAAAAAAGAAAAAAAAATCTAATTAAATATGGACAGAGGAAGTGAATAGAAATTTTTCCAAAGAAAACATCCAAATAATCACCAGGTATAGGAAAAGATGCTTAATATTACTAATTATCAGGGAAATTCAAATTAAAACTACAATGAGATATTATTCACACCTGTTAGAATGGTTATCATCAAAGAAAGAAGAAATAAGAAGTGTTGGCAAGGATGTGGAGAAAATAGAATGCTTGTGCACCACTGGTGGGAATATAAATTGGTTCCACCACTATAAAAAACAGTGTGAAAAGTTACTCAAAAAAATGAAAAATAGAACTACTATAGGATCCAGCAATTCCACTTGTGGTTCTATATCTGATGGAATGAAATCAGGATCTATAAGAGATATCTACACTCCCATGTTCACTGCAATATTTTTCACAATAGTCGAGATATGGACGCATCCTAAGTGTCTGTCAATGGATGAATGGATAATGAAGATATGATCTATCTATCTATCTATCTATCTATAGAGAGAGAGAAAGGGAGGGAGGGTGGGAGGGGAGAGACAGAGAGAGACATGAGAAAGAGGGAAATAGTGCCATTTGCTACAGCATGGATAGACATTGAGGGCATTAAATAAGATAAATAAGGTAGACAGGGGAAGACAAATATTGTATGATATTTATAAGTGGAATATAAAAAAGCTGAACCTATAAAAACAGAGAATAGAATGGTGGTTACCAGGAGCTGGGAGCTGGAAAAATGTGTAAGGGTACAAACTTGTAATTAATATATAAATAAGTTCCAGATATCTCATGAAGAGCAGTGATTATAGTTGAGAATACTGTATTATAATCTTCAAATTTGAGAGACTAGACCTTAATCATTCCCACTGCAAAAAATAGATGATAATTATGTGTTATGAAAGAAGTGTTAGCTTATGTTGTGTTGGTAATTGAAATATATAAATGTATCAAATCAACATGTTGCACACCTAAACTTACAGAATGTTATATGCTGATTATATCTCAATAATTTAAAAATTTGGATCAATCACTTTGAAAGTACTTTGCTAATAGCCCAAGCAGTAATTAGCTTCTGAAATAGTTACCAATGAGCTCATCCCTTGGTATTCATTCCATTGTGTAATCTCTTTTACCTGAGTATGTGCTGACTTAGTCGCTTGCTTCTAACATGTGGACTGTGGCAAAAGTTGATAGGCTGTCACTTCTGAGATTAGATTACAGAGGTTAGGATCTCTCTCTTGCTCTGTTTGATGAAGTCAGCTGCCTTATTGTGAAATGATCTGTGGAGAGGATTGAGGCTGGATTTCCATCAATAGCCAGTGAGGAATCTGGGCTCTTAGTTTAACATGTGATGTATTGGATCCTGCCAACAACTACATGGGTGAGTGTGAAAGCAAATCCACCCTCAGTTGTACTTTGAGAGGACTATAGCTTTGTGAGATATCTAAGGCAGCTCAGGCATGCCTGGATTCCTCACCCACAGAAACTGTGAAAAAAAGTAAATATTTATTCCTTTAAGTAGCTATGTTTTGGAGAAATGTTTAACACAGTGATTGGTAACTAGTACAGCTGTTAAATATGAATAATCTTAAGTCATAAGACTCAACAAATTCATTCTAGATATGTGCTGTGTAAAAAATATTATGGCTCATGTGAACTGGGAAATGAAATAAATAAATGGGTTATTCATAAAATGAACTTTAAAAAAATTTATAAACATAGGTTAACCTGGAACACAAAATTATGAGTAAAACCAATAAGTTACAAAAATAACATGTATAGATGATTTTATACTTGTATATTAAAGCAGAAAATATTATATATTGTATATAATTATATTAATATGTAGTAAAGATATAATATTAATCCACGGTACAGGCATTGAGATCAGGATATTGCCTCAATGAAGGATGATTGAGAGGTCAAAGAAAGCATCACACCATTTATAATGCTTTACATTTTTCAAATAATATGTCAGATGCAAATGTGGCAAAATGCTATAACTTATACTATGTTTTGGTAGAGTATGCATAGATATATTTTATATTATGCTCTACTTTCTCTTGTTTGAAATATTTCATAATTTTTGAAATAATATTTAATAAGGGGAAATGGAAACATAAATGTGATACATTAATATGAAATTGATAAAAGTATCATTAATATAAAATATAATGGAGATAAAATCACCTTTATTTGGTTCAGATAAGCTAAAAGAAGACCAAATTAGACACAGATCTTGTTTATTGTAGTACTCCAATGACAACAGGATCAGCAACCGTAATATATCAAATCATTTCCAAGACATTAAGCAAACAAATAATTTATATAGAGTAATGTAAACAAATCATTTATACATCTATTGCACACAGTGCATCTCTAAACTATGCCTCAGAGACATCTAGTAAATAGTATGAAGTAGTATAAATCTATTGTATTTTGTTTTTGTTGGGAAAAGAACTTTATAAAAATGACACATAATCTACTAAAAATGGAAAAATACATTATTCAACCATGTAAATCTAACATCTAGAAATATTAATAATATGCTAATTAGAGAGTAATAATTATTCAAAGTTTTAGTCACTTGATATGCAATATATTATATCAAAGATGGGCAGTCAGAGATTTGTTTATGATTCAATTTGTTGTGCCATATAGATAAATTTCCAGATTAACTTTTTTAAACTAATATTTTCCTTTGACTTACAAATTATTAAAAGGTATATAGTACCAAAATATTTATTTGTTTTGTATACATTTTGTCACTGTTACAAAAACAGTTATAATAATTAAAATAATGTCTATTATTTGCTTAATAAATAGGACCAAAAAAACTTGACTTCAAGATATTATTCATAGCTGTTTACAAATAATAATTTGTTTACAACAAAAGGGAATGAAGAATGGCTAATAAGACTACTGTAATTCCCAAACCCTTCATAACTCATTAGCTGATTTCTGAACATTCACTTTCATACATTTATATAAACACTTTAAACTATTAAAATGGAATTCATTCTGTGGGAAATATAATGTGAATTTTTGTGAATTATTTATACTTAAATACTTAAATATATTTTTGGTAATATGTATAGAAAGAAAAAGTATACATATGATATTGAAATAAAAAGCAGATGGAGATGAGAAAGGACAAAAATAACTTGTAAGACTAATTTGACACTGTTTACAGACTTTGCTTAGATTTCATTAACGGCCCAATTTCCTCAACACTTCTATCTGTGCATTTTTCTGTGTAAGTTCTCAATGCTTTCCCACTGTGGGTAAGTTTAATTCTCTGTGCCTGGGCTTAGTTTGTGACTTGCTTATGTCAATATGACCTGACATCAGCAGTGTCTTGAAAAGCATTTGCAAGATGAAGACTCACTAGCTCTTGGGCTTCTGATGTCAACATGATAAGAACGTGGTAAGTCTGATGGTCCTTAAAAAGGGATGAATGACAACTAAAGCAGAGAATTATCAGCTGAGATGTCCCAGGAAAGCCCAGTTGAGAATAGAGCCCTGACCAAATTTCAGATCCAGTCAACCACTGATACCTGAGCAAACTCAACATAAACTGGGCCCAAACTAGAGTAGCCAAGCCATGGCAAGCCATGGGAAATTCAACTTATAATAAACAGTAGTTGATTTTAAGCTACACGACATTGGATTTCTTTCTACACAATGATAATTAAATGACGTAGGCCAATTATTTTACAGAGCATTTTATGAAATGGAATGCATATAATGTATAAGTTTTCCATATTGTGGAAAAGAAATTTGTAATAAATATTATTAAAAATTCAGCTTAAATTTTTCTTCCTTTCGATGATAATGTTTTGTCCAAAGTAGAAAATTTTAATATATACAATTATGCTAATGCATGGAAGAGGTCCTTCCAAGTTATACTATGACAGATATCAAAAATATTTCATGAAATTGAATCATTATGTTGTATACCTGAAACTAACATGTTATATAATATAATGTTGCATGTCCATTATACCTCAATAAAAAATAAAAATAAAGAAAATATTTAAAAACTCAAGAAAAATATTAAGCATGGATTACTATAAGCCAGAGAACATGGAATGTGCAGGCATGGTTTTAAAAAAAAATAATTTTACTCTTTTTCTCTATTCATTAACACTAATACTCATTTTATTTAAAGATGTAGATTACTATATTGATATAGATTAGAATAATATAAATCATAAAGTCTCACAAGGTAAATGACCATTTCCTAATTATCTCTTTTTTGTTGTTCACATGGAAAAATTGCTTTTACCTGAATGGTTTTAAGGTACATATTTTAAAAGAACACTTCTAAAATTTACATATAAAAAGACAAACCAAACATTGTACTATTATATATTATTGGTGTCCTCGAGCATTTTTCAATATTTTATCTTTTATGAATTCAGGGTTATTCCTGGAACTAATATGTAAATATAATTTTAAAACATGTGTTTTTTTGTTTTTTTGGGTTTTTTTTGCAGTAAGCAGGCCACTCACTGTTGTGGCCTCTCCCGTTGCGGAGCACAGGCTCCGGACGAGCAGGCTCAGCGGCCATGGCTCACAGGCCCAGCCACTCTGCAGCACGTGGGATCCTCCCGGACTGGGGTACGAATCTGTGTCCCCTGCATCGGCAGGCGAACTCTCAACCACTGCGCCACCAGGGAAGCCCTAAAGCATTGAATTAATTATGCATTTATATCATACATCTTAGAATCAAGCAAATTCAGGAAATCAAACCTGATAGTTTAGGTAAATATATCTGCTTATTTATTTGCTCAACAAATAGAAGAGACAGACAAAGAGTTTTAATTAAATGAAGAGAACCTGAAGTAGTCAGCTCTAATAATTTAGATTTGCATTTCTCTAATGATTAGTGATGTAGAGCATCCTTTCATGTGTTTGTTGCCAATTTGTATATCTTCTTTGGAGAAATGTCTACTTATATCTTCTGCCCATTTTTGGGTTGGGTTGTTTTTTTTTTGGATACTGAGCTGCATGAGCAGCTTGTATATTTTGGACATTGATCTTTTGTCAGTTGCTTCATTTGCAAGTATTTTCTCCCATTCTGAGGGTTGTCTTTTCATCTTGTATATGGTTTCCTTTGCTGTGCAAAAGCTTTTAAGTTTCATTAGGTCCCATTTGTGTATTTTTGTTTTTATTTCCATTTCTCTAGGAGGTGGGTCAAAAAGGATCTTGCTGTGATTTATGTCATAGAGTTTTCTGCCTGTTTTCCTCTAAGAGTTTTACACGGTCTGGCCTTACATTTAGGTCTTTAATCCAGTTTGAGTTTATTTTTGTGTATGGTGTTAGGGACTGTTCTAATTTCATTATTTTACATGTAGCTGTCCAGTTCTCCCAGCACCACTTATTGAAGAGACTGTCTTTTCTCCATTGTATGTTCTTACCTCCTTTATCAAAAATAAGGTGACCATATGTGTGTGGGTTTCTCTCTGGGCTTTCTATCCTGTTCCATTGATCTATATTTCTGTTTTTGTGCCAGTACCATGCTGTCTTGATTACTATAGCTTTGTAGAATAGTCTGAAGTCTGGGAGCTTGATTCCTCCAGCTCCGTTTTTCTTTCTCAGGATTGCTTTGGCTATTCAGGGTCTTTTGTGCTTCCATACAAATTGTGAAATTTTTTGTTTTAGTTCTGTGGAAAATGCCATTGGTAGTTTGATAGGGATTTCACTGAATCTGTGGATTGCTTTGGGTACTACAGTCATTTTCACAATGTTGATTCTTCCAATTCAAGAATATGGTATATCTCTCCATCTGTTTGTATCATCTTTAATTTCTTTCATCAGTGTGTTATAGCTTTCTGCATACAGGTCTTTTGTCTCCTTAGGTAGGTTTATTCCTGGGTATTTTATTCTTTTTGTTGTAATGGTAAATGGGAGTGTTTCCTTAATTTCTCTTTCAGATTTTTCTTCATTAGTGTATAGGAATGCAAGAGATTTCTGTGAATTAATTTTGTATCCTGCAACTTTACCAAATTCATTGACTAGCTCTAGTAGTTTTCTGGTAGAGTCTTTAGGATTCTCTATGTATAGTATCAGGTCATCTGCAAACAGTGACAGCTTTACGCCTTCTTTTCTGATTTGGATTCCTTTTATTTCTTTTTTGTCTCTAATTGCTGTGGATAAAACTTCCAAACCTATGTTGAATAACAGTGGTGAGAGTGGACAACTTTGTCTTGCTCCTGATCTTAGAGGAAATGGTTTCAGTTTTTTACCATTGAGAACGATGTTAGCTCTGGGTTTGTCATATATGGCCTTTATTATGTTGAGGTAAGTTCCCTCTATGCCTACTTTCTGGAGGGTTTTTATCATAAATGGGTGTTGAATATAATCAAAAGCTTTTTCTGCATCTATTGAGATGACCATATGGTTTTTCTCCTTCAGTTTGTTAATATGGTTTATCACATTGATTGATTTACATATATTGAAGGACCCTTGCATCCCTTGGATAAACCCCACTTGATCATGGTGTATGACCCTTTTAATGTGCTGTTGGATTCTATTTGATATTATTTTGTTCAGGATTTTTGCATCTATGTTCATCAGTGATATTGGCCCATGGTTTTCTTTCTTTGTGACATCTTTGTCTGAAAACCACCACTTGTTAAGCTCACAGATTCTGTGGGTTGGGAATCTAGACAGGGCAAGACTAGATTGGTTTATCCACAGCTTAAAGTTTGTGGAACGAAATCATCTGCAAGTGTCTTTAAATACATACTTTCCTTTCAGTTGGGACCTCAGATGGGATTTTCAAGAGGACCTGCAGGTCATTTCCCCACGTGCTCTGGACTTGCTCTGAGAATAGGGATAGCAGGATAATCAGACTTCTTATAAGGAGGCACAGAACTCAAAAAGCTAGTGTCCTGATGGACAAAGTGAAATCCTTATTGTGGCTCTGACTGCAAAACCACATAATCTCATTTCTAATGTATTATTTTGTTTAAAGTAGTCTCAGATTCGCCAAGATTCATGAGGATGTGGCCTAGACACCATCTTTTGAAGGCAAGGTGGTATAACATCACACTGTAAAACAGCATGTAAGATGAGTGATATAGTTGTAGCTATAATTGAAAAATACCACCTGCCACAATCATATACTCTTCTGGCTTAATTTTCTCATCATCTCTTGTCACTAACATTCAATATATCTTACCTTTTATTTATATATATCTCTCTATTAGAATGTAAGTTTGTGTCTGTTTTGTTTCATTGTTTTCTATAACACATCGAAGAGTACTTGAAACAAGTAATTGTTTAATAAATATTTTTTCTATGAATGAATAACTGAGTGGTTGTAAACTATTTTTAAAAGAGGATAGAAAATGCAAAATAAGCTTAATATGAATAAAATATGTATATAGAACATAGAATAAGTTAAAACAATATGTTTTTAAGGCTACACATATTACTATATGCTCAACTTTACTTGTACATGTTAAAGTCTGATGATCACAAAATTTCTTGGTCTCTTTTATATCTAACATTTTTATATCATGTCTTTTTCTAAGACAGATTAGCATATATTGTGTGATTTATAATGTTTACTTCTTCTATAAATCAATGAAATTATGAGTTTAAACTGAGATAAATTCATCTATTCACTTGCCATGAGAAGCTACATTGCTCCAAGAAAATTTTTGGGCTGTGGATATACATGTTCTATAGCCATATTAGATGCATAAATGAGCATAATGAGCATGCAAATTTCATGTAAGTTTGAGGGAAAGAATTAATGTTTTGTTAAGTATATGTGATGAGTTTAATAACACTGATAATCATGCCCCTAAATATGTATGCTGGAGTTAATGATAGTGACAAGAATATATCAAATTTATGAGTGAAAAACTAGAGAAAGAGGAAAGGTGATGGGTATAAGAAATTAAAATGGTCATTGTTTTCCAGCCAGGGGTGAACATTCAGATAAGGGAAGGGAAAGTACCTGCTTTTTGAATAGTGTAAGGAAAAGAGGAGTCGTTAGAATAGAGATTTTAGTTTGGGATGATTATAAAGTAGATACAATGAATGTGGATGGTTGAAGTAGAATGAAAATACTAATTCATAAAGTAGAGTAGGTACAAAATGAAGAATATTTATGATTATGTTAGTATTTAGGATCCCTTTTCATACATTCCAAAAGTAAAATATAGTTTATAGATGAATTCACTCATCATATGCATGAATGTTGATATGGTGCTTTCACTAATATACGGTGAAATTTTTCCCTATGAATCATTTTCCCCAACTTCTACTAGGTACTTAAATCAAGTTAATTCTAGGAAGAAGAGACAATGAGTGTATTTTCCTGGTCCAAGCCATTTTCTCCATTCTGCCTTCAACAGCAGTAAAGTATGAATTGTGCTCTTATTCTCAATAGGCCATGCTGCCCAATTTTCACTGGATCAGAAACAGATGGAGAAGTAGTATCATCATAAACTCTCTCTTTCTCTCTCTGTCTCCTTCTTTCTCTGCCTTTCTCTTTCTCTCTTCCCTTCTCTTTCTCTTTTTTCTTTCTTTCTCATATTTACATGTATATATGTAAGTGAATAAATATACACATTTTAAGTGACCTCTTAAGTTGCAATTCTTCATAGATGTTTTCCTTGGCACCTACACAAATTCAAACTCTTAGTTTATATTTCTCATAGCATCTTCTACTTCTATTTCTTGAACTTAATACAATTTAAAGTAAGGAAACGTTTGGGGGATTGTTTATTTTATCTTGCTTCATGAGGTTAGAATGGGTCAACTTTATTACTGCTATGATTATCACTTCATCACATTATCTAGCACAGACTAGAACTCAATAAATACATTTTGAATGAGTAGTTACTTACACTCATTGAGTTCCATACTCCTCAGTTTTAAACTGGAATTATAACACCTACACAATATACAAAACATGTAATGTCTCAAATCTTTTTTAGCCTATTCACTTTTATAGGTAATGTTAATTTTTATTTTCTCAGAACTGATTTCTCTTTCTCAGTGCTAACTACAAAAATCCCATTGCTTTACTTAGATTTGAAGATTCAAGTCCCCTTGACAGTTTTCAAATAAGTTTCAGGAAGATAAAAAATGTTCTCTTTTCCTTGCAGTTGAAAAAAGCAAATAATCATCCGTATTATACAACTGTTGGCATAGCTTTGGCATATAAGTTTTACCTTCTAATAGAAATAAAATTTTGATTAGCTGTTTAATATTTGTGGGCCTTTAATTAATATCTACTTTTCCATATTATGATGGCTATAAATTTCATTTTGTTAGCCATAAGTTTATTGCATTTGTCATTTCCCTCTTCTCCCACATGCAGTACACTTGGAACATAAGCAACAACAATAAAAATTACACTAAATTATCTACTAGACATATTTGATTTCTTATTTTAAAAGGTTTGAGTGTCATTTAAACTGACACTACCCTCTAGCTTTGGTTTGAGGATTGCATATAAATCACCAGGCAACCAGCAGAGTGACAAACTTTGAATTAAATGCTCAATTAAATTTGGTGATTCTACATAATGAAAAGTACTTCATTAGATGGACGGGTCATTAGCATTTGGGGGCAATTGTTAAGTCTGATTTTGTTTGTTCATATATGGATAACAAAACACACAGTGTCACAGTGAAATGAGAAACCTAATACGAGATTTTTCCATGAATAATCTTCCTCCAGATTAGAGAGAATTTTTAAATAATTACTTTAAACTGATTAAAAATATAAAGGAAAAACAATAAAAGGAAGTCTTCAGATAAAAAAGAAAAAAATAACTAATCATTGGATAAATTTTCAGAGTAAACAATTTCCATGAATACAAATTGGGCCTCATATTCCCAGTTTGTTTCCAGAACAAAGTCAAAGTGTCATATTATATTAGGTGAATAATAAGACTGCACAGCTCATTAAAGCATAAATTCATTTCTTTGCTTCTCTTGTGGTGTAATGTGTTTGCATTTTGCCCTGAGGACAGATACTAACATTTATCTGTGATTAAAGATTCACAGACCATTAACAGTATAGCAATTTCCATGCAGTTAAGGCAGGGAAATAAGATGTTTTAAAAATTATTTCCCATCCCATGTGCAAGTTAGTCTCCCTTTCTTCAGTTTAGATTTTTTCCACTGGACGAACACATTCCTAGATTGGCTTTCTCTACAGTTAATGTAGAAGTGTTCAATAATCCACCACCTTCTTTTTTTCTCAGTAATCATTTAAGCATTTTGTGATTTTGTCCTCTGTGAGGACTGCCTCAATTGATTAGGGAAGTGAGTGTTAACTCTAACATTGTCTGTCTGTATTCTGAATGTTATCTGCTGGAATAAAAGAAGGTGAAGATAAGGAAACTTAATCGACAGATACAAGGCTGAACAGCTAATTATCAGAAGCGCGGATGGGGGAACCCTATTGATATAAAATTGAATATCTACAAAATGTTTTCCAAGTAATAAAGTATTGCAGTGTGCCTGGGCAATGCCTTACTAGTGATATTAAAATGCCAGCAACTGGCAACAAAGAACAAAGTGTTTTATGTCAAATACCTGGGTAAAATTATCTGTTCCACATTTAATCATTTATTAAAAGTATAGAACAGATGATTTGGGGTGAATTTTATCTATTCTGCAGTCATTTGTTTAAGAAATATGCACCGAACACTTGCGTTAAATTGCACGCTTGAAAAATAGTATAGTGGGTAGGAGCACAGATGATGAGGATAAATTTCATGGATTAAACTTCTCTTTCTGTCATTTTCTAGCTGTGTGATCTTGAATAAGTTGTTAGTTAAGCTCTCTCTTCCTTGATTTCCTTCCTAAAACAGGGTGTGACAACAACTGCCAGTACTCATCACTATCCAGGTTTTCTGTTTGTTCATAGATACAGAGTCCAAATATATTCCCCATCTCACGTACATTTACATCAATTCAAGTGAACCTCTTCCAGCCAGTGAATTGAGAGCAGAAGTGGCTGCAACTAGTCCAGCCTGGCCCATAAAACGTATTTGTGCATAATTTTGTTCTTTTTCCCCAACAATATGTAAAAAATAAAGAACTCTGATGATGTTCATGACCTAAGCCACAGAATGGAAGATGGCAATGTTCCTGAATCACTGCTTGGAGAAGAAGCTTTCCTGCTCCACATGCAATCTACTGTGATATGAGAGAGAAATATATTTTTATCACATAAATCTATGAATAGTTGATACTTTGGGGGGTTTTTTTGTCCCTTGCTTTTTAGGTTGGTGCTCTATGATTGGACTTGGGCCAATGGAATGTGGGCAGAACTGATGTAAGACACCGCCATGCCTGACTTTTAATGTATTCTGTGCGCACACCTCTATATGACTCTCTCCTTGTCAAGGAATTGTAAAGGCACATGATGAAGATGATGTTATAAAAAAATATAAGAAGTTTAGAGCCCTGAGTTACCATAGGACTCTGATAAGTCAAACTTTATACTGGTTAGCACTGAGATTTTGGCGTCCATTTCTACCCAGTAAAACCTGTCCATCCCTAACAATGAAGTTGATGAGGAAGTCTGTCATGGATTAGAACATATGAAGTAGTTTTTGTGTTCTTGGAAATTTCACAATGTACTTAGGGAAATTATATATATATATATATATATATATGTATATATATATATATATATGTTAACTATATGAAAGATGTAAGAAATACATGATAGCTACATTACTACTTTTAGGAGTAATGGAATTTTGCAATTTTTCACATCAGTTAGGAGAGTGACATGAAAAAACACAAGGATTTATATTTGATGATTCTTAAGGCAACGATTTAGTTTAAGTATATAAGTACTAAACAGATACTTTATTTTAGTTATTTTAAAATGAATTTTCTCCCATCAAAAAAGTAGTTACTATCAAAGTATACAGTTCGCATAAAAATGTTTTAATAGAAAATTACATTTTTAAAAAGGTAAACTCTTTGAATTTCCTTCTGTCAGCTTTTAATCAAGTGGCCTTTGAAGATCTAAATCTGTTGAGCTCCTGTTAACTCCATTAAGATTCTGTACCATTGCTGGCTTTGAGCCTGCAAATTCCTACTGGCCTTTTCATAATTTACAATAGATGATTAGGCTTTTATTTACTTTTGTTTTTTGTTAGGTGTGCTCTATAAATTTGTTCTTCAGATAGACAACCTAGAGATGAATTTATAGAACTTATAAAGTAATTAAAATTATATTAATAAATAATATTTTCACACAAAAAACATTTCTTCCATCATATCACATCCTTCACAGTCATTTAAAACATATAATTTCAGGTTTCCTTCTCCTCTAGAATATTATAGTTATGAATTACAGATTTCTCTCGCCCTGGTTGGAAATGTTATTCTTCCAATTGATTTTTAACAGTGGGAAAATAGCTTTAGAAATGTAAATGATTCCTATTTTCAAGCCAGTATTTAGGAATGCATGACTGTCCAAAGAAAAAAATAGATGTGTTTGTAGTTCTATCATTCTCCCATGTCATATGTCAATCTTTGGACATTTCTGTTATTACACTTTATATAACATTTAACAGGTAATCAGCAATATGAGATTTTCTCTGAAAAAGTAATTTTCTAATAAGGAATCTGAGACTCTAAGATACAAATATCTAATTTAACATTTCTCATAAGAGGTAAAGTCAAAATTAAAAGAACCTATCCTGAGTCTTTGTTTTTAACCACTAGGGTATGCTATTTTCATTGTTTCTTAATTAAAATAATTTAACAAAATTTCATTATAAATAGATAATATATAAGAACATGTTTTTTCCCCTCATGATACCATCGTTTATCTAACAATGTGAAGTTACTAATGAAATCAGAAACAACATCAGAGGACATTTATATTTTGTTTTCCTTCTGAATTGTTTCACATGATTAAATCATCAATTATTAAAATTCTTGCAAAACCAAACAAATGGGACCTAATTAAACTTAAAAGCTTTTGCACAGCAAAAGAAACCATAAACAAAATGAAAAGACAACCTACTGAATGGGAGAAAATATTTGCAAATAATATGACCCATTTGAACTGTAAAGGGTTAATATACAAAATATATAAACAGCTCATACAACTCAATAACAGAAAACAAACAATACGATTAAAGAATGGGCAGAAGACCTGAATAGACATTTTTCCAAAGAAGATATACAGATGGCTAAAAGGTACATGAAAATATGCTCAACATTTTTAATCATCAGAAAAATGCAAATTAAAACCACAATGAGATATCACCACACACTTGGCAGAATAGCTATCATTAAAATGTCTACAAATAACAAATACTGGCGAATATGTAGAGAAAAGGGAACCCTTGCACACTGTTGATGGGAATGTAAATTGGTGCAGCCACTATGGAAAATAGTATGGAGTTTCCTCAAAATACTAAACATAAAACTACCATATGATCCAGCAAATCCCCTCATAGTTATATATCTGAAGAAAACAAAAACACTAATTTGAAAAGATTGCTTCCCATTGTTCATAGCAGCATTATTTACTGTAGCCAAGATATGGAAGCAACCTAAGTGTCCCTCAACAGATGAATGGATAAAGAATATGTGATATTTATATATACAATGTAATATTACTGAGCCATAAAAAAGAATGAAATCTTACCATTTGCAACAGCATGGATGGACCTGGAGGGTATTATGGTTAGTGAAATAAGTCAGACAAAGAAAGACAAGTTGTGTATGTTATCACTTATATATGTGTAAATGTATATAACCAAACAGGAACAGACTCACAGGTATAGGGAAAAAACTACTGGTTACCAGTTGGGAGAGGGAAGAGGGAGAGGAAGATATGGGTGGGGGATGAAAAGGTACAAATTATTATGTATAAAAGACATAAGCTACAAGGATGTATTGTACAATACAGGGAATATAGTCAACATTTTATAATAACTATGAAATGCGTATAACCTTTAAAAATTGTGAATAACTATGTTGTACACCTGCAACTTATATAATATTGTACATAAACTATACTTCAACTAAAAAAAGGCAAAAAATTGGTTTCAAGATATACCTTATCCAATAAAGAAAAACAATGGACATATAAACAGAAAGACGGTTCAACACAACCAAAGAGGAGTATTACTATGGATCTGATTTAAAGATACTGACCCAGGATGCACGAGTAATATAATAAAATATAAACATATTTTTTAATTGCTAGGAAACATACAGTGTACATAAACAAAATTCCTCATTTAGCAGAATCAGTGAATTAAAACAAAACAGAAACATAGGATTTTTGATAAGTAGAACTGTCTCCAAATCAGTTTTGTCACTTTCCAATTATGTTAAACTTTACAAATCACTGAATCTCACTGAGATAAAGAGATGGTTATAAGAGCCCCAAGTACCTGATAAGACGATTGAATATATTAAAAAAAAATTCTTAGTAGAATGCTTTGTTATACCTATGGTATAAATAGATAACTCCTATTAAATAATACATTAAATTGTATTAAAACACACATTTTATTGATGTCATATTAAAATACAAAACTTTAATTTTACTTTTTTATTCACTAGGTGAATTAAGGTATTCAGGTTAACTAAAAGTTAAATAATTGATTCTCTGAATTCTCATATATCCCCAAATGTCAAAATGTGTCTCACTAGTTATGGTGATAAAATTCAATTTGTTAGTAAAGGTGTATGTTTGGAAGGTTTCAAAAGAAAGATTTTACTTTTTCCCTTTCTCAAAGTATAAGGAATGGCTAGCTTTCAAATTTGTTTTATTAAAATTCTGTTTATCACACCTCTTTTATTCCAATAATTTCATAATCTATTTTTATTTTTTACTACAATCATTCCCTCCATCCAATTTTTTCTGCTTTCTTTTTTTAGTGTACTCTCTTTTTATCTTCCTCCTTTCATTGTCAGAGGTCTGTACTGTTTGAAGTAGCAAAACAATCAAGTATTTACTGCCTACAAGGTAACAAGGCTTAAAATATCTGCCACATGATTTAATATTTTCTCTGAAACAGTAGGGAATACTAAAGGCTTTTTTTGGAAGCTCCACCAGAAGAGGTAGTCACTAGAATCTTTTGGAATGAAAGCTATTTCCTACCATAAAGGAAAATACAAAAAATTGGGAGGAACACAAATGAAGTAATAAAGCAAGAGGGAACACCAGAAAACAATCAAATTGAGGCATTCAAACTTAGCTAGCCATGCCATGAGAGACCTCAGGGTTGTCATGCTCTCATGTTTGTTTGTTTTTTTAATTTAAAAAAACTTTAAAAAAATTTTATATTAAAGCATACTTGACTTACAATGTTGTGTTAGTTTCAGGTGTATGGCAAAGTGATTTAGTTATACATATACATATGTCCCTTCTATTTCAGATTCTCTTCCTATATAGGTTATTACAGAGTATTGATTAGAGGTCCCTGTGCTATACAGTAGGTCCTTATCAGTTATCTATTTTCTATATAGTCAGGTGTATATGTTAATCTAAACCTCCTAATTTATCTCTCCCCCCCCTCACCTTTCCCCTTTGGTAACCATAAGTTTGTTTTTGAAGTCCGTGAGTCTGTTTCTGTTTTGTAAATAAGTTCACTTGTATCATTTTTTTGATTCCACATATGTGATAACATAGAATATTCATCTTTTTCTGTCTTACTTCACTTAGTATGATAATCTCTAGGTCCATAATGCTGCGAATGGCATTATTTCATTCTTTTTTAATGGCTGAGTAATATTTCTTTGTATATATGCACCACATCTTCTTATCCATTCATCTATTGATGGACATTTAGGTTGCTGCCATGACTGGCTATTGTAAATAGTGCTGCGGTGAACATTGGGGTGCATGTATCTTTTCAAAGTATGGTTTTCTTCAGATATATACCCAGGAGTGGGAATGCAGGATCATATGGTAACTCAATTTTTAGTTCTGTAAGGAACCTCCGTACTGCTCTCAGTAGTGGCTGTACCAATTTACATGCCCACTAGCAGAATAGGAGGGTTCCCTTTGCTCCACACCTCTCCAGCATTTATTGTTTGTAGACTTTTTGATGTTGGCCATTCTGACTGGTGAGAGGTGATATCTCATTGTAGTTTTGATTTGCATTTCTCTAATAATTAGCGAGGTTGAGCATCTTTTCATGTGCTTTTTGGCCATCTGTATGTCTTCTCTGGAGAAATGTCTATTTAGATCTGCTCATTTTTTATTGTTTTTTTTTTCTTGCTTTTCATTTTTTATATTGAGCTGCATGATCTGTTTTTATATTTTGGAGATTAATCCCTTGTCAGTTGCATGGTTTGCAAATATTTTCTCCCATTCTGTGGGTTGTCTTTTTGTTTTTTTTTTTAATGGTTTCCTTTGATGTGTAAAAGTTTAATTAGGTCCTCTTTGTTTATTTTTGTTTTTATTACCATTACTCTAGGAGGTAGATCCAAAAAGATATTGCTGCCATTTATGTCAGAGTGTTCTGCCCATGTTTTCCTCTAAGAGTTTTATAGTATCTGGTCTTCCATTTAGCTCTTTAATCCATTTTGAGCTTATTTTTGTGTGTGGTGTTAAAGAATGTTTTAATTCATTTTTTTACATGTGGCTGTCCCATTTTCCCAGCACCACTTATTGAAGAGACTGTTTTTCCTCCATTGTACATTCTTGCCTCTTTTGTAGATTAATTGACCATAGGTACCTGTGTCTATTTCTGGGATTTCTATCCTGTTCCATTGATCTATAAGTCAGTCTTTATGCCAGTACCATACTGTTTTGATGACTGTAGCTTTATAGTATACTCTGAAGTCACAAAGTCTGATTCCTCCAGCTCCGTTTTTCTTTCTCAAGATTGCTTTGGCTATTCAGGGTCTTTTGTGTTTCCATACAAATTTTAAGATTTTCTGTTCTAGATCTGAAAAAAATGCCATTGGTAATTTGATAGGGATTGCATTGAATCTATAGATTGCCTTGGGTAGTATAGTCATTTTGACAATATTGATTCTTATGATCCAAGAACATGATATATCTTTCCATCTGCTTGTGTCATCTTCAATTTCTTTCATCAGCATCTTATAGTTTTTGGAGTACAGGTCTTCTGCCTACTTAGGTAAGTTTATTCCTAGGTATTTTATTCTTTTTGATGCGATGGTAAATGGGATTATTTCCTTAATTTCTCTTTCAGATTTTTTGTTGTTAGTGTATACAAATGCAGGAGATTTCCGTGTATTAATTTTGTATCCTGCAACTTAACCAAATTCATTAATGAGCTCTGGTAGTTTCCTGGTAGCATCCTTAGGATGTTCTATGTACAGTACCATGTCATTTGCAAACAGTGTCAGTTTCACTTCTTCTTTTCCAATTTGGATTTCTTTTATTTCTTTTTCTTCTCTGATTGCTGTAGCTAGGACTTACAAAACTATGTTGAATAAAAGTGGCAAGAGTGAATATCCTTGTCTCTTTCCTGATCTTAGAGGAAATGCTTTCAACTTTTCCCCATTGAGTATGATGTTAGCTGTGGGTTTTTCATAAATGGCCTTTATTATATTGAGGTAGGTTCCCTCTATGCCCACTTTCTGGAGAGATTTTATCCTAAATGGGTGTTGAATTTTGTCGAAAGCTTTTTCTGCCTCTATTGAGATGATCATATGGTTTTTATTCTTCAGTTTGTTAATGTGGTGTATCACTTTGATTGATTTGAGTATATTGAAGAAACTGTGTATCCCTGGGATAGATCCCTCCTGATCATGGTGTATGATGCTTTTAATGTGTTGTAGGATTCGGTTTGCTAGTATTTTGTTGAGAATTTTTGCATCTATGCTCATGAGTGATATTGGCCTTTAATTTTCTTTTTTTGTTGTTGTTATATCTTTGCCTAGTTTTGGTATCAGGGTGATGGTGGCCTCGTAGAATGAGTTTGGGAGTATTCCTTCCTATGCAATTTTTTTGAAGAGTTTCAGAAGGATAGGTGTTAACTCTTCTCTAAATGTTTGATAGAATTCACCTGTGAAGCCATTTGGTCCTGGTCTTTTGTTTGATGGGAGTTTTTAAATCACAGTTTCAATTTCAGTGCTTGTGATTGGTCTGTTCATATCTTCTATTTCTTCCTGGTTCAATTTTAGGAGATTGTACCTTTCTAAGAATTTGTCCATTCCTTCTAGGTTGTCCATTTTACTGGCATATAGTTGCTTGTATTAGTCCCTTATGATCCTTTGTACTCCTGTGGTGTCCATTGTAACCTCTCCTTTTTCATTTCTAATTTTATTGATTTGAGCCCTCTCCCCATTTTTTTTTTTTTTTTGATGAGTCTGGTTTTGTTTATCTTTTTGAACAACCAGCTTTTAGTTTCCTTGATCTTTTCTATTGTTTTCTTTGTCTCTGTTTCATTTATTTCTTTCTGTTCTGATCTTTTATGATTTCTTTCCTTCTGCTAACTTTCAGTATTGTTTGTTCTTCTGTCTTTAGTTGCTTTAGGTATTAGGGGTTTTTCTTGTTTCCTGAGGTAAGATTATATTGCTATAAACTTCCCTCTTAGAACTGCTTCTGCTGCATAACATAGGTTTTGGGACATATTTTTGTTTTCATTTATCTCTAGGTATTTTTTATTTCCTCTCTGATTTCTTCAGTGATGCATTGGGTGTTTAGTATTATTTAGCGTCCAGGTGTTTCTGTTGTTCACAGTTTTTTTTTTTTTTTTTCTTGTAGCTGATTTCTAATCTCATAGGTTTGTGGTCAGAAAAGATGCTTTATGATTTCAACTTTCTAAATTTATTGAGGCTTGCTTTATGACCCAGCATGTAATCTATCCAGGAGAATGTTCCATGTGCACTTGAAAAGAATGTGTATTCTCCTGATTTCAGATGGAATGCTCTATAAATATCAATTAAGTCCATCTGGTATAATGTGTCATTTAAGAGCTGTGTTTATTGATTTTCTGCCTGGATGATCTGTCCATTGATGTAAGTAGGGTGTTAAAGTCCCCCAATAATATGTTATTGTTGATGTGATACTGTTGATTTCTACTTTTATGGCTGTTAGCATTTGTCTTA
Organism: Phocoena phocoena; assembly: GCF_963924675.1. NCBI lineage: Eukaryota > Metazoa > Chordata > Mammalia > Artiodactyla > Phocoenidae > Phocoena > Phocoena phocoena. The sequence goes on from NC_089221.1 coordinate 21,143,438, forward strand.
CATACTGAAGTGCTTCTATGTTGGGTGCATATATATTTGCAATTGTTATATCTTCTTCTTGGATTGATCCCTTGATCATTATGAAGTGTCCTTCTTTGTCTCTTATAAGAGTCTTTATTTTAAAGTCTATTTTGAGTACAGCTACTTCAGTTTTCTTTTGATTTCCATTTGCATGGAATATCTTTTTCCATCCCTTCACTTTCAGGTGTTCCTAGATCTGAAGTCAGTCTGTTGTTGACAGCATATATATGGGTCTTGTTTTTGTATCCATTCAGTCAGTCTATGTTTTTTGGTTGGAGCAGTTAACCCATTTACATTTAAGGTAATTACTGATATGTATATTCTTTTTTTTTTCTTTCTTTTTGCGGTATGCGGCCCTCTCACCGCCACAGCCTCTCCCACTGCGCAGCACAGGCTCCGGACGCACAGGCTCAACGGCCATGGCTCACGGGCCCAGACACTCCGCGGCATATAGGATCCTCCCAGACTGGGGCATGAACCCATATCCCCTGCATCAGCAGGTGGACCCTCAACCACTGCGCCATCAGGGAAGCCCCAGATATGTATATTCTTATTGCCATTTTGTTAATTGTTTTGGATTTGTTTTTGTATGTCTTTTTTCTTCCCTTTTTTGTTCTCTTATCTTGTGATTTGATGACTATCATTAACATTGTGTTTGGATTGCTTTTTCTTTTTTATGTATGTATTTATTGTAGATTTTTGGTAATCTCACAGTTACTGTGAGGTTTGCTATAGCAGTCTATATGTATACAAGATTGTTTTAAGTTGTTGCAATATCCTGCATTTGTACTCTCCTCTTCTCATGATTGCTGGTTTTGATATCACATTTGTGTGTGGATGATTTCCTACCTTTACTGTATTTTTGCCTTTACCAGTGAACTTTCCCATTCATAACTTTCTTATTTCTAGTTGTGGGTTTTTCTTTTCCACCTAGAGAAGTTCCTTTAGCATTAGTTGTAAAGTTGGTTTGGTGGTGCTGAGTTATTTTTGCTTTTGCTTGTCTGTAAAGCTTTTGATTTTTCCTTTGAATCTGATGAGAGCCTTACTGGGTAGAGTATTCTTGGTTGTAGGTTTTTCCCTTTCATCACTTTAAATATGTCATGTCAATCCTTTCTGGACTGCAGAGTTTCTGCTGAAAAATCAGCTGATAACCATATGAGAATTTCCTTGTATGTTATTTGTTGCTTTTCCCTTGTTGATCTTAATATTTTCTCTTTGTCTTTAATTTTTGTCAATTTGATTAATAGTGTCTCAGTGTGTTCCTCCTTGGATTTATCCTGTCTGGTACTCTCTAGCTTCCTGGACTTGGGTGGCTCTTTCATTTTTCCATGTTAGGGAAGTTTTCCACTATTATCTCCTCAAATGTCTCAGGCCCTTCCTCTCTCTCTTTCTCCTTCTGGGGCCCCTATAGTGCAAATGTTGGTGCATTTAGTGTTGTCCTCCAGGTCTCCTAAATTATCCTCATTTCTTTTCATTCTTTTTTCTTTATTCTGTTCCATGGCAGTGATTTCCACCACTCTGTCCAGCTCACTTATCCATTCTTCTGCCTTATTTATTCTTCTATTGATTCCTTCTAGTGTATTTTTCATTTCAGTTATTGTATTGTTCAACTCTGTTTGTTTGTTCTTTATATCTTCTAGTTCTTTGTTAAACATTTCTTGTACCTTCTTGGTCTGTGCCTCCATCATTTTTCTGAGATCTTGGATATATTTACTATCATTACTTGGAATTCTTTTTCAGATTGATTGCCTATCTCCACTTCACTTAGCTGTTCTTCTGGGGTTTTTGCATGTTCTTTCATCTGGAACATATTCCTCTGCTGTATAACTTTGTCTATCTTTCTGTGTTTGCAGTCCTGCAGGCTGCAGAACTGTAGTACATCTCACTTCTGTTTTCTGACCCCTGGTGGATGAGGCTTGTCTAAGAGGCTCATCCAGGCTTCCTGGTGTCAGGGACTGGTGCCTGCCCACTGGTGGGTGGAACTGGGTCTTGTTACTCTGATGGGCAGGGCCGTGTCAAGACGTGTTTACAGGCAGCTGTGGGCTCAGGAAGACTTTAAGCAGCCTGTCTGCTGTTGGGTTGGGCTATGTTCCTGCCCTGTTGGTTTGACCTCAGGCATTCCAGCACTGGAGTCTACAGGTTGTTGGATGGGGTAGGTCTTAGTGTCAAAATGGCAGCCTCTAGGACAGCTCACTCCACTAAGTACTCCCCAGTACCTCCACCACCAGTGCCCTTGTCTCTTCAGTGAGCCACAGCCACCTCCTGCCTCCACAGGAGACCCTTCAAGACCAGAAAGTAGGTCTGGCCCAGGTTCCTATGAAGTCACTGCTTTTTCCCTGCATTCCAGTGCACACAGGACATTGTGTGCACCCTCCAAGAGTGGAGTTTCTGTTTCCCCCAGTCCTGTGGAGTTCCTATGATCAAGCCCACTGGCTTTCAAAGCCAAATGCTCTGGGGGCTCCTCTTCCTGATACAAGACCTGCAGACTGGGGGGCCTGATGTGGTGCTCAGAACTTTCACTCCTGTGGGAGAACTTCGGCAATATAATTATCTGCCAGTTTGTGGGTCACACACCCAGTAGGTATGGGATTTGACTGTATCACAAATGAGCCCCTCCTATTGTCTCGTTGTGGCTTATTTTTCTTTGGAAGTAGAATATCTTTTTGCTAGATTCCAGTCTTCTTGTTGATGGCTGTTCAGCAGTACCTGTGATTTTGTTGTTTTCATGAGAGGAGGTGAAGGGAGGTCCTTCCACTCTGCCCTCTTGTTCTCACACTTGCTCTCGTGTTCAAGAAGGAAGTTGATCTTGAATCAGGAACTTACAATGAAATTTGGCATTTTCTTAGTGGACAGAAATAATCTTAAAAATTAAACAATGAAAAATTTAGAAACCTGAAATATAGGTATTAAAATGTATTCTTCAAGTTGTATTGTATAAGTGTAAAAAATATTAAATATATTATTTCGGTTAGCTTCAGAAAATAAAATGGTAATGACAAGCATTTGGAGATAAAATGTAATCAGGATGACAGCAGCTTTCTGCACATGGTTATGTATCAAATTTCTGTAATTCTTGGTTAATACACCAAGTGTGAAAGTAATAATAAAGCACTTCTTTGATTACCGAATTTTTAGAACTGCATGGTGGACATGTCCTTCACTTTCATCTTAATATGTTAATTTCCACTCATCTATACTTTAAAATTTTGTCTTAATTAACATGCACATTTTTTAATGTTAGTGCTAGAGTGATTTAATTTAGATTGTAATGCTTATTTTGAACTTTCTAATGATTTTCTTTTTATTTATATATCCATTCATTCATTTTTTCTTTTACATATTCAGTACTTATAAACCACTCTTCTGTTTGTTTAGGAACGGAGTGAAGAAAAAATGATAGCATTGAATGGTGAGTCCTATTTAGTGTTAGAAACTAATACAGAAAATTATGCTTTAGTAAGTTTCTAGAAGATAAATCAAAACAACCAGAAAGCAGAGTAAAGTTGAAGTAATGCAACTGTGGAGACTTAAAGTCAGAATGAGAAACATCAGAGAAAGTCATTTCTAGTTGTTTCTTTTTCTTTTTTTTTCTTTTTTCTTTTTCTTTTAATTCAACTGAGACAGAAGACTGTAAGTTCAGGCATATATATATGGAACGTTTATATCTCCAAAGGGCAGAGCTAGTACTTTTTGAGGTTTAATAGAACATATTTTCTTTCAGGTACTTGATCAAATATTAATGTCCAATCACATGCATTTACTCATTACTGCAGAATAGCTTTCAGTTTCTTTACATTATTCCATTTGTAAGTAATTCACAAAGTTTAACTGTTTTTGAAAATAATTTTTAGAACTTGTTCATTTTATATTTCAAGTCATATCAGTTCTTGTAGATTTCATGGAATCAAATTCAGACTCATATGACGCCCTGAGACATCTGCCACACACATTAAGTCCCTTAACAACTGTCACTCCTCTCAACTCACATGTCACTCAATTTATATTTAATTTTCTGAAATATATGACTGGCTTTCCAAAAATCCCCAAATCTCACAAACATAGATAAAGTGAGCATGAAAGACAGACCAAAAAATCACCTACAATATATTTCATGTTTTCCTGTTGTGTGATTGACTAAAAGAATTTCCCTAGGAGAGAATACAATGAAGAACTTGCAGTTTTCTGTTTTCTTCTCTGCCATCTGCCTGTTTATTTCTTTTAGGTGATAATGAGTGTGAAGAACAAGGAGATCGGCAGCAATGAATTTAAAATATTCCAATCTGTGGATCATTTCACTAGAGACTCCTGGGGATGCCTCAATCTCTTTCTACAGTAAATGTCTTTTAAATAATGATTTATATAATTTTTTTCTCCTAAAAATATACTCAATTTAAATTCCTTGAAAGTAAGTAGTATTATCTCAGTTTTTCTAATATATTACATAAGCGAGATTCACAGTAGACATTTGATAAATACTGTGTTTTTACTCCAGGTGTAAGAACTTGGAATTACTGAATCATGTGCAGAATGCAATGTTAATTTTTGAATGACTTCCAGAAGTGTGTCATCTACAAATCACATAAACAAAAGACAAGGTGTGTACATCTTCTTTGTTTATTAATCTGTTAATTAGGAAATAATGGTTCTAATGGTATAGTGATGTTGAAAGAACAGTATATATAAACCATGCATGAGACATTATAAATGCTGTATAAGTTACTACATCAATTGTTTTGTATTAGGGCACCTGTCCAGACACAGATAATAGAAGTTACTGACTTTAAATGAATACTTCTTTTCATATTTCTTGGTGATATACAATTTCCTTTAGTAGTGAGCTGAACAGGATAATGGAGAAACTAAAAATGCTTTTTTTTTTCTTCTTTCTTCTCTAGAATAGGCTATTCTTAGACCACAAATGGAATATTTAATGTACCACTGCAAGAGACATGAGTCCCTTGACTGCCCCCCACTGAAATCCACCCCCAGATCAGACTTTTGAAAGAGAATTGAAGGAATATATTTTATAGTAAGTTCATAAATAAATTTGTAATTGTTCACATCAAAGATCTCCCTCCTTGAATTTGGCATGTTATGAGGCAGAACTTTTGTATCATAAAGGGTTTTTGTCTTGTTAACACACTCACACCTATTCTTTTTCATATAAACTAAAACGAATTTCATAGTAAAATCTACACTTTTACTGTAATGAGTACTGTCAGGAAGATCAGTAAAGAAAGAAATATCCAACACAAACTTTCACAAGGCTGGTTTTTCAACTCTATTTCAAACTTATATATTTTCATTTAGGATCAATCAAATAAGTCATACTCTAAGACTTTCAAAAATTTGTCAAATATATATTCCAGAAGCCACAAAAATAGTCTGAGCAATGCAAGAATAAGCATCTTGAACAAAATCACTTCTTACATGATTTCCTATTAATATTATGTTTTTCAATCAAACTTACAGGTTTATTCAAAGTAATGAAGTTATAGAAATATTGTACATTAATGAAAATATTGTTTCACATGTTCCTCTTCTGTATAATATTGAACACTTTAATATCTAAATTTTATAACAAAATAATACAACTATAGGGTTCCTAGATATACATTCAGAAACCTTAATATTTATGTACAAAAATCATTTATTGTCCACTTTCTTACTATCCACCCTAATCAAGGTGTTCACACAATGTATGCCTAGATGTCCAAGTAATCATTTACAGTTTGAATATTAATTGAAGAATATCTATTAATAAAATAAAAATGGTAATCAAAACTTCCCACTTATGCATATCATAAAAACAAATATATCACAAATGTTTTCTATAAGTAAGTTTAACCAAAATTTAAAAACAGACAATCCTCTCCTCCTAGAAATTTTCCCCATGAATATAAGCACTTTTGCTCAATTTAATACTGCATATTGCCAAAGAAAATCTACCTTGAGCAGAGTTAAACAGGCAAGGAAAATCTCACTCAAGACCATGACAAAAATTATTGAATGCTGGGGTAAGCTAATAAAAAAGTACTAGAGGACATATTGGGTTGGAATGGTGGGGGCTGCTCAAGGTGATTAAGCCATCTGTATTTGCTGACCTTAGGCTCATAGAGATTGGGAGATAGAAATTCTATCTTTCTTGATTGCACTGCAAAAGGATAGTTCTCAGATCCTTGAGAAAGACCTTCCTGAGTTATAAAATTGTCAAGAGGATTTTAAAAATATTCACTTCTCTAAGGGACAGAGAAAAAGTTTGCAAATTTTCTAAGCCTCTAAGAAAAGTGAGGTCAGGACAGTATAGTCAGGAAGAAACTTATCTAAAGTTTAGTCAACCTGAGGGGAACTGTAGTCACTTTAGTCATTATCTTAACTACTGTAAAAAAACAAAACAAAACAAAGGCAATGAGTAAAAGATTGGGAAAAAATGTAGAGTATTATAATAAGTCATAGGTAGATAGATATAGTTATATACAAGCTAACAAATAAATTCAGTATTTTCTCCCAATAACAGCAAAAGCCAACTAAAAATACAATAGAAAATGAGATAGTATTCAAATGACAGATAAAGATATATTGGGAAGTAAATCTAATAGAAAGCATAAATCCTTTACAGAAAAAATATAACATTCTATTTAAAGCACATACAAATATATTTCATAAATGGCATACGTATTTGAATAACTGTAGACATGCATAGTAAAAGTCAATTTTCTCCAAGTTAATGAAAGTCCACCAGTAATTAAATCAATTTTAGAAAACCTTATTGTTTTTAACAACTCATCATGATCCAAAAATAAAACAGGAAATTTGAATATATTATATATATATTTATATAATATATATATTATATATATTTTTTCTAAATTTAAAAAATGTTGACAAATGTTAACTAAATTTAATGTGATGATCATTTTGCAATATACACAAATATTGAATCATTATGTCATACATCTGAAAATAATATAATGTTGCATGTCAATTCTACCTCAAAAAGTAAAATAAAATAAATTTTAAAAGGAATAAAATAAAAATAACAGTTTTTGCATTTAAATATTTAATCAAAAGAAAATTTGTTTATTTATAACATGAAATATGAAATTGAAATATATATAAAATTAATTGAATATTATAGGAATGTGAAATTTCTCTATTTTTTAATAGAAAATAATTCCCCAAGCACTATTCACTGAACCATCTCTCCTCTTACTCATCTATACTACCAAAATGGAATTTTTTATTATATGAATGAATTTCTGTATTATCTCTCACTGCTCTTATTTATTTAATGCTGAGCCAAGGTTGCAGTTACTTATGTTTCATAACTGTAAAATAGGCACTAATATCTAGCAAGACACTCTTTTCCACAGTTTGCTTTTCTCCTGTTACAAGTTTTTAAAAATTTTTTGATGCAATATTTCTATATGAATTAAGATGCATTGTCATTAATGTAAAAAAATAATTAATTCAGATCTATGCTCAAAAGTCACCTCCTGCACACCTTACCCTGTTTTACTCTTCTACATGGGCTTGAAACACATTGCATGGTGTATTGTACAAAATACATAAAAATAAATTTCACATTCCCTATCATATATTAAATATGCATTTTATATTTGTCTGCCTCCTTTATTAAAATATAAGCTCTTTGAAGGCATTGATTTTGTTAATTTGGATCATTGTTGTATATGTAACATGTACAACATTCCTTACCTTGCAGTAAGCTCTAAATAAATTCATTTTACATAGATGAAAGAATGAATGACATCTACTTCCACCCACTCACCCCCTCCAAATACTTGTTTCAGGAATGCACACTTCAAGTCTCATGCAGCATTCTCCTTAGGACTATTATTGATCTAGGTACTACTGGTCTGTTCAAACTGAAAGAAAATACTTCATTCCCTTAATAGGGAAGTGATTTCCCCAATCTCTCACTGATGGAAAGGATAAAGTGTGTGACTTCAGATTGCTGACACACTGCTAATATATTTTTTGTGAATATGAGGGATGTTACTATGAAGACAAAATGAGAATTCAAAGGAAGGCTGGGCAGAGTTACTAGCAGGGATAATAAAAAAGAAATTGCCTCTGACCTCAGGATGCATAATGCTTGGCTACTGCCTTAACTTTGAGCATGTTGCTATTTTTTAGATTGCATATTTTAAACATTTTAATTCAATATATATATTTAAATAAAAATTGAACTTGAGTTTAATATTACTTGCAGTTGGAAACACTTACTAGAGTGGGATCCAGAAGTTCCCTTCAGAAGAATTTGTCACCTCCATCAGGAATTGCTAGTTTTCTCTAAGCATGCCAATTTAGTAAATATCCAGTCAAAGATGGGAAAAATTCTGTCAAATGCTGGTGATCTCCCTGCATGAAATAAAAGAAATAGCAACAAGTTAATCATCATCAACACAATGTCAATTCCCGAAATGCAGCATAGCATTGTAATTAAGGTTGAATGCTCCAGATTCAGACAAAACTTCTAAATTAACATTTCAACTTATATTAATTATGAACACTGTGCTTTTGAGCAAGTTTCTAAGATTCAGTTTCTTTGGAAATATTTTGAAACTGCAAAACTAGTTAATTATTAATGATAAATAATAAATCTGGGAGAGAAGGGTTACAGGCTATTAATTATATGGTATTTGTGTGGGAAGGTATTTATGTGGTGTAAACTTGAAAATCCATAGCAGTGGTCAAATAGTGACTTCAGTTTGATAAAGGGAATAAAGCTAATAGGCAAAATATATGATGAGAGAAAACAAAATATTTTGTTGTTTTTATTGTTACCTTTTCTATAAAAATTGTTTTGAAGATCTCAATGTAACTTTTAAATTACTGGTAGTATTTTTAAAAAGGTGATTTAGGGCTTTCCTGGTGGCGCAGTTGTTGAGAGTCCGCCTGCCGATGCAGGGGACACGGGTTCGTGCCCCGGTCCGGGAAGATCCCACATGCTGAGGAGCGGCTGGGCCCGTGAGCCATGGCCGCTGAGTCTGCGTGTCCGGAGCCTGTGCTCCGCAATGGGAGAGGCCACAATAGTGAGAGGCCCATGTACCGCAAAAAAAAAAAAAAAAAGGTGATTTAAACGTTGAACTTGGGTCATATGTTTTTTAAATACCGTCTAGTTGCTTTATAAGACTATTTCGTGTACCATATTTTGAGATGAGAAAACTTAGGCCCTGCAGAAATGGATTGTAAGTGGCAGAGAAATCATGAAGCTAGTTTTCTTTTCTGTTAATCACATTGAATTTCTACCACAGAAACCTGTCAATTAAAATGGGCTTTTGTTACATTCTTAAGGAGAAACGAAGTCATTATGGGCTAGTGAGACGGAATGACACAATATAACTCACAATAGTGACAGTATTAAAAAAAACACTCTGTCTGCTGTGCCCAGAATAGAAAAGGGGGAGAGAGATGTGTATGGAAGCAGGAGGATAGGTTAAGAGATTATGAAGATGGATGATCATGAAGTGGATGTCTGTGGAAGTAAGGAGAAATATTCTGATTCTGGATATTGTTTGAAAGTAGAACCAACAATATTTGTTAATTGATTGGCTATTGGGATATGGCAGAAAAAGATCAAGATGACGTCAAGGTTCTGGACCTGAGAACATAGAGAGAGGGTATTGAAGTTTACTGACATAGGAAATAGAATATGAGTACTAAGCATGTGGGAAAGAGAGGTGAAAAGTAAGTTTTGAAATTTCTTTTCATGTCCAAGTATAGGTTTTCATCCAGGAAGTAGTTAAATACAAGAACCTGGAATTACAGAAGCAATGTGAAGTAGGATCATAAAGTGGAGAATTTTTAGGATATATATGATATTTAATGCTATGGAACCACAGAAAAGGGCAAAGAAACTGGCTGGAAAGCTAGAGGATGTCACAAGTACTAGCTGTAATGCAATTACTTTTGTCTGAGTCCAAAGACAGCTATTGTTTCATGCCTAAAGTACAAGAAATGTATAAATCTTACTTGTAGGCTTCCCCGGGGCTCTGACTCTGTCATTTTATATTATTGAGAGGAAAGCAGGGGAGAGGGAAAAAAAAATAGAAAAGGCAAGGAAAGTGAGGGAGATGTGGTAAAAAAAAGTTGCATCTTTAAGAAAAGTGTAAAATAGTTAAGAGCTGTATTAAGGTCCCATAAAAGAACTAAAAACGGAAATGCAGACAATTTAGTGAAATATTATATAGGCTATATACCTATCAGCTTGCTTCATTCTGATGACTGTAGTAGACATTCTTATTGTACTGTTCACATTCCCTTTGCATACAAGTGTAACTATTTGCAGGCTGAAGATACTAGCTTAAATTTATAAGCTTATACAGAGAATTGTACTTGGCTGACAAAAGCCATCTAATAAGATACCTGGCACAACTCTTAGAGTCAGTCATAAGCCAACAGATACATGGGTACAAAAGCCTGGATTTTTTGTCTCAAGACACCAGAATTCTGTAGCACAATTTTCAATTCAGGTTCCCTGATGGATCAAGCCAAGTCTAGATTTACCTGGCATCCAATCATAGCTTGGCTCTTTCTGCTTACCTCAGCTTCTTATAGGTTTCTACAGAAGAGCACTCCCTCAAAAAATCATGTACGCCAGATTTTTAAATCTCAGGTTCTGTTTCCAGGAAAGATTACCTAAGGCAGATTTTGGATATATTTTGAAGATAAAGTTGTCAGGATTAGCTGATCATTTAGTTCTGAGAAATGAGTATAAAATATAAGTCAAATTTGACATTAGGAAGGAAATTCTAAAGATAGGTTAATGTATTTAGCTCATTCATCAGCTAAAGTACGAAATGGAACTGAAGACACCTTCACTAAGGTAAGTTAACTATTGATATTCCATGGCATGCTGTAGCTGTACAAAAGTTAGGATTTGCACCAATATCGAGTTAAGATAAGATAGACATAGAAAGGAATGCACTGACTCATACAATATTTCTGGAGTTGAGATAGATGGGGAATAGTTGCTATTAGAACTCTAGAATCAAGTGACTGTTGCTGAGGACGAATAATATTTTGGAAGGAAAAACTGTTAGGCTCAACGGAATCCATTATGTATGCAAAGAAAAATATAGCATCTAGAACTCTTCCTATTCAACAAAAATCTTCATCTACTGTGTCAAAGGGTTATTCATGCTGAGTACTAGACTTAGGACCTAATTTTGAGTAGGAGATCATCAGTAAAGGTTAAATTTTCAGGTTTGCAATTCTACTGTGCCAAAGTCTGGGCCCTGTCAGAGAAGGAGCAGACTTTGGGGCATGTCAAGGCAGATGACTGAGAAGAATGAAGACCCAGCATTCCCTGAAACCTGTGGATCTGCAGGAGTAGCCCATTCTTTCTTGTTAAGTGAGAATGCCCCTTCTTCCCTTGCTTGAAGACTGTGCAGAAGTCTCAAATAATGCAGCAGGGAAACTAATAACATTGAGATTAGTAATGGCTGATCTCTATAGACAAGGGCATACAGAAAATAAAGATGTTATCAAAGTGGAATCCTCAATAGCAAAAGGGATGATAGGAAGCTGAAATATCAGTGGCCAATGGCAACACTTAACCATCAGTTATAAGGCTGGTGTAATAACCATAATCAACAGTGTGTTAAAAAGGTTGTCAAAGAGTGACCTTCTCCTCAGGTACTTATGGAAGTGGCTAATAGAAAATACACTTCCAAGAGACAAAATAGACGGACAGCCAACAAAGGAACTGCTTAACATATATAAATAAAAGATACCTACAATGTATGAGCAGAAGGCTAAAGGCAATCAATCCAATGGAAAGCTATGATTCGCCCACTGGTTTCAAGAACTGAACTAGTACTCAGACTCAGCACCCTTTGACTGAAGCAAGGGATGGTCCTCATGAAGAAGGACTATGCAACCATGTAGTATGTGGACTCAGTGGTAGTTATTCTGCTCCCCCTCAAAGGGATCTATAGTCATTTACATAGTAACCATGCCACAGTGAAAGGGAAATAGCCCGTATTTCCAGAAGTATTAGATTCAGGGTCCATGTTAACATTGATACTCAAGGGCCAAAAGTGTTGGTTAAAGTAGAATAGTATATAGTGATTAGATGTGAAAATTGAGCACTAACCGGTTCTATTTCATAGTAAATTCACTGATTTTATTGCCCAAACTGGTGATCACTTCCCCATTCCCAAATATACAATTCAACTTAACATATTTAGAAGTGGGATCTTTGACTTATAGAATAAGAATTATTATAGTAAAAAACAAACAAGCAAAAAATGGAAATCTTGAAAACTTCCTATCATGCCCAGTCAAGAAAGTCAATCAAAAACAGTAGGCCAGGGGGGCTTCCCTGGTGGCGCAGTGGTTTGGAGTCCGCCTGCCGATGCAGGTGACGCGGGTTCGTGCCCGGGTCCGGGAGGATCCCGCGTGTCGCGGAGCGGCTGGGCCCGTGGGCCATGGCCGCTGGGCCTGCGCGTCCGGAGCCTGTGCTCCGCGGCGGGAGGGGCCACGTACCGCAAAAAAACAAACAAACAAACAAACAAAAAAACCCCAGTAGGCCAGATTACTGCCACTCTCAAAAACTTAACTAATATAGAGATGATATTTCCCATTATTCCCATGTTTTATTCCAACATAAAACCTTTGGAAAAACTAGGAAAATCATGACAGATGATAATAGACTAGCAAAAATGTAACTAAGTTTGAGTCACAATTTTAACACTTTTACTAATTGTGGTACTTTTAGTATAGAGTAGTGCAGCCTTGGTAAGGGTTATATAGATATTGGTCTGGCAAATGTGTTTTATTTCTCTCAATGCCCACCACTAAAGAAGATATGCAGTTTTAATTCACATGATATGACTATCAGTATACATTCATAGTCCTGTCAAAGATATCTTTAATTCTACACTCTGATGCTATATAGTCTAAAAAAACATTTGGGGCTTCCCTGGTGGTGCAGTGGTTGAGAGTCCCCCTGCCGATGCAGGGGACACGGGTTCGTGTCCCGGTCCGGGAAGATCCCACATGCCGCAGAGCGGCTGGGCCAGTGAGCCATGGCCGCTGAGCCTGCGCGTCCGGAGCCTGTGCTCCGCAACGGGAGAGGCCACAAGAGTGAGAGGCCCGCGTACCGCAAAAAAAACCCAAACATTTGGAGGTGTCATACTGATTCATTATATTTGTGATATTGATTAAATTGTAACCAGCTAGCAATAAATAGCAAGCACTCTGGATTCCTTACTGAGACATAAACATAAAAATTGTAAAGAAATTGTTACTTTGGTGAAGATTTTAGGTATGCAGGGGTTTGGGACAGGCCAGGACATCTTCTCCAAAGAAAAGGACAAGTATTTGTAACTCTCCTACTCTACCACTAAGAAAAAACAACCCTTGGTAGACCTCTTCACATTTTAGAAGTAGCATTTTCTCCAAGGGGTGGTGGGGATATAGCTGTAACCCATTTACTGAATAAGGAGGGAAGCTCTGGGATCTTAATTGGTCCCAGAACAATAATGAATCCTGAAATGAGTACAATGTGTGAGACAAGCAGTCTTGCTGGATTGGGTCATATGATTCAGTAGACCACCCAGATATTAGAGGTATCCAGGGGTAGAAGATAATGTAATTTATTGTCATAGGGATGGATACTTACCATGCCATATGTAGTTGAAAGTTATAGGCCATTTGAAAATATACTTCCTGGCATAATACTAGTTCTTGGTAGAACTAGAGTAAATGATCATGAGATCATTCACATGAGATAATGTGAATCCTGAACTTCTCCTCATAAGTTAGATAGTTTTGACCAATGATCATAAAGTTAGTTGAGACCAGCAGCCATCCAACCTAAGTTAAAAGTGATATATCTATGACTGGGTCTGAAAAATATTAGCAGGCACAAGCTAGGCGCATGAACTCATGATCCGGAACTCCATTTTACCCACCTCTTCTACACTTCTGCTATTCCCTCAACTCACACAAATTGCAGTATTGAGGTATTCTATATGAAAGCTGGTGAAAGAGGGGAAAAATGGAGCTTGGGTTACAGATGTGTCACCATGTATGTTGGTTTGAGTTGAAATGACTGTTGGATGCACTATGCCTTCATTCGGAGTGATAACGCTAAAAGACACGGATGAAGGTAACTCCTCCCAAGAGATAGACTTTTAAGCAATGTACTAGTTATTTAATTTGTGTGGAGAAAGAAATGTTCTTGGGTTAAAGAAATACCTGGACTCATCAACAGTAATGAATGGCTTAGCTTGTTTTTTAAGAGACCTGAGGAATAAGAAGATCTAGCACAAGGAGTTATCTGGTAGAGAAATGTGGATAGACTTATGGGAACAGGCACAAATGGTGAAGATATTACACGTTAATTCCCACAGTGGACTTCTACTGCAGAAAAAACACTAATGAACAGATGGAGAGGACAATTTAGCCAGTGGCTGTCAGTCAGCCCCTGTCCTTAAAGACTCAAGTACTTTTGCTATTGTGACAGAAATTAGAGTAAGGCAAGAGCCCAAGAGCATGAGTTTTCACTCAGCACAGCTGATCTAACATGTACTGCTACGAAATCTTAGACGTGCCTGCAGCAGAGACAGTAAGCTCCCACTGTAGTACCAAGGAAGAAACCAACTATGCACTCAGTGGCAAGTTGTTTATACTGCAACCATTCCATTTTCATAAAAGGCAATGTTTTATCCTGATATGGAGTGATACATTTTCTGGATATGGATTTGCCTTTCATGCAACCCTTTCAGCCTATCTCTGAGGGCTCAAATAATATTGATCCACCAACACTGAATCCCTCATGTTATTTTCTCAGGACAAGGAATCTTCTTTAAAGCAAACTATATGCAGAAGTGGGAGAATGACTATAGGATCTCTTATATAGTTCACCATCCAGAAGCTGCAGCCTGATTGAGCAGTAGAAGGTCCATATCCTGAAAAGATAAACTACCAAGGTACAGAAAACAAGGAGTGGAAACAGGAGTGACTCTATTCACAATTACTCTCAGCTGTCCACTTGGTGAATATGTGCTTCCTCTTTCTGCAAATTTAGGCTTTGCAGGACTGGGGATCTTGGTTCCTAGATTGGACACACAGGAGGAACCTCACTGCTCTTAAAACTATGGCCACTTCTTGGCCACTTTGAGTAACTTGTGTAGGCAAAATAGTTCCATATTTTTGGTAGAGCTGCTGCTACATATGGGGTAGGGAAAAATATGTTTGAGATTTTGTTGACTCTGGGCATTTTTGGATACTCATATGCCTGGTTCAACTGTAAATATTCAAGTACAACAATCACTGTCTTATAAAGGCATGGTAAATAGGAAGATCATCACCTTCAAGGACCAAGTCCTATATTACTCCAGACAAACGAACACACACACACACACACACACACGCACACGCACACACACACACATACATATATATATATATATATATATATATAAATCCAATTTAATAACTCCTTTTAACTATATATTTTGCTAGTCAAGTTAAATATTTTCATTCTATTTCTCTACTTCTGGTGTAAATTTTCTCAATTGTTATAGTTTATTTGATACATTATCTTTTTGGTAGGACTATTTTCTTCCAGCTTTTCCTATATTTAGATAGAGAACAAATCTGTATATCATAGGTATTATATCTATATTTCAAATGTAAGTGAATTTTTCAAGCCAAAATGAGTTTTTGAACACAACTCATCATTGAAAATCTGAACATAAAGAAATCTCTATACACTGAAATATCTATTATTGCTTGCATGAAAAGTTTAAATTGGATTATGTATGTATGAGTACAATCATTGATACTGACACAATTATGTAAAGGGACAATTTCATTAATATGTGTCTCTGCCTTTCTCCCTCAAATCTATAATTTCAAAAATAGAAAAACAAATACCATGTCTACTAATTTTCTTCCTCAGTACAGTTTCCAAAGAATTGTGCCCTTGTCATTAAGTGTCAGAAGCAGCAGAAGAGCTGGAAGAAAGGAGAAGAGACAAAGAAAGTGAAACACAGTAATAAGTAACATGGCCTCTATATGTGTTCCTTACCTCCCCTATCCAAGCTCTTCTTCATTGAAATATCTAATTCCAAACTACAAATTACTTTCTACAGGTAAAAACTCATTAGTCTCTTTCCTATTAGTCATTTAAAAGATCAAATTCAAATGAGTTAATATTAGCTCTAGACATGCTTTTGTCCATGAATATCTATAGTCACTGGAAGGTGTGGTTTTATTGTGTGTGATTTTGTAAGCTAATAAATTACATTTATACTAAGTTTTGAAGAAAAACTCTAAAAGGAGGTACTTAACTCCCTTCATGGAGAGTAGGAAAGTCAGAAAAATAATTGGACTGTTTATAAATTTCTGTCCCTGAAAGAAAGGATATGCATATGTTTTAATAGAGAAGGAGACTTTATTAGGTTGAAGGGATTTTCATTATTTGTGTTTCTAGTATATGCTGATATCAGTTAAGGCAGTCCTGGATTGAAAACACAGATACTAATATCAAAAAGTGAGATATTAATTTCACCTTTGGTAGACCTATATACTATCAGTTTGGTTTATGTGTCAGTCTTTTAGTGAACATGCATCTTATCATGAAAGTCATATCAACAGAGATGGTTCTGACAGTAGTATCTAATTGAAACCACCAAATGTGAGAAGCACACTCATTAGTAACCATATTTATAGAGGCAGCAAGCTATTTCCACTATAACACCTCTATATAGGTTTCCTATAAACATGTTCAGGCAGGACTTTGGAATAAAAAGTGTTTTAAGAATAGTACACTTATAAATCCTATATTCAGATGTATATTCCACTGTGCCACCCTATTACATATAACCCACAATCTGCCCTCCCTGATTATCACTTCAGTTAAAATTAATTAAAATACCATACAAATTTCAGTTTTGAGGTAAAGTTTATATAGCCTAATCTCTGAAGTTCATGTTGGTAGCTTTTGATAATTATTTCTCTTTCATTTTTTTTTAACATCTTTGTTGGAGTATAATTGCTTTACAATGGTGTGTTAGTTTCTGCTGTAAAACAAGGTGAATCAGCTATACATATACATACATCCCCATATCTCCCCTCTCCTGCATCTCCCTCCCACCCTCCCTATCCCACCTCTGTAAGTGGACACAAAGCACCGAGCTGATCTCCCTGTGCTATGCAGCTGTTTCTCACTAGCTATCTGTTTTACATTTGGTAGTGTATATGTGTCCATGCCACTCTCTCACTTTGGCTCAGCTTACCCTTCTCCCTCCCCGTGTCCTAAAGTCCATTCTCTATGTCTGAGTCTTTATTCCTGTCCTGCCCCTAGGTTCTTCAGAACCTTTTTTTTCAGATTCCATATATATGTGTTAGCATACGGTGTTTGTTTTTCTCTTTCTGACTTACTTCACTCTGTATGACAGTCTGTAGGTCCATCTACCTCGCTACAAATAACTCAATTTCGTTTCCTTTTATGGCTGAGTAATATTCCACTGTATATATGTGCCACATTTTCTTTATCCATTCCTCTGTCAATGGACACTTAGGTTGCTTCCATGTCCTGGCTATTGTAAATAGTGCTTCAATGAACATTGTGGTACATGACTCTTTTTGAATTATGGTTTTCTCAGGGTGTATGCCCAGTAGTGAGATTGCTGGGTCATATGGTAGTTCTATTTTTAGTTTTTTGAGGAATATCCATACTGTTCTCCATAGTGGCTGTGTCAATTTACATTCCCACCAACAGTGCTAGAGGGTTCCCTTTTCTCCACACCCTCTCTAGTATATATTATTTGTAGATTTCTTGATAATGGCCATTCTGACCGGTGTGACATGATACCTCATGTAGTTTTGACTTGCATTTCTCTAATGATTAGGGATATCGAGCATCCTTTCATGTGTTTGGTGGCAATCTGTATATCTTCTCTGAAGAAATGTCTATTTAGATCTTCTGCCCATTTTTGGACTACTGAGTACTTGAAGTGTAATTAATGTGATCATGAACTCGTGGAAGGAATATTTGCTACTTTCATGTCTGGTTACAAACCATATGGAAATTTGCCTCTTCAATTATTTTCTTTTACTCTTCAACAATCTGAATTTTAATGCATGGAATAACTAAAGGTCAACTGAGAATATTATGTACTTTTTTAAAAATTGCCACCAATTCTACATCCAAACCTATTTAAAACCATTCAATCTATCTCTATCTCTATCTCTATTTATCCATCTATCTGGAGTTTTATATACATGTATGTAATGCACACAAAGATGTATATACACATTCATATACACATACACATACACATACATATACATATACATATATAGTGGTATCGGAATAATGGCTCAGCCAAAATTTCCCATGCCCTAATTCCCAGAACCTGTGAATATGCAGCCTTAAAAAGTGACTTTCCAGATGTGATTAAAATTAGGAACCTTAGAATGGGGACATTATTCTGGATTGTCCCAGGGGATCCAACGTAATCCCTTGAGTCTTTACAAATAGAAAATATAGGCAGAACAGACAGTCTGGGAGATGCAGTACCAAGAGGAAGAAGAGAGGCTGCAAAACGAGAAGGCCTGGAGGTATGGCCATTCGCTCTGAGATGGAGCGGCCCACATGCAAGGCCCTGATAGAGTCCTCTGGGAGGTAAGGATGGTCTCCAGCTGACAGTCAGCAAGGAAGTGGGAGCCTCAGTCTTACAAATGAATGGAATTGCATTCTACCAACAATTTAAATGAGCTGGGAAGCAAAATAGACCCCAGAGCCCACTCTAAGAAAAGTGGCCCTGCCAACACCTTTATTTTGGCCTTGTGAGACACAAGAGCTGAGAAACCACCTAAGCCGTTGCATGCCTAGACTTATGACCTATGAAAACTGTGAGGTCACAAGTGGGTACTGTTTTAAGCCACTCATTTTGTGGTAATTTTTTATGGTGGCTATAGAAGTGTAATTCACACATTTACTTTTTTTTCCCCCTTTCCCCAATAATATTAAGCCATGGAAGACTCAGGTGTGCTATTTTTTGGAAAAACAGTCAAGGTGTCCAGCCTGGGGGAACTTTAGCTTCAGTTTCATGCTCATGTTTTCTCCTCTGTGTTCTTTGTTTTTTATCCCCTCATTTTATAATGTATCTGTTCACATTTTGGGGACAGTATTCTTCTGTTGGAGCATTTTATTCTTTCATTCCTCCTCCTGAATCATGGGTATTTCTCTACTTTGCTTACTTTTAATTTGTCTTTAGTTATATTTCTATACCTAAACATTAAAGTCAAAAATATATGTACTTTAGTAAATTTATTATATGTATATATCTGACTTTTACAGCTGAAGAAAATTGACTTTTTTTTCAAAATCAGAAAGAGAGTAAGAGGGAAGTATATGTAAGAGACTATGATTGCTGTTTCATAATTGCTATTTTTTTAACTTGGAACTTGTGAATTACTTTTTAATTTAAACTTCTTATATAGAAAAAGCAAATCAGGTCCAGAGATATAAGGTAATTATAAGCTTGAGGTCACACAACTAAAGAAATTGCCAATGTGAAATTCAATTTATCACAATATGACTTCAAAAGGTCTTCTCTTTCACCCAGTCCATAATGCCTCACTCAGGAATATTAAACTGTGCCTTCAACTTTACTGCTATCATTGTATCATGGAGCCTAGCAAAGTGCTGGACATAGAAAAAGTATTTGATTTACATGCATTTCACTGACTTAGCCAGAAGAAAAAGACAGATGTCTTTTGTTTAAGACCAAAATAGATTAAAACAGAAGAAATTAAAATAACAGGGCATCACCTTCTAACTTTCTGTATAGCTATCATCTACACAGAGAAACCATCTCAGAGTTTTTTAAGGAATGATTTATAATTTATATCTTTCTGCTATTTATATGAATTGTATCTATACTTACTGTTGTAAAGTAGGGTAGGATAATGATTGAGAGCACACTTTTTTTTTTGGTTCCGAACACGCAGGCTCAGTGGCCATGGCTCATGGGACTAGCTGCTCCGTGGCATGTGGTATCTTCCCGGACCGGGGCACGAACCCATGTCCCCTGCATTGGCAGGTGGACTCTCAACCACTGCGCTACCAGGGAAGCCCAAGAGTACACTTTTGAATCAGACTGTCTTGAATCTTGGCTCTGCTATTTAACCAACTAAACCCCATCCTTATTTGTCTACTATTTCTTCTTCTAATTCAGGGGTTGGCAAATCATAACCTGTGGGCTAAATCTAACCCGTGGGCTGTTTTAATACAGTCCATGAGTTGAGAATGGTTTGTAGATTTGAAAAGGGTTTTAAATGAAAACAGGATAATATGTGACAAAGATCATACATGACCCTTAAAGCCTAAACTGCTTACTAACTGGCTATCCACAGAAAAAGTTTATCAATCCCCACTCCAACTCTTCTGTGCCTTATGATTTTGTTTTTCTGCTCTGATTTCTGGAATATTTCTCCATATTTTCACACAGTTGGCTCCATTTTTCATTCAGATTTTACCTTGAAAATCACATCTTTAGACAAGCTTCCCTATTAATTTTCTTCCATATCATTTCACGTGATTTTTACAATATCACTTTTCATACCTATTTATGATAGGATTTATCATAGCATTATCAGTTTATAATAGTATTTATCATTTTATGATTGTATTTAACACACACACACATATATATATAGTCTGATTATTGTTTTTCCCTCACTTCTGTAATCAAAGAGAGCGACACTTCTGCCTTTCCATCAATGTATCATCATGATCTATCATGTGAACATATTTTATAAATTTACTGAAGAAACAAATATGTGTACACATAAACATCTTACCTTGTGTAAATTCTCATATAACATACTTATCTCTAAGTATCATTATAGAATGAATGTAGTGATCAGCAATTTGGAGGATAAAATTATTTTTGGAGTTACAGCCCTGTTTGAATGACTATACTGCTATTACCTCAGAAAAGGCAATAGCTCTGTTCTGGTCTCATGAAGTTGATATGCTTTTTTTTCTTCAAGGTTTGCTTTTCTTCAGCAATTTTTAGAAAAATTACTGTCACTCAAATATATTCATTTCCAAAATTTCTACTTCCATTAAATAAGAATAATTGACAGAGAGCTCTGTAGAAAAGTGAGGCATTGAATTGTGATAATCACCCAGGAAATTGCCTCAATCCTCTGTTTTCTTTCTGGTTTAGAAGGAAGAGCCTATATTTTCGAACTTAGGCAGTTCGTTTAAGTAGAACAAAAGAAACTTGCTGTGATTCTGTTTGAGACAAAGTGTCTTCACTATAGCAGTGTTTCATTTCAATATGATTTGGGAGTTCATTTCTATTTACAGTCCACTTAGGACTTTCAATGCTTTCTTGCCAAAGAACAGTGATATTTTGCACATGGACTCCAGTTTAAAAAGGCTTGAATTTTATGAGGCATCACTATAAAAATTAGGAGAGCTAGCTAAACTTTCTTAATTTATTGTTTACTAAAACATGAATGTGTTATTGCTATCCAAAGCTACTAATAGGATAATAATCTAATTCTCTAAAAATGTGTATTCACTTCTGCCTCACCGGTCCCAGTCTCTTGCTTTCTTTTTTTCTCTCTCTTTCTACACACACAAACATATACACATTTGCATATTTACGTAAGTTTTGTGGCTTGTATAGGTTTCTATTCTTTTTGAATGATCTCTTCTTTGGTAAGATAAGGTACAATTGTATGTTTTTACCTATTTAATGAAAAATAATGTGTCAAGTGTCTTAGCACTTCACAGAATGTCTTGCATGCAATATGTTTATAAATATTTGCTGAATTTAATTCACTTTGCTCTTTGTATTAATCTGCTTGGGCAGCCATATCAAAAGACTATAGACTCGGTGGCTTAAACAACAGTTGATTCCCATAGCAGGATTTAGTTTTGGTGAGGCTTGCACATGGCCGCCTTCTCACTGTGTCTCTCTCTTCCTCTTCTTCTAAATCCACAGTCCTGTCAGATTAGGGGCCCAGCCTTATGAGTTCGTATACCCTTAATTACCTCCTAAAGACCATATTTCCAAAGAAAAAAAGGGACATTGGGAGTTAGATATTCAACAAAAGGGAGGCCACAGTTCAGGCCATAACACTCTTCTTTGAATAATGTTCTATTTCTTTGTTTTTGTGTTTTTAGTTTAGTTTTAAAAATAAAGTTCATGGGATTTAATTTACTTAATTAATAGCCTACATTGAACAATCATCTTATTTAGACCATAAAAACAATGCCCATTTTTCATCTGAGAATAGTTATATTGATCTTTTTATATCTTCATATTTAGAGTTATGAATATTAATACTTGTCTCATATTTTTTCATGATTGGCATGTGGTTATTCCTAGAATAGCCTGCTTTAAACTTCAAGGGTTGGAAATTTGCTCTGGAAAACAAATAATTCCTGTAGCATTTTTAAAAGCACCTTAGAGTTATAAAATTGAAAGTTGAAAATCCTTTCCTCTGAGTGTACAAGCTTTCTATTTAAAGTGACACATTTTTCTGTCTCATCATGTGGGAAGTCTCAATCACTCATCTTTTTTTTCAACAAGTGGTGGCTATAATACCGTTTCTGCATAGGAGTTTTATTAAGTTGTTTTATTAAATTCAAGTTGTATTAAATAGTTTAATATTAGATTTTACTATCTAATAAATTACATAGAGAAATCAATTTTATCTTTTTCATTACATCATAATAAAACACCACTTGATATTTTTTACAGAAAATACTAGAAAATGCTTCCACTGTTTGAACCCATTCATCATAAACCACTAAATTTCTTCTTTTGTAAGCACTTCAATTCTCTATTATGTGGCAAAACCTCTAGATTCTCCTCCATTCTCACTATCCTTTGTACATACCTTCTAGCCTTAGAAAAAATTATGGTAACCAAAACTAAATACATATTGGTGTAATCTGGTCAGAGGAAATACAAATAGCTCCCTAAATTAAGTCCATAATAAAGTATTTACAACAAATGCAACTGAGGCTAAGAAATGGTGAAGAATTTACCCAGAGTTAATTACAGATTTTAGAACTTTATTCAGAATTACCTGACTCCAAAGTCAACAACCGTATGTGCATTTCTTCCTGAACTTTAGGGAACAGATAAGACATTTTTGATACTGAGATAGGTGCATCACCTAAAACCATATTTATATATGTAAATTTTTTGTGAAAGAGTTGTGACAAATATATTAAAAGATACAGCATGGGTAACTATCAACATTAAATAACTGAATGTGTTGTCTATTAGAATTGATACTTGGGGATAGATTTTAAAATCACATATGAGAAAGTGGGGGCCTATCTCAGATATTGTATCCTGCACAGTAAGTGCTAACGTTCTAAATCCATGAAGTTGGAAGATTTTCCAACTGACCCTAGTCAAGCTTTTCTGCGACCCATTTTTCCTTTACATAACAAACAGAAAATATAATTGTTACTGGCTTTAAAATTTTAGTTCTCAGAAATAAGCATGAAATCAGAAGATTAGGTTAAAATATTTTTTAATTGAAATGGAATAGAATCAAAACAATTTTGCTTGATGACAATGTTAGCAGGCTGTAAGAGACTTCTGACTATGTCTATAGGCAACCTTTGGAACAACCTCAACAGTATAGACAGTACATATATCTCTGAAAAGCCTCCTAAATATCCTGCTTTACATAAATTAACCACTTTTTCACTCACTGATTTTTGGGTTTTTTTAGTTTTAATTTTTGTTGAAGAGAGGCTTCACCTAGCATTCTCTTGATTTCTACCATCTTTACCTCATTAGAGGAAAAGATAATTAATTGAAAGAGTTTTAATACAAGCAGCCTTGACTAGTTGAGTTGGGATTCCTTTTAATGAACATAGTGCATGAGAATACACCTCATCCCCAAGATACACACACATACACACACACACACACACACAAGCACACCTGTCGTAATTTCTAGAGCAAGGCTTTGAGTAGGACTCGCAAAGTTTATCCTTTTTCCCAGCAGTTCCCCCTTTTCCAGTATGACTTCTACCCCTACGGGAACCTTAAGCATTACAGATGGGAGTGAACTTAAGTGTCACCTTCTGTAAATGGACTGGGTTGCCTTTTTTGCTTCCTGCACTGTTTCAGACATCTTACAGATATATTGTCTAATTGTATTGTCAAATTTGTTTAACATTTATTAAAATGTTTTGATATCTAATAATTGACATTATCCTTTAAATATGATACTGGGTAGAAGGATTAGTGATTTGAGGCAAATTATAAGCCTTCTCAATACCTGCTTCCTGATGTATAAAATCAAGAAAACAGACACATTACATTGTAGATACATCATGGGATGGATTAATAATTATCAGTTATTTCATTTATCATATTGATATTGATAAAAGAAGTATACCATAGAACACTATTAGGCTTAATAAAGACTTCCAATATTTCACATTCAATAGCTGACATATCCTTTATTCTTTAGTCAAGGGTAAGTAAGGTATGCTGATAATTAGTCTAAATTGTGGGTTGATATGTTCAGTTTTAAATTTCCTACTTTTAATTAACCTACTTTTAAAAGTTGGTATGATCTACTGTGCTTGGTTAATGGGTATCACCATATTTGATTCTCAAGGAAACACTGTGTTTTAAGTATTCTCCTATATGTTTTACAAATGAGGCTCCAAGAGGTTATGTAATGCTCAGAAGCAAATGATAAAAAGATTCTCTGTGCAAAAGGAGCTCTCAATATAGCTAAGAAAGGAAGGTATACACAACTTCCGTATCAACTAAATTAAAAAATAAGCTATAATTTTTAGAAAGATGCAATGCCTAGCCATATGAGTTATCTAAATACTATGCTATGTTTTTTCAATTTATGCATTGACCTGAAAAATTATATTTGAATTATGCACAATGTCTTTTGTTTGAAAGTTGCCCTGAACAATAAAGGTTATAATTAAAGAGAAAGTAAATATGCACTCAATTTAACCTTCAAGATGGGAAAGAGACCATTTGGTTTATTTCAATGCCTTTACTGTGCAAATATTACTATAGTGGTTTATACACTATTGTTGAGACCACTTTTAAATCTGCTTTTATGGATCATTTGTTACAGTGTCTCCCTAAGGAAGACATATAAGAGGTGGCAGGCAGGGAGGTTTATAACTATGCTTCAACAATAATTAGTGATAGTGGTAACTTTTAGGCCTTTAAAACAGCAAATGAACTAAGTTAGCTTATCCTCCCTAATTTAATAGGCTTATGTTTAAAACAATAAAACACACTAATCTAAGTACATTCTGATGTCTTTAAAATAACGAGAGATGTGTTGTAAGCTTCTAAGTGAAATGTGCTCTTAACATGTACACTTATAAAAATATGTTCAAAATTTAAGGCTGCACTAAATTTTTCATGACTTTTTTGAGTGTTTTAAATGCAGCAGTTAATCTTGAAATGAACTTCATTTCCATAAAGCAGTAATAAACTACAGAATTTTAACTATACTGGCAAAGGACTGGATTTATTTTAGGAAGAAGTAAGATATTCATACATATATGTAGCCAAAAGTGTGAAAAAATACAATCTGCTTTATAGTATCTCCTGTTATTCGATACAAATATTCAAACTAAATGATTGCTGTAAGCATGTGAAAAAAAAAAAGGTGCAAACCTTAAAATATTGTCTGAGAAGCAAATTTCATGAGAGGGCAATGTGTGAGCTCTCTTGGATTTTTGTCATAATACAAAAATGAAATAAAGTCTTTTTTTAAAGTATTCTGGTTTCTTACAGCAAAATGGCGTGCACATATAAAAATAGGCAGAGAAGAAATTGTGGCTTAGAACAATTTACAAGAAAATACAACTGCTAGAAATATATTCTTTCAATGTTATTTTGGATGATTACTGTCATTGTTCATCTATGGATTTTAGCTTTATAATGTTGCTTAGTTATATTAAAATCTCACTTAAAGGTATTCAGAACATTAAGGCTATTTTCTGGGAAATAATAATATGAACCAGAATATAAATAATAATATTTTAAAAACCTCTTTACCCTAGATGCACATTCAGTGTGCATCTATTTTTTTGTGTGATCAGCAGCCCAAACTCACCAATCCGTTTTTGAGAAATTTTCTCCAGCCAGTAAAATACTGTTTTCTTGGCCTCACAAAACCCCAGGACTCAGACCTGACCATTGTACTTCTGACCACAAAAATTGTTCTGAAGTGAGCATGGAACATGAACCAAACCAGAATCCTTTCCTAGATGATATGTGACTGACATGGGGAAATAGAAAATATCTTTTTCTTTTTTCCTTAGATTTGCTAGACACAACGGTATCCATGACTACACTTAGTTGCTATTGTTACCATTTATAGTTGTTACTTAATTTTTATAACTTGGATAATTATTGTCATAACATGGGTTATTTTAGATAATTTCATTTTCTTAATCAAATATAAGAATGCTGGCTTAATTGGAATAGTTATATTGCAATTTGATTTGAAATAAATACATCATGAATAAATATTTATTTTTCATTGATTTTGATTAAAAAATAGAGACTTTAAGAAAAATGTTGCCAGCTTGTAATAAGGTATAATCTTGTGAAAATTTCCTATTTAGTTGAAGAATCAATTTTCAGTAACTGCTTATTCAGACACAAATCAATATTTTTTGGAAAATTATTCAGAGCTGAAAATAAAATTCTAAAAATAGAAATATACTATGATACCAGAAATTTAAAACAACCAAACATATGTCTCATTCTGGTTAAAACTTTTTCAACAATTTTAATATATCATATTACAAGTTCAAAAGGAAATTTTTGGATATGTAGTTACATTTATTATCATGAGTGCATGCATATGTAGAAAATTATCAAATTGTATACATTAAATATGTGCATTTTTGTGTATCAATTTTACATCAATAAAGCTATAAAATACATTTTATGGAAATAACTTTTAAAAAACCACCTTAATAGGCTTGCATTATATATATGAGCTATATTCATGTTACCAGCAGTATAAATGGGTGTACTAGCTGTGAGTAGTTCATCTTTATTTTGATATGAACATTTTGTACATATGTTTAGGGCAAACTAGTCTGATTGATACTATAATGACGTCTACACCTCATTATACATTTTTCAAAACCCATAGACTGTACATTAGAATGAGTCAGCGTATGAGTGACAATCATGTAGTATAATCATCAATATATGCCCATCAGTTGTAATAAATTTACCACTGTGGTATGGGATGTCATTATTTGAGGGGGCTATGCATGTGTGAGGGCAGCAATTATATGGGAAATCTTGTACCTTGTGTTCTATTTGCTGTGAACCTAAAACTGCTCTAAAAAATAAAATTATTTTAAAAATTAGTAACAAAACTACATGTCTTAGCATACAACTATATATATATATATATATGCATACAACTATATATATATATAGTTGTATGCATATAGTCACCATTGAAATACACTTATTTCTGTCATTTATGTGTGTATGTATATATTAGGAAATTTGATGAATTAACATAAAATATTAAAATGAGTACTATTTTATTTTCTTTCTAAATCACTATCTTCTACTTTCCATAAAACATGTACATTAATTAAGAATGACTGAGGAAAATAAAAACAAGGTCATCCTTTTTTAGGTTTATGCAACTCAAAATTAAGCTCATTGTGTTACAAGAGAAAAGAAAGATCAAGGCAAATAAACAAAAGTTATATGAGAAAGGAATATTTTTGGCTGCAATAACAGAAAATGTGAATAAGATAGCTTAAACGCTAAGAATATTTACTGTATGCTTAAAGAACAGTCAAGAGTTTTGGATTTTGTTATTCCCTAATGAGTAGTCAGTAGTCAAACGGTCTGTGGTTGCTGTTCTTGGATTCAGGCCTTTTTCTCTCCTTCTTTGCTACCCTTGGGAAATTAATCTTATTTCTAAGGCTTTCACTCTACAATTCTGAGATAGTTATCATAGATCCAGGGTTTATATCCTGGCTAGAGAGGCCCCCAGATTGGACAGGAAGGGAGTAAGAGAAAAAAAAAATTCATAGTTAGACCACTCATTGGCACAAAAGAATAAAAAATGTCATAATGGGCTTGGAACAATTACAAATTATTCCCTGTTTGCTTGCATGTAAATTTCACCAATTTATATTATCTGTTTGTTAATAAGGATGAATTACAATGGTTATTGACTTGTCAACCAGCAGCGTCCTCTCCAACAACTTAGAGAAATCTAGGCAAGAGTTGGCTTAAGGTATAAGATTTTAGATAACACATTTTCTATTATATTTCACTGATATAATATCAGAGTGGAGGTTCTATGTAATATATTTATATCTAACTTTTAAGAATATACCCATGGGAAATGTGAAACAAAGATTTTCAGAGCGTGTATAACTGCATCATAAATAGAGCTAGATGTTAAAAATACTCAAATGCAAGTGACAGGAATGAGTTCCACGAATGTAAAGGTATACTCATAAGAGCTATATTTTGTGAAGCTCTTTTCTCTGGAGGTCAAAATATAATGAATTTTTCTATAATAATCGAGTTTTAGGACTTGAACTGGATTAAGGGAACACACAAGAGAACCTCTCAGGGTGGCTTTAATTGCTATGATTTGTGGTATGTTTTTACTATAACACTACTCTGCGTTGTTCAGATCACTTGAAGTCTTTATTATGCATCCCAAAATGCCCAAATTATACTTAGATCGAGCTTAGAAATTAGCTCATTATACTTCTCTTGAATTGAAAAATTATGTGCCATCTTTTAAATTTGTGGCTAATGATATTTTCTTCAAAATTAACATTTAATTTATTTAATGATTCAATCAAGTCAGTTATAAATATAACTTAATTGATGACCCATATTTTATCATATTGGTCTATCCATGCTTTTCAGTATTGTCTGTTCTACACAGCTGCTTTTAATTAAAGAATCGTGCATAAAATTACAAGAATATATACAGTATAGTCATTAAATCATTTTATATTATTTTTTAGATAAATGTACATCAAGTTGCTCTGCCCTTCGAGTACCTAGCAAGAAACATCAAATCTAGCAGCACGTAGGATACTCAATTTCAGGGCATTTATCTATCATACTGTGGAAAAAATATAAAAACTCAGGTTTT
Source organism: Phocoena phocoena (assembly GCF_963924675.1). NCBI lineage: Eukaryota > Metazoa > Chordata > Mammalia > Artiodactyla > Phocoenidae > Phocoena > Phocoena phocoena. Next base: position 21,172,649 of record NC_089221.1, read on the forward strand.
CAATATGCATAATGCCAGGTGGTCTTTCTTACTGTCATGCAAACACTTTTACTAAGGAGAAGTTCAGAAATGTTATCAAGTATCCACCATTCTGAGAAAAAAAAGTATTACAATTTTAAGAAATCCAGGCAGCTTTATTAACATAATTTAAAGTACTATACAAAATTAAGTATTTTAATGTAATGATCACCATGTTCCAAAATATATGTATTTTGATGGACAAGTATTTTAATACTTGTGAATGAAAACACTATCCATAACTTCTCAACAGATCTTTAGGATACAGCAACACTGGTTTTTGCACCCTAAAATTATTCTGTAATAAAAAGGGAATATAGTCTATGTACCTTGTTGCTTATCTGTCCATTTTATACTTCTGTTATTAATTTCAATCACTATGACCTTTGATTCAATGCTGATATTGATGAGGACCTGTTTAATGTTTCATGATATATTAGGTTGTTTAAAAACACTTTATTTTTTTTCTAATGTTTTCTTATTTGCAACTTCAATCTTTTTCCAGTGATTGACTAAAGTTTTGTATAAAGTATTCATCTTTTCAACAACCAGCTTCTGACTTATTCATTAAGCATATCTTTATAATTTATGCTGTCATGGGTATTCTACCATTTATCTCTATAAATGAGGTCAGTAAAATGTGTACAACTAGGACACAGAAAAGAAGGACTTTAATGCTGAAATGGGAAATACTAAGATGTTCATAATATCAATAGAGGTCTCTAATTTTCATTTTCAATTTAAATATCCAAGAGACTCCATGTAATCCTATTTCTTTTATAGCAATTTGTCTAGCCAACCTTTTAAACTGTCTTCCAGGAAAGCTTTCAATCCTGATTCAAATAAATCTGGTTTTTGAAGAAGGATCATGTTGAATCACTATAAGTTTATGGATGGTTCTCTGGATGGGCAGCTGTGTTTCTAAGAGAACCACGTGAGTTTTGCACCTTATCTCTATTTTGATGTGATACTTGCTGGTATGAGTGGCAGTGCTCATGCTAATGCTTTGGTGATTTGTGTGTGTGTGTGTGTCTTTACTTTTGTGCTATCTTTATGTAAGATATGTATGTGCTATCAATCCAAAATTAAATTTAATCAGTTATTTTTTAAAAGAGTATTATTAATTAAACATATGCTAGAAATCTAGAGACATTCAAATAAATGAATACTAAAGTCCAACTTTTGCCACATGCTCTATAACTCAATGTGCCCATCCTTGTCTGAGAGTAAAAATCTTGGTATTGATGTCAGTATTAATAATGTGTAAAGGCTGAAATGTTGTTCCTGCATGGTATTGTTCCCCTTACTGCTTTCCATGTTCATTGTGTTGCTGAGTGAAATCATCTCCAAGTAACTGCATGTTTTTTATGGTTTGGACTTAAAGAACATATCAGACCTTTATCTTAGTAAATGGTAGAACAGAGTTATGTAAAGTCTGGCTTATTAATAAAACTGTGGTTAAATAAAATACCTTCCTTTTTTCCCACAATAGAAATTATTCTTGCTTGGAAATCAAATACTGATGGCTTTTCCTTAAAACAACAAAGAGTTTTCCTTTAAGTGTTTTTCCCCCCAATGACAATATGTCTTGCTATTTCTCATTCTCCTTTTCGTAATACTTATATTTTTAAGGGTGTTTCAGGACAATAATCTGTAAAATATGAGTAATTAACATTTATCTGATACTTTATTACTCATTTAAATATATAACAGAGACAAAAAGGTACCAATAGAATAATGAGAAATGTTTTTCAAATTTATTTTAATCGAAAAATACTAGTTTAGAGTATGTTACCAAATTAATTAGCCTTATTGCTCAATATTTTAAAAAGAAGACATCACTAAATTTAATTTCTATTTTCTTTTTGGATATATCTTATGTGCTTCATATCTCTTTTGATATTTGATCAAAGATTTCAAATACATTTGACATATTTTAGAAACAAAATCAGATGGTAAAAATATCTAAAACATATGCCTTTATATAACATTAACAGTCTTCATTAACATGGCTTTTCTTATGTTATTTAATTCCCTGAAATTTATCTGTAATATGTTCAGGTGGATTAAAATACAGGCTTATGTTCCTCCATCAATAAAATTTAATTACCTCTGGTAGAAAAGCAACTTTTAGAAATGCTTTAAAATTTTACATTCATAATATCGTTCTCATGATAAAAAGTGCATTATTATGTTCATTACATATATATTAATGAAAAATAAAAACAATCTAAATGATTAATAAATGCAAGATAATTAAACATGATTTAACTAACTTTTAAGTGCATAATATTATAAGTATTCCCTATAAAAACGTGTTAAAAAAATCAGGGTAAAAATTAAATATATAAACTATGATTGGACTAATGTTAATGAAAAAAATGCATGTAAAAGGAACACGAAGCTACATGGACATGAAAGAATTCAGGAGTAATACTGGGAGTGATTGCCTTTAGGTGGACCTTGCAATTTTCTCTATAATTTTAAAGTTTTATATGAACAACATAAATTTCCATAAAGACAAAAATAAAACATAAAATCAATATGTGTGCGTATGAAAAACTGCATTTCTCACCATTATTATTCTCTAACTCTTTCCTAAGTAAATAACTTTTTAAAGCAAAGGAAGAGTTTGTTTCATTAGCAATATTTTTAAGGCTCTCACAGACTTTCTATAGAAATCTTTCTTTTAATGTGTAAATTCTGTGTACAGCCTCAAAATTTCTAAACACTCTCAAATGTATTTTATTTACTCAGCTGCAACATCATAATTTTCGTAAAAAGTATTTAAATAATTTTGTATATTTTTCTATAAATATGAAATCTAGAATTCATGAAATGATGAAATATTTTAGCTGAGAAAAGAAGATATTCTAGGATTGAAAAGGAGGGTACTCTGAGCATTTGATGTTGTGTCACAAACATCATCTGTGGTAGACAGAATAATGCCCAGGCTGTTATCACTAGAACCTGTGAAAACGATACCTTACATAGCAGAAGGGACATTGCAGATGTGCTTTAATTAAAAACTATGAGATGTGGAGATTATTCTGATTTGTCTGGGAAGACCCAGTCTAATTACAAGGGTCACTGTAAAAGGATCAGAGTCAAGAAGAGGTGTGATGATTTTAAGAGGAAAGCAGAGTTCAGAGTCACAAGCCAGGGAGGCAACGATCTCTGGAAAAGGCAAGAGAAAGAAATTTTCCTTGTGGGCATCCAGATTAAACACAGCCCTCCTGACAGCTTGATTTTAGCCCAGCAAGATCCATTTGGACTTCTGACCTGCAGACAATTAATTTGTGTTGTTTTAAGCTATTAAGTGTATGGTAATTTGTTACAGCAGCAAGGAGAATCTAAGACATCATCTCCCATTACAGCCTTACTAAAAATAAATTAATACGGGTTGTGTTTTTAAAAGCATTAATTGGTAAAACTAGAACCTAGAACATTGTGTGTGTGTGTATATTTGTGTGTGTGACGTTTAATTTCTCTATCCCATACTGCCTATGTTATTTGACTACTGTAAGTTACTCTAGTTCACAAAAAAAGCCAACACTTAATTGATAGAATCCAAAAGGAAATGCTCAAAAGCATCACCAGTAAAGAAAAAAAAAATGTAATTGACAGTTTTTAACACATTTTCACTTTAGGATGAATTCAAACCTCACAGCATATGGTAATTGGTTTGTCTCAAAGTGATTTTTTAAAATATGTGCTTTTCTAAAAAGTGTAACTTCTTGAGCTGTCTGTTGTTTTAAATAAATTCACACTTTTCAAGCATATTTGTTTCCACCTACTGTATCTGATTATGGTGTCTTATCCCCCTGTCTACATTTGCATAGTCTATGTGGGCTCAGCTATGGACAGGGACATGTTGTTTTAAATTGGTGATGGGCCCAGAGAAGAGTTGTTCTTATATTCTTCTTTTCTATATCAAACTTGTGTAGTTCTCACCAGGGAGGCCCAGCTCCTGTATTAAAATATATTTTTGGTGTGACCTTGACTACAACTGACATCATCCAAATTTTCAACTTCTACACGGCTAAAATTCATCTCTATATATTCAAAAAGAAAAATTCTAGAAAGCTTTTCCATTTCATATGAAGAGAATGCAGAACATATAGAAACAAAGAATTTTGAATAAAAATTCTTACTGAAGAAAGGTTAATTAAATAAAAGCTAAATTTATATAAGCTTGTTAGGAATGGCATTTTGAAAGATATGTTTAAAAATGTAACTAAACAGAAGGCTACCAAAGAAACAATGATAAAATTGGGAAGAAAACTATTACTTTTGAGGGAGTATTGGCAGCACCTATTACAAGCATATTTTGAAAAATACAGGGTTGTTTTCAAAATGTTATTGAGGGATGCTGGGATAATTTTGCTGAATAAATGTTTGCAGTCTGTGAGTGTTTCCTCATTTAAAAAAATTAAAATCATGAAATGGCAACATAATGAAAAGTTTGGAAAAGGCAGACAGGTTTTTAAAAAGTTATCAAAGTATAAGACTGACCAAAAGGTAATTTGGGGCTGGGTAAATATTGAGGTCAAGATATATGCAGGAATGTATACCACCTATGAGTTGCCATTATAATTTAACATGTTTCCCAACATTTTTATAGTGCAGCTTAATAATAACTCAATTGATGCTTTCTATTACTTTCTAAAAATTATGAGGTCTCGATCTTTTAAAATATCATATATTTATTCAAAAAAATGAAAACAAAAGATTGTCAGAGACCAAAATTTAAAATTACTCATATCCAGTTGCCCAAATAGTTATGTTGTCATGATGTGTGCATTATTATAGATATTTTTATTTCATGTGCTTTAGCTTGTCTTTGACAAATACTTCCACTCTTCTTTTTCTTCTTTTTTCTTATTGAAGTAAGAACTTTAGTAATCTTCCTGGGGTGTGATCTATGAGAACTTAAATTCTGATTCCACTCCTTTGTATTACCTGGGCTCTTTAGATAGTATATAACAGAAAACCCACTGGAGAGGGCTTTAACATCTAGAACATTTACTATGTCGAATTATAAGAAGCACATGAAAAATGAACTTCCAGGACTGCTTAATTCAGTAAGTCAGTGATATCAACAAGAACCTAGCATTGTTCCTTCTTTCTGCCATGCCATCCACAGTTCCATGAAGCTGAGTTTAGTATTGTGCCTTCATTCTCTATTAAAAAACAACTGTATCAGCTTCAAGGATGATGTTCTTACAAAATAATACCCAGAACTGAAACAGGAATTGAGACTATATTAATAAAATATTTCTTGAATATCCACAGAAAGCCTCTCTTTATGACATGTGTCCCAGAATACGTCATATCTTGCTAATACTACAACCACTTGAAAAAGGGAGAGTGGTTTTGATACTATTGTCTTAGGTGATTCAATACCCATCACTTGGAGTTAAGGGATTGACTTCCCAATGTCCCTGGAAGAAGAGGATCATTAAATGCCATCTATAGATTCAATGCAATGTCTATCAACATTCCAACAGCATTTTTCACAGAAATAGAAGAAATTATTCTAAAATTTGTATAAAATAAAAAATGACATCTAATAAATAAAGCAATTTTGAGAAAGATGAACAATACTGGAGTCATCAGACTTCCTGATTTCAAACTACATTACAAAGCTATGTTACAAAGTAGTCAAAACAGCATGGTACTGGCATTACTACAGATACATAGACCAATGGAACAAAACAGAGAGCCCAGAAATGAGCCTATGCACATATAGGCAACTAATCTTTGACAACGATGCCAAGATTATGCAATGGGGAAAGTAAAGTCTCTTCAACAAATGACGCTGGAAAAATTGAATATCCATATGAAAAAGATGAAAATGGGCCCTTATCTTACACCTACACAAAAATTAACTCAAAATGGATTTAAGACTTAAATGTAAGACTCTTAGAAGAAAACATTGGATATAACCTTCTTGACATCAGTTTGGCAATGATGTTTTTGATATGACATCAAAACACAGGCAACAAAAGCAAAAATAAACAAATGGGACTACATCAAACTAAAAAGCTTCTTTCTGCACAGCAAAAAAAAAAAAAAAAAAAAAAAAAAAAAAAAAAAAAAAATCAACATAGTGAAAAGGTAACTTATGGAAAAGGAGAAAATAGTTGTAAATCATATATCTGATATGGTGTTAATATCCAAAATATGTTAATATAAAGGATGAATCCAGCTCAGTAGCAAAAAAAAAAAAAAATCATTAAAAAATGGGCAAAGGACTTGAGAATAGACATTTTTTTGAGAATAGACATTTTCTATTGAGAATAGACTTTTGAGAATAGACATTTCTCAAAAAAGACATACAAATGGCCAGCAGGTATACTAAAAGGTGTTTGACATCACTAATCATCAGGAATTGTGAGTGAAAACTACAATGAAGCATCACCTAATACCGTTAGGATGGCCATTACCAAAAAGACAAGAGATAATGAGTATTGATGAGGGTGTGGAGGAAAGGGAACCCTGGTACACTATTGATGGGAATGGAAATTGGTACAGTCATTATAGAAAATATTACAGAAGCTCTCCAAAAAATTAAAAATAGAACTACCCAATGATCCAGCAATCCCACTTCTGGGTATATATCAGAAAGAAATGTAAATTAGGATTTCAAATAGGTATTTTCACTACCATGTTCATTGCAGGATTGTTTACAATAGCGAAGAAATAGAAACAAACTTAATGTCCATCTACAGGTGAATGGATAAAGAAAGAGTGGTATATATAGAATGGAATACTATTCATCCGTGAGAAAGAAGGAAACCTTGCCTTTGAAGCAACACAGACCTTGAGGGCATTTATGCTAAGTGAAATAAGTCATATACAGAAAGACAAGTAGTGTATGATCTCACTTATATGGAGAATCTAAAAAAGCTGAATTATACAGAGAGTACAAAGGTGGTTTCCAGGGGTTGGGGATGGGTGGGGTAAATGGGAAAGATATTGGTCAGAGGGTAAAAACTTCCAGTTATAAGATAAATACATTCTGGGGCTCTAATGTACAGCATAATGACTATAGTTAACAATATTTTATTGTATATTTTAAAGTTATAAATAGAGTAGAATTTAAATGTCTTTTCCACATATAACCACAAAACGGTAATTATGTAAAGTGATGGAAGTGTTACCTAAGCTTACTGTGGCAATGATTTTGCGATACATAAATTTATCAAGCCATCATGCCATACAACTTAAACTTACACAATGTTATGTGTCAATTACATGTCAATAAAGTTGGAAAAAAATAAATAGATAATAGAGTTTGTAAAAGCAACCCTAAGCATATGCCAGATTATTAAATGCTATTTTAGCTGAATCTTTCTCTTATACTTAGATTGTCTTATTTCATTGTCCTCTGCTGTGTTTTGCTTCTACAAGAGAATGCTACTGATCTAACTGTAACTGTCATCTCATTGCAGGTTATTTAGCTTTCCTGTAATAGCTTAAGAAGATTTTCTTTAGCTTTGGTATTTTGCTGTGTGCAGCATCTTTGGGTGTGGTTTTTTTCCTGATGCATGTTTCATCAATGGGGTTTTCAATCTATAGATTCATTTCTTTCCTCTTTTTTGGATGATAACTGCAAATTTTTTTCTCATAAGTCTTCTCACCTTTATCTACTGCTGTTTCATATAAGCTGGCACTTTATTATTAATTATCGATGTTTCTGAAATATTTTTTTCCACATTTTGCATCTCTTTATTAATCTCTATGAAATTCTGGGATATTTCCTTAGAGCTATCTTTTGATTTAAACTGTTTTTCTCAGTAATGCCCAATCTACTCTTTTGACTATGGAGTGGTAGGTATGTTTTCATTTTCAATATGTCTGTTATCTTTCTTCATTTATACCTGTGTTATTTGTCCCATTCATATTTTCCTCTCCCAAATTTCCATGTGCATTTCAAATGTGCTTATTTTCAATTCTTTTCTAATTGCTCTATAGAGTTCTCCAGTTGCTTGGATATGAATTCTTCTATTTCTGGAGTCCATTTAGTGCTTGTAATGGTGCTCTGGTTTCTGTGTACCTCTGATTAAAATGGTCTTAATGTTCCCCTCTGCTAGACTAAACTTTAGACAGACTTCCTCCTGACTCTACGTTCTTAATCTCCCTTTTCTGAAGAGCATTTACTTTAGAAAATTTATAATTGTAAATTCTTTCTTTGCCCCTCTGAGATATAAATATTTTTTCAAAACCTATTGCAAGTGGGGAGAGGGAAGGAGGAGCAATATAAGAGTAAGGGGAAAAAAGGTTATTATGGGATTATATAAAATCATGTGTGTGAAAATTTTGAAAACTGTAAAGCACTACAGAATTTAAAGAATCTTCCATTCAATAAAAAATAAAGTAAAATAAAGAAAAAAAAAAAACCTGTCGCTGTTTTCACAGCCCAGGTTTGTTCTCTCAAGGACCTGGGAACCATTCTTTGAAATGCAATCATCAAGAAAGTTAGTGTTGGGGCTTCCCTGGTGGCGCAGTGGTTGAGAGTCCGCCTGCCGATGCAGGGGACACGGGTTCGTGCCCCGGTCTGGGAAGATCCCACATGCCGCGGAGCGGCTGGACCCGTGAGCCATGGCCGCTGAGCCTGCGCGTCCGGAGCCTGTGCTCCGCAACGGGAGAGGCCACAACAGTGAGAGGCCCGCGTACCGCAAAAAAAAAAAAAAAAAAAAAAAAAAGAAAGTTAGTGCCTCTATCTCTCAGGATCTATAGGAGGATAGGAGGCTTCAGTGCTGTACCTTGCTTCAAGTTGTAAAATTACCTCCTGTTATGAAGAGAGCAAGGTTACTTTTTCTTTGAATAGGTCAGTTAGCAAACACAGGTGGGCCATGATCCTCCCACCTCAGCTCTTAAAACCTCTCCAGAGCTCAGACTGAGTTCTGGCCTCTTCCCTATTGTGATTATCTTGAATAAAATCTTCCTTGCCTGTTTAAATTTTATGGTGGACTTTTTTTTTTTGAAATCTCCTAATTCTGTATGCATCCTTATTGTCCATGATTGCATCTTTTCCTCTGAATATTTTTCTAGGAAGTAGTTTTGTGGTCAACTTCCCAACTGCTAGAATGCAATGTATGTTTTTCACCAGTTCCTCTCTTTATGGTTCAGTGTAGGGATCTTGTCCAAAAAATTTGCCAAATTCAGGACCTATATTCATGAACATTATGAATTTGAATTCTCTTCTGGTCAGGACAATTCTGCTCCCTCCTTAGCCTTAAACAGCTTGCTTTTGGCTCCACTGGATGGTTTATATCTGGATTTATCACCATGAGTGCTACACATTATCAGATACCAATTGTCACTGTGGATTCTGGTTAATGGAGGTATGCTTTTAAAGTTTACTTTAGTCCCCTCCCTTCCCCCCCCACCAACCCCAGGCTGAAATAACTGGTTCAAGCATGTGCTCCATCCAATATTTTGGCAAGAATAGCTGACTCTGGTAGATGTGTGTCTGATATCAGTCATGTTCCTCTTCCTATTCATAAGGTCCCATTTTTGTTTAGGAGAACAATGTGCCCAGCTACAAATATTCACCAAATATTCAGTTGTCTACATTTCCATGTGGACAATGTTCTCCATGGGACAAAATTCTAACCAACACAGTTGTGATGATAGTTTTTGTGTAACACAACACTTCATAAATGAAAAGGTAAAATTTAGAAAGCTATGTCTCCCTCGACTCTTTACCTTTTTACCTTTACGTGCTTGAAATTTAGTTCTAATCACTGGATATGGGGCAAACATCTTACAACCAAGAAGACAAAAATCACATGATATGGGTAGCTGAACAGTAAGAGGGAAAGAGTATGAGTCATCAATAACTTCCTCGAGCACAAATGCTGTATTGTCCCAGGAAAGGGCAATCTTCTTGAGGTCGATTTACAATGTGTGTAATGACTATGCATGATTTTCCCAGAGGCAGATCCATGAAATTTTGAAATAAAATGGACCATGGAGATTCTCCTAGAGAAATGAACTAGTGGTAGCATGAATGACTAACCAAGTGATATCCTCCACTAACAGGAGTATGTACTTTTCCTAATTCCTAACCAGAAGAATTTGATACATGTCATGGACCAGTGATTGCTGTTGGTTTCATATTCTCTATTAGTTTTTAACTTTCTCTCTCTTTATCATCACAGTTATTCTTTCTCCTTTACTGTATGCCAGTTTGTTGGAAGCAGGCAACATATTTTTAATGCTTTTATTTGTAAGGTCATGAGGAATAACATCAGGATCAATGGAAATTGAAAAGCATAGTCTAGGGCCTTCCCTGGTGACGCAGTGGTTGAGAGTCCACCTGCCGATGCAGGGGACACAGGTTCGTGCCCCAATCCGGGAGGATCTCACATGCCGTGGAGCGGCTGGGCCCGTGAGCCATGGCTGCTGAGCCTGCGTGTCCGGAGCCTGTGCTCCACAGTGGGAGAGGCCACAGCAGTGAGAAGCCTGTGTACCGCAAAAAAAAAAAAAAAAGAAAAAAAAGAAAAGCATAGTCTAAAGAATTTGGTCCACAAGCTCAAAGCAGTCACTTAATATGATTTGGAGTTTCTCCCTTGGTGAGTGTCTAAGTGCCTCTCTGTTAAGAGGAATGTGTGAATATATGTTAGTTAGCCAAAGAGATAAAGTGTTATATACATGCTTTCATTTGCTAACCCAATCGGCAGTCCTGTTTTTTCCCTAATAAAATTAGTCTAATTATGTTAGAGGTAGCAATGTGCCCGGCTAAAACTACTCACATTGCTTACTCCCTTATACTTAGTAGTATTCATATGGCACGATTCTAAACAACAAAAGCAAATATAAACAAGTGGGACTGCATCAAACTAAAATACTTCTCCATAACAAAGGAAACCATCAATGAAATGAAAAGGCAATCTACTGGTTGGGAGAAGTTATTTGCAAATCATATATCTGATAAGAGGATAATACCCAAAATATAAAAAGAACTCACATAACTTAATAGCAAATAAATCAATTAAAAATGGGCAGAAGATCTGAATAGACATTTTTTTTCCAAAGAAGACATACAAATGTCCAACAGGTACATGAAAATGCTCAATATAATTAATAATCAAGGAAATGCATATCAAAACCATGATGAGATATCACCTCATGGCTATTGTCAAAAAGACAAGAAATAATAAGTCTTGGCAAGGATGTGGAATAAAGGGACCCCTTGTTCACTGCTGGTGAGAATGCAAATTGGTATAGCTACTATGGAAAACATTATGGAGGTTCCTCAAAAAATTTAAAGTAGAACTACCATATGATTCAGCAATTTTACTTCTCAATATTTCTCCAAAAATAAATGAAAACCAGAACTCAAAAAGATATATGCCCTCCAATGTTCAGTGCAGTATTATTTACAATAGCCAACATATGGAAACAACTTAAGTGCCCATCAGTGGATGAATGTATAAAGGAATTGCAATGTGTATATATATATATGAATATTTTTCAGCCAAAACAGAAAATGAAATCTTGCCATTTGCGACAACATGGGTGGAATTCAAAGGCATTATGCTAAGTGAAGTAAGTCAGACAGAGAAAGACAAATATCCTACAATCCCTCTTATATGTGGAATCTAAACAAACAAACAAAAACCCCTTAAAAACAACAACAAACAAGCTCAAGCTTATAGATACATACAGAGAACAGACTGGCAGTTGCCAGAGACAAGAGGTAAAGGGTTGAGAGGAATAAGTGAACTGCTTTTCTTTTTTAGTTTAAATAATTTGAATTTTTAAAAATGACATAATTCTGCCAATGAACTGCCTCTATATTTGTTAGATCTCAATTAGGGAAGCAGATTATGAGTATTAAGCAACAAGGAATTTTTCCGTAGAAACTAGATCATACACACTGTGGGAAACACTAGGGAATTAAATGTTCAACAATAATCAGAAAAATGTCCGTTAGCAGCAATACGTGACATATCAGTAACATTGCCCATTGCTGTTGGCACATCTCCTCTTTGACTCGTGTCATGTTTTAGGAAATCCACTCTACTAGTGAGATTGAGACAATTCTTACACTTATAAATAGCATGTTTTCAGAAAACAGGATGTAATTTCCCAAATAACACAATGGCTCTCTCACTTTGTATTATTAATGCTCACATTATACATAGCTAAAATGAATTGAGGTGTTGCTGTCTACCAGGCACTCTAAGAACTTCCTATACCATCGCTAGGATGCTAGGGAAAGAAGTATCAGCCACTACAACATGTGCCCTTCATCAGTTGACTTTGAAATTACTCTTTAGATATTGGTGCCAGCAAAGAAAGATATTTAAGATTTGCTAAGTTTTCTGTCTTTTGAAAAATTATATGCTCATTGTATTCATATATATTTTTTATTAATATGGCCTCTAAACATGTGTAATTCGCACTTAGGTCCTATACTCAATGCTGGGTTAAATACTTGCTAAACAACTTCCCAGACAACCATTGGTAAAGCCTGGCAAAAAGCATGATCCTTTCAAAATTTGTCTCTTCTACTCAAAGTTTTATTTTTTGGTTTTGTTGCTCTCCCTTCTCTTCATCAAACCTCAGGATACCAATGCCCTCTCACTTTCTCTTTTTTCTCTATTAAATTGTCAAGTTCTATATTTGGAATAAAGCCTAAACAGAAGCATTTACATTTTATGGAAATTGTGGATATGAAACACAATGCTGAATTTCTGGCCAAAATCAGGTTTAAGACAAGGTTAAAGGCTTTTGAATACATGACTATAGGCGTTTACTAACTCTGCAAAGATAATCCCTACCTTCACCTCCAGGTAATACCTGCTTTTTATCTATTACAGAATAACAGAATTCCTGTGGCAGAACAGATATACAAAAAAAGTACATCAGTAAAATTTGAATTCTGAGCCACAGAAAGCTCGTGTACTTCTATAGCACCATTCCTATATACTAATTCATATTTTCATTTCCTCAGAGATTCAAAAGTTTAGCTAAATAAATGTCATGTCTTGGCCCTAGAAGAAAACCAAAACTATCAGATCTCGGGATGTCAATAAAATATTTTTTTGATTAGTGTTATTGGAAGAGAGGAAGAAAACACTTCAGACGCCAGTAGGTGAAATATAAATCCTGGTTCTGTTATTAATAGAAAGAGATTCTACTTGAAATAGAAATGATAAGTTACAATACTCTATATATATTCAAGGTATTTTAAGAAATATTTTCCCAAACAGAAAAGTGATTACATAGTAAACAGTAGATTGATTTAATAACATACTTTTTGTTTAACCATTAATAAGATACAATACTATATATAATTCTGGGAACTGGATTTTTTTTCAATATGACAACTAATAGGGCTTGGCAAATGTTTCCCATTACCACTATGCACTATAAAGTATTGAAGGAGACATTTCAGAATATCTGTACATTGACTATAATTTATTTTGAGGGGATATTAATATATAAGTAGGAACTTACTCTTTATTTACTACAACCCAAAGGTATCTGCAGGTAGGTATGTTCAGTAGGCAGAGTCTTACTTCAACTTATTAGTCAGTAACAAGTAAAAAATTATTTTTATCATAGTTTGTCTAAATATTTCATTCAGCTTGACAAGTTCACTTATGACTCAGCTATCATATGAGCAAGTTCATGCATAGGTTCAAATTATTTTAATTTGTAAGCAATGAACATATCTACTAAGACATCTTGTGGGATAAATTTAGGTGGAAAACTGAAAAGTGCATAGCAAAGTAAAATATTTGGTGTGTTTTTCTCCTAAAGGAGCAGAACAACAGGGGTGAACTCCCTTTGAAGTCCTGCTTTGTGCTGACAGTTGAACTATACCTCTATTTCATAAACCATAGCACTCCCAAGTTACTGAAAATAAATTGATTTTCTGGAAATATGTGACACGTAGGTTCTCAATATGGAACTTGAGCAGTCTGTCCCTAAAGTAGTTATTTGCATTTACACCCCTGACCTGCCAGTATCTTTGGTGCTACTGTAGTTTTTCACGTACTTCAAAAGCTACAGATCTGTTTCCATCTCTCTTAATCTAATATAAACTGCACATGCTTCTATCAGTAAAGACCTTCATTTTTATCCTTCTTCGATTTCATGACACCAGTGGTTCTATACTTCACAGCAAAGGGAGCAGAATGAAATTACATATCACTCAGATTTCAGCAATATCTGGTTTATGTGATTCAGGACCTCCACACAAAGAAGAGGTCATTCTCAATATTTTAGAAGATGGCTCTTTCTGGGGATTTTATATGATAAACCTGTCAATGTGCTTGATTGGAGGTGGTAAAAATATGTTTATTTGGGTGAAAATGGTAACAGTTTAAAACAATCAAGGCCTAAAATGGCAACTGTCAATATAAACACAGACAATTAATAAATAAGTTGGTCAAAATGATGGGCTATATTGAAATCTATACAAGAGAGAAACTGAGGAAACAAAGCTGTCAAATTATTCTAAATTTAGTACAGACATCACCAGTGAAGTTAAAAATTAACTCTCTGCCCTCAAAAAAAAAAGAAAACTGGAAATGAGAAAATATGTCATATTACTTAAGAACAATGGTTTCATTATGCATAGAGATAAAAAAACATAAACAAGTACATTTGACTAAAATTTTTGTTTTTAATTAATTTAAATATTTTCCCCAGAGCTTAAAAAATATACAAAAAATCAAAAGGATAAAAACAAATTAAAGAGATAAAAAGAAAAAAATGTAGAATGGAAGTGTTGCTGAAGGAAAAAACTCATAGAGTGATTTAAAGCTTAAATGCAACAAAAAATAGATTAGCTGGGAGATCACTTTTTACTAAAGGTGGAATGATCTAACTGCAGTCTTCTTTTAAGGTACGTGGGGATGAGGGATAGTTAAGAGAGAGAGAGAGGCAGGGATCAAATGTCCAAAGTACAAAGGTATTACAGAATTGATTTGTGTCAATGTATATATATATATATATATATATATATATATATATATATGTAATTAATTTCAATCCTTGCATTGGGAATGGTAGAAATAGTTCAGATATTTCGCACTGTTGATCTGAGGCATTGTTCTATATTAACAATCTTCCACAGACCTGCCAGAAACTAGAGAGAAAATTAAGGTCTCAGCCACACAGACAAAGATCCAGTCCTGGTGTGAAAGCAGAACTTTAAATATGGATTTTGACTAGAAGAGGATTTGCATATGCTGTAATCCATGGGGCCAACCAGGGGTATATTCCATGGATATAACTGGGTAATTGACTGGAGTAGGTTGTTTGAATAGATGTAAGCTGATTTGAAAGGATGGAGAAGGAAACGCTACTGGGAACATATTGGAGGATCTGAATGAATGAAAGGGCTTATGCCAGAAAGCAGGAATTAAGCCTCCTGACAACCAGGGATGTGTGACCACATACCAGGAGTGAATCCAGATGCAGAAGCCAAAACAAGATGAACAAGAAACAGCTGTCACTACAGTAAATTCAGGTAGGAGAAAAGGAGCCAGAAAACAAAATGAAGTCAGAATAAGGAACTCTAGTGGTAGTATTATGTGGCACCCAAATAATGTCCCATAAAATATACAAGAGAACTTTATATACTTCTATATTTATGCCCTTTCATTCAACATGTTTATGCTAATTACCTACTTAGAGTTATGGTTTGAGCCAATGTATCACTCTACCTATAGTGATTTCTGGTAGAGGCAACCTGATTTAGAGCCCACATTCATCAGAACTGGTTCAGACACACAGTAGGGTTTATCTTGCAGATTAATATCATCAGGTTCCACAACTGGAAGACATTGGGAAATCAGACAAATTATAGTACAAATATACAACAAAACTATTTTAAAATGTGTGTCATATTAGTACTTTCCTACCTTGAAATAAATAGGCAATGCTCCTGTTTGCAAAGACTGTTTTAACAGTGGTGATATACACTTGTATTGTGAGTTAGAAATTTGCACAAGTCAAGAAAAAACTATGTGATCAAATGTTTTGAAAAACAGACTTTCCTCTCTTGATAGAAATGAGAAAATTCTCTTTTTGTGCTATAAATCACCCAGGCAACTGAATCCTCTTTCATTCCACTATCAAATTCTCTTCTCCATATTGGCAGCCAGCTTATGTCATTTGGCCCACAGAATATATTTCATAATAGTGAATTTAATCACATTCGAATGCAGCATCTTATATGGGATGGAATTCTAAAAAATCTTATAAAACATAAACCTTAGATTATAATAATGTGGACTCAATTTAAAATGAATGGTTTTGAAACCAGCCACACCACTTGATGTGTGGCCTTTGTCAAGTTATTTAACCTCTCTTTGCTTTAGTTTTCTTTTTGGTAAAATAGGCATCATAATAATAACATCTACCTTGTGTGATTTCTGTGAGGGTCATGAGACAATGCATATAACAGTATATGATACATGTTAAGCCAGCAATAAATGTTAGCCAGTAGTAGTAGTAGAAGTAGTAGCTGCAGTAGTCGTAGGGTTGCCAGATTGAGAAAATAAAGAGAGAACATTCAATTAAATTTAAATTTCTGATAAACAAGAGATTTTATTTTTTAGTATAAATATATCCCAAATATTGGTGGTTGGTTATAATACCAGTGACATACTTTTATTTTTACTAAAAATTATACTAAGAAATTATTTACTGTTTATCTGAATTTCAAATTTAATTAGGTATCCTCTATTTTACATAATAATTAGGTAGCAGTAAAGAACACCTGGTCTAACTGCTTAATTTTACTGATTTCAAAGGAGCCCAGAAAAGAAGCCCATTTCGTGAGTTAATTGGATATTACATAATTCCTAGGAAAGGAAAAGTAGTTTAAGGACAATTAATGCTTGGAAGTTATAACAATTGATCAGAAAATAAATTTTATTACCATGTTAACATTTTCCTGAAGTTTGGCTTACTTTGATTTAAATGATACTATTTATTAGACATAAACGTTCTACTCATAATGGACTGTGCTAGGCTCTGCTACTTCCTTTCAAAACTTTCTTCATTGAAAGTCAAAAAGTTTTGAGGTCAAGTATTCCCCTGGTGTATTATCACACATGTTTGAACATTACAACTTTGTGCCTCTTTCTGCAGAGTAGTTGGTAGCTTGTTGTTTTACACAGTATTAAAACTCTGAGTGTAACCAAAACAACTTGATAGTGGCCGTAGTCAATAGTGAGATACCTGCAAATGAAAGGGGTGATTAGGAGCCAGAGACAGGACCTCATGGTGGAATCATCTTGTGGCTTTGTTTTAACTCTTTGTAGAATTTGTTCAATACTAATTTCTAGTTCATATTCACCAAGAATAGTAACATTACCATTATATGGGTGATTACTTTGTAAAATAGGTGCTAATCTATTTTTATACTTAAAAGGATAAGGACTGCTGTTCTCTGATCTTGAAAGGACATTTGAAATCCACAAGTACTTCAAGGTAATTTGGCTTATGTTGAGAATTTAAATGGATGAAAATAAAGTCAAGAATTAAGACTTTACATAAGAAACAAAAAGTCTCATTCCTATTAATAACTTTCCACAAGATATTTAGAAACAAAATATAAATCAGCTTCTATTAGGTTGTTAAAGAATCTAGATTGACACCATATTTTATAAGCTAGACAATTAAAATATAGAGGCCACGTTCATAAGTGAATATTAGTTTAAACTGTATGAAATAAAATCTACAAAGTATTTGTATATTTGTGAGATTCAACATAAAGTATTCTGAAGCCAATTTCAAGTAAATAAAATGAAAGTACAATTCAACACTTTTTAAAATGTGAAGGCTGATATATTGAATATCATATCAATATATTTAGGCTCAGACATACATGTAAGCTTAATTTTCATGTAAATATTTTAACAAGTATGTCCAAAATATAATTATATATATGTTTGTGTATGCGTGTATATGCTCTCTATGTGTATATATATGCTTAATGTATATTTAATGTGTCTTATACAATCAGTTATATACATAATTACATATTTTATAAATATTTGTATAATTTATTACCACTTTCAGTATCATATATGTATAATGCATAGTTAATAAAAATATAAAATAGTGTGAACAATAATCAGAATACTTTTAATATTTTCCCAGATATTGCTCTTTCCAAATAAATGATTCATGCACAGCATGAAATACATATGTTGTACCATAAATTAAAAGATCCATTCTTTCTTCTTAAGGAGAAGAATAAAATCCATTAAAAATTTTTGTGTGGGTTATTCTTTTGCACATTTACTTTTTCATAAGAATTTTAAAATGGGCTTGCCAAATTCTCCAAATAATCTTGTTGCTATTTTCATTAGGCTACATTGAATTTAAAGATAAAGGTTGAGTATTGATATTTACACAATATTGTCTTCTGAACCAAGAGACATAAGCTCTCTCACACTCAAATTTTCTCATATGCTTTTTTACATTTTGGTGTATGCAGCTTAATGTCTTACACATTCTTATAGCATTATTTTAAAGTACTTAATAGTTTTAATGTAGTTGTTTTTATTAATGTGAACGTTTTGCCATATTATATTTTTAAACTGGTAATCTCTAGGATATATGTAGGAAAGGCATACTTTTTAATTGGCCTTTATCTGTCTACTTGAATGAACTCCTTTGCTTTAAATGCTATATATATATATATATTTGATTCTCCTGAATTTTCCTAGTAGGGAATCTTATTAACTATAAATAGTATCAGTTTGTTTTTTTCACATTACAAAGCAAATGGTTATTTTATATCTCCTATAATACATAAAAAGATGGATCTATTCTATTAGATAACGAAATAAAGAGTGTGAATTTCAGTTTTACTTTTAAATATAGAATTTATTTCAATAGATTTTATGTAGCTTTTTGATGTCTTAAATTATTCTCAAAGTCTCTATAGAATTTTCTTATGACACATTTCAAATACAAAAGTGTACAACTGTATTCCCTAACCTAATTCCAACGTGCCTTGAGCAGGTGTCAGAAAGGAGTCTAGAGAACTTTATGAATAACTATAATGTTTTCAAAAAGACAATCTAAGCCATTTTGTATTACGTTAGTTGAATATCATATGAATGATGGCAGAAGACACAATGTACCATTAGCTTTTTCAAGAGCCATTTATATAGTGCATTTATCTTTAATCTAGTATGCTTTCATAGACAAATAATTGTCATAAAATCACAGCCTTCAAATGACCTTATCTTGCTTAGGCATCATTAAAATATATTGCTACTTACCCCAAACAGAAAAGGATATCCATATTTCTATGCAAATTTATTTTTACTCAACTAGGTTTACATTCAAAAGAAGTATAATGTGTTTTTTTTTCATATATAGGAAGGAACTCATACCTCAGAATAATTTTGCAAAATAATTGCTCTAGGTATTAGAACAGGTGAAGGTTGTGAATGGTTTTACAGTCTTTTGCATCAATTATTTTATATAATGTCTTTTCAGGATCTAAATTCATACAGGAAAATTACTCCAATCCATACTGGCCTATGCACTCCATCAGTATTGATTGCTTTCTTGGGAAAGGAAAGAGAGTGTGTCCTATAACCTAAACGTTCTGAAAATCAGTTCTACAAAAAGAAAAACCTTGCAGAACATTTGAAAGGGCATTGTTGGCATAAGGACCGTTTCTAAGCATATTTTTACTTTCAAGGAAGTATTATCAATTTCCAAATGAAATCTGGCTTAGTCAGTTAGGGCTGCTGTAGCAAAAAATCATAGACTAGGTAGTTTAAACAACAAACATTTATTTCTCAATTTTTGAGGCTGGGAAGTCCAAGTTCAAGGTGCAGGCAGATTTGGTTCCTGGTGAGAGGCCTCCTTCTGGATTATAGGCACGTGGCTGTCTTCTGTGTTCTTACATGATGGAGTGAGCTGTGGTCTCTTCCACCTCTTATAAGGACACTATTTCTATCATAGTGTTCCTACCCTTACGATCCCACCTAAGTTTAACTACTTTCTGAACAACCCACTTTCAAATAACATTGCACTGGGGATTAGGGCTTCAACATAAGAATTTGGGAGGGAAGAAATTCTACCATGACAAATGCTAAAAGGATTTAAAAAAAATTTTGGAATGTTAAATGCCATGTAATATTTTAGTTATTTTGATGTTGATAATTTTGAAGTGATCAAAAATCATTGCTAAAAAATGAATAATTTTCTTTGCTTATTAAAAAATCAATATTTATTGTTGAATATATAGATAAGGAAAAGAATAAATTAAAATCACCTGAAAATAGATGAGCTGCAATATCTTGCTTTATAATTTTTATACCTTCTAATAAGATAATTTCTGGCTTCTTTATCATTTAATCTTCATGTAATATATGGCATTAAATACTTTAAAACATATTGCTTCTGATGAGTTTATGGTATATTATTGAGAGGTGTCACTGTTTATGAAATCAGTGCCTGATTATATATATTTCCCGTTTTACATAAATAACCTCCATACTTTTTTCCATGGTAGTGGAACCAATTTATTGATACATTCTCATCAAAATTGTACAAGGATTCCCTTTTCTCCACACCCTTATCAACACTTGTTATCTCTTGTGTTTTTGATACTAGCCATCCTAACAGGTATAAAGTAATGTCTCATTGTGGTTTTGACTTGCATTTTTCTGATGATTAGTGATGTTGAGCACATTTTCATATCCTGTAGGCCACTGTATGTCTTCTTTGGAGAAATGTCTGCTCAAAAATTTAACCATATTTTATCTGTAGTATTTGTTTTTTGCTCTTGAGTTGGAGTCGTCCTTTATGTATTTTGGATATTAACCTTTTATCAGATAGATGATCTGCAAATATGTTCACCCATTCTGTAGGTTGCCTTTTCTGTTGATTATTTCTTTTGCTGTGTAAAAACTTTTAAATTTGATATAGTCCTACATTTTTACTTTTTATTTTTGTTTTTGTTACCTATGCTTTTGATGTTTTATCAAAAAAACATTGCCAAGGGCTTCCCCGGTGGTGCAGTGGTTGAGAGTCTGCCTGCCAATGCAGGGGACACGGGTTTGTGCCCCGGTCTGGAAGGATCCCACATGCCGTGGAGCGGCTGGGCCCATGAGCCATGGCTGCTGAGCCTGCGCGTCTGGAGCCTGTGCTCCACAACAGGAGAGGCCACAGCAGTGAGAGGCCCGCGTACCACAAAAAAAACAAAAAAAAAACATTGCCAAAACCAATGAAAAGGAGTTTGTCCCTTAGTTTTTTTTGTAGAAATTTTATGGTTTCAGGTCTCACATTTAAGTTTTTAATCCATTTTGTGCTTGGTGTAAAATAAGGATCCAATTACATTCTTTTGTTTTTGGCTATCCAATTTTACTAACACCATTTACTGAAGAGACTATCCTTTCCCCATTGTGTATTTTTGGTGCCTTGTCAAAGATTAGTTGACCATACATGCATGCATTTCTGGGCTTTTTACTGTGTCCCATCAGTCTATGTGTCTGTTTTAATGCTAGTACCATGCTGTTTTGACTACTACAGCTATGTAATACAGTTTGAAATCAGGAAGTGTGATATCTATAGTATTATTCTTTCTCAAGATTGCTTTGGCTCTTCAGGGTCTCCTGTGGTTCCATATGAATTTAGCATTCCTTTTTATATTTCTGTGAAAAATGCCATTGGGATTTTGATAGGGATTTCATTTAGTCTGTAGATAACCTTGGGTAGCATGGACATTATAACAATATTCACTCTTCCAATTCATGAACACAGAGTATCATTCCATTTACTTGTATCTTCTTCAATTTCTTCATTAGTACTCATAGTTTTCAGTATACAGATTTTTCACCTTATTGATTAAATTTATACCTGTTTTCTTTTTCTCTTTCTTTTAATGCTATCTATTACAAATGGGATTGTTTTATTAATTTATTTTTCAGGTAACTCATTCTTAGTGAATTAGAACAATAGTGAACAGAACTAGAAGATTTTTTTTTTTTTTTTTTTGGCATGGAAACACAAAAGACCCCAAATAGCCGAAACAATCTTGAGAAAGAAGAATGGAGCTGGAGGAATCATGCTCCCTGTCTTCAGACCATACTACAAAGCTACATTCATTAAAAAAAGTATGGTACTGGCACAAAAACAGACAATATAGATCAATGGAATAGGATAGAAAGCCCAGCAATAAACTCATGCACTTATGGTCAATTACTCTATGACAAAGTATATACAGTGGAGAAAAGACAGTTTCTTCAATAAATGGTGCTGGGAAAAGTGGAGAGCTATATGTAAAACAATAAAATTAGAACATTTTCCGACACCATATACAAAATTAAACTCAAAATGAATTAAAGACCTAAATGTAAGACTGGATAGTACAAAACTTGTAGAGAAAACATAGGCAGAACACTCTTTCGACATAAATCGTAGCAATATTTTTTTGGATCCCTCTCCCAGAGTAATGGAAATAAAAATGGAAATAAGCAGAGCGGCTGGGCCCGTGAGTCATGGCGGCTGAGCATGCCCGTCCGGAGCCTGTGCTCTGCAACGGGAACAGGAGAGGCCACAACAGTGAGAGGCCTGCGTACTGCAAAAAAAAAAAAAAAAAAGAAAATAAACAAATGGAACCTAATTAAACGTAAAAACTTTTGCACAGCAAAGTGAGCCATCAACAAAACAAAAAGACACAGACTGGGGAAAATATTTGCAAACAATGCTACTGACAAGGGATTAATTTCCAAAATATATCAATACAAATGGCTCATACAGCTTAGAAAAAATGCTCAATATCACTAATTATTAGAGAAATGCAAATCAAAACTATAATGAGGAATCTCTCACACCAATTAGAATGGCCATCATTAAAGTCTACAAATAGGGCTTCCTTGGTGGCTCAGTGGTTGAGAATCTGCCTGCTAATGCAGGGGACACGGGTTCGAGCCCTGGTCTGGGAGGATCCCATATGCCGCAGAGCAACTAGGCCCATGAGCCACAACTACTGAGCCTGTGCATCTGGAGCCTGTGCTCCACAACAAGAGAGGCCACGATAGTGAGAAGCCTGTGCACCGCGATGAAGAGTGGCCCCCGCTTGCCACAACTAGAGAAAGCCCTCGCACAAGAAATGAAGACCCAACACAGCAAAAATTAATTAATTAATTAATAAACTCCTAACCCCAACATCTAAAAAAAAAAAAAGTCTAAAAATAATAAATTCTGGAGAGGGTGTGGAGAAAAAAGGGACCATGCAATACTGTTGGTGGAATGTAAATTGGTGCAGCCCCTATGGAGAACAGTATAGAGGTTTCTTACAAAACTAGAAAAATTGAGTTATCATATGATCCTGCAATCCCATTCCTGGGCATATACCCAGAGAAAATTTTAATTTGAAAAGATACATGAGCCCCAATGATCACAGCAGCACTATTTACAATAGCCAAGACATGTAAGCAACCTAAATGTCCAGCGAAAGATGAATGGGTAAAGAAGATGTGGTATGTATGTATGTGTGTGTGTGTGTATATATATATATATATATATACACACACACACAGACATAATAGCCACAAAATGATTGAAATAATGCCACAGCAATATGGATAGACCTAGAGATTATCATACTAAGTGAAGTCAGACAGAGAAAGACAAACATCATATGATATCATTTATATGTGCAATCTAAATAAAATTACAAATGAACTTATTTACAAAACAGAAATAGACTCTCAGACATAGAAAACAAACATGGTTATCAAAGCAGGGGGTGAGGGGAGAGATAAATTAGGAGTTTGGGATTAACACATACACACTAATATATACAAAATAGATAAACAATGAGGACCTACTGTATAGCACAAGGAACTATATTCAGTATCTTGTAATAAACTATAATGGAAAAGAATGTGAAAAAGAATACACACACACACACACACACACACACACACACACACACCTGAATAGCTTTACTCGACACTTGAAACTAACCCAACATTGTAAATTAACTATACTTCCATAAAAAATGGTTATAAAGAATAAAATAGTTACTGATCACTCTCAAAAACAACTGAAGCAATACAGCAGAGGTACCAAATAAATGGAATGAGAAGGAGATGATATTTATATTTAATCTCTACATGCATCCTTTGAGAGTGTAGCAACATGGACTCATTTGAGATCAGATTTAACTTCACCTTTGCTTTGTCTGTTTTTAGATCCAAGCAGCAAGGATACCTTTAGATCTGTTGTTGATTTAAATCAGACTATTTTATCCTATGTCTAAATGCATGATTTTCCACTTATCATGATTCTGAATTAACTACTCATTTTTGCTAACTGCTGAAGTGATATGCCTCCTAGGTTAATACCCATATCCTTTAGTGTGACTGATTATAAACATATATACACACAGAGTCATGTGTGTTTATTATAACAGGTTAATTTATTAGGAAACTGAGGAACAATTATTTTAAATCAATTGCCCAATTTCATATTTAAATGAGAAATCCAGATTGCAAACTCAAATGTTCTTATCTCAAACTCATTAAAAACTTTAATTTCCTATGAAGTTGAAAATTGATGATTTAAGTATATTGATTTCAGAATAAACCTTCCTGGTATTTTAAATTTAATGTTTTAGTAAAATAATTATTTTGACACAGAGACAGTTGCATCACATACATTAGACTTTAAAAGGTTAACAAGGTATCTTCAGAAATAGTTTCCCCTGACCTATCATTAGATGTCAACAAACAAACAAAAATAACACCAAGATCATAACTTGATGCTTTGGTACAGAGACCTTCTTACTAAGAGAGGAGTTAGCAAAAATATACATGAAATTAATTCACTCAGCAACCATTAATTGAATGAATATAAGCCCTGGCAGTTTAAGACATTCTGAATGAGGAAAACTTAAGATCTGCTGTGATTGCAAATTAGTTGATGCATCGTAAAAGTACAAAGAGTACCTATTATGTTGTGCTATTGGGAATAAAGAAATATTTTAGAAAAGAATCATCTCAGCTGCAAGTGAGTTTTCAAAAGCTGATCACCCTAGGGATATTGAAAAATAAACCCAGTGCAATGATTATGAAGTATACAAAACACGACTACTGATTTTAGTCCTAATACGGAATGCTTCTACAGGATTTTAATGAAGGCTGAAAGGACTTCATGGAACAATACCCTTTTAGTTAACAATGGGAAAATCTGAAAGAATTAAATGAGAGTTTCCATAAAACTTTTGGTACTTTTATTCTAACCTTTACAATAAACTGGTTAAATCAAAGAATATCCGATCGAACATAAATATTATTATGTTTTTTAGAAGATGTCGGGGGTAGGAATTTATTAATTTATTTATTTTATTATTTTTGCTGTGTTGGGTCTTCGTTTCTGTGTGAGGGCTTTCTCTAGTTGTGGCAAGCAGGGACCACTCATCATAGCGGTGCGTGGGTCTCTCACTATCGTGGCCTCTCTTTTTGTGGAGCAGAGGCTCCAGACGCACAGGCTCAGTAGTTGTGGCTCACGGGCCTAGTTGCTCTGCAGCATGTGGGATCCTCCCAGACCGGGGCTCGAACCCGTGTCCCCTGCATTAGCAGGCAGATTCTCAACCACTGAGCCACTAGGGAAGCCTCACTATTATTTTTTTTTAATGATTTGGAACAGCATGCTGATCTATATATTTTTTTCAAATGAATTTAAAACCAAGTAGGATAGTAAAATAATAAATATACTTCAAACTGAATGTAAAATCTTCTGTGTTTTGGGCTGAAAACTCTGAAAGCAAATCCAAATAATATAAATGTAGTGTGATGTGAATCCATAAAATGTTTGATCAGTATTAGTAATATACCAGGAAATGATATTAAATATTTCATTATTATATACACATTTTACTATATATGTGTATTCAACATGCTAGCTAATTATATTAAATATATCCAAGTTGTTGATCAAATAGCTTTTATTTTTTATGATGAATAGATTTTGACAAAATGTCTTTTAAGTATCTTGAAAATCACTGCACATTTTAGTAAAATTAATTATTTTCAACTTTTTGTCTATCCAAAACATACAAAATGCAGAAATTTTATCATAAAATGTAAGTTAAGTTATAAGTATATGTCTAGTACTAAAGAAATTGTTTGCTTAAAATATGTGGGTATTTAACATTTCTCACCTATTATATAACAAACTTAAACACATTAATTCTTTATTCTCACAGCTGTATATATCTATAGCATAAAATAGCTCTAAGTTAATGATGTATCTTTTCTAAATTAAATTTTATTGGAGTACTGTGTTACTAACACAGTGTTGTGTTAGTTTCTACTTTATAGCAAAATGAAGCAGTTATACATACATATACATACGTCCCGCTTTTTTCGGATTTCCTTCCCATTTAGGTCACCAAAGAGCATTGAGTTGAGTTCCCTGTGCTATACAGTAGGTTCTCATTGTTATCTAATTTACACATAGTATCAATAGTGTATATATGTCAATCCCAATCTCCCAATTCATCCCACACCCCCTTTCCCCCTTGGTAACCATACGTTTGATCTCTACAACTGTGTTTCTATTTCTGCTTTGCAAATAAGATCATCTGTACCATTTTTCTAGATTCCACGTATATGTGTTAATATACTATATTTGTTTCTGTCTTTCTGACTTACTTCACTCTGTATGACAGTCTCTAGGTCCATCCACATCTCTACAAACGACCCAGTTTTGCTCCTTTTCATGGCTGAGTGAAATTCCACTGTATATATGTACCACATCTTCTTTACCCATTCCTCTGTTGATGGACATTTAGGTTCCTTCCATGTCCTGGCTATTGTAAATAGTGCTGCAATGAACATTGGGGTGCATGTGTCTTTTTGAATTATGTTTTTCTCTGGTTATATGCCCAGTAGTGGGGTTGCTGGGTCATATGGTAGTTCTATTTTTAGTTTTTTAAGGAACCTCCATACTGTCCTCGATAGTGGCTGTATCAATTACATTCCCACCAACAGTGTAGGAGGGCTCCCTTTTCTCCACGCCCTCTCGTGCATTTATTATTTATAGACTTTTCAATAATGGACACTCTGACAGGTGTGAGGTGATACCTCATTACAGTTTTGATTTGCATTTCTCTAATAATTAGTGATGTTGAGTATCTTTTCATGTGCCTCTTGGACATCTGTATGTCTTCTTTGGAGAAATGTCAATTTAGGTCTTCCACCCATTTTTTGATTGGGTTGTTTGTTTTTTGATATTGAGTTCCATGAGCTGTTTTCATATTCTGGAGATTAATCCTCTGTCAGTTGCTTCGTTTGGAAATATTTTCCCCCATTCCAAGGGTTGTCTTCTCATCTTGTTTATGGTTCCCTTTGCTGTGCAAAAGCTTTTAAGTTTAATTAGGTCCCAATTGTTCATTTTTGTTTTTACTTTCATTATTCTGGGAGGTGGGTCAAATAAGATCTTGCTTCAATTTATGTCAAAGACTGTTCTGCCTATGTTTTCCTCTAAGAGTTTTATAGTTTCTGGCCTTACATTTAGGTCTTTAACCCATTTTGAGTTTATTTTTGTGTATGGTGTTAGGGAGTGTTCTAATTTCATTCTTTTACATGTAGCTGTGTAGTCTTCCCAGCACCACATATTGAACAGGCTGTCTTTTCTCCACTGTATATTCTTGCCTACTTTGTCATAGATTAGGTGACCATAGATGTGTGGGATTACTACTGGGTTTTCTATCATAGTCCATTGATTTATATTTCTGTTTTTGTATCAGTACCATACCGTCTTGATTACTATAGCTTTGTAATATAGTCTGAAGTCAGGGACCCTGATTCTTCTGGCTCCATTTTTCTTTCTCAAGATTGCTTTGGCTATTTGGAGCCTTTTGTGTTTCCATACAAATTCTAAATTGTTTTGTTCTAGCTCTGTGAAAATGCCAGTGGTTGTTTGATAGGCATTGCATTGAATCTGTAGATTGCTTTGGGTAGTACAGTCATTTTCACAATATTGATTCTTCCAATCTAAGAACATGGTATACCTCTCCATCTGTTTGTATCATCTTTGATTTCCTTCATCACTAGCTTATAGTTTTCTGCATACAGGTCTTTTGCCTCCTTACGTAGGTTTATTCCTAGGTATTTCACTCTTTTTGATGTGATGGTAAATGGGACTGCCTCCTTGATTTCTCTTTCTGATCTTTCATTGTTAGTGTATAGGAATGCAAGAGATTTCTGTCTATTAATTTTGTATCCTGCAATTTTACCAAATTCATTGATGAGCTCTAGTAGTTTTCTGGTGGTATCTTTAGGATTTTCTATGTATAGAATCATGTCATCTGCAAGCAGTGACAGTTTTGTTTCTCTTCTAATTTGCATTCCTTTTATTTCTTTTTCTTCTCTGATTGCTGTAGCTAGGAGTTGCAAACTATGTTTAATAATAGTGGTGAGAGGGGATACCCTTGTCTTGATTCTGATCTTAGAGGAAATGCTTTCAGTTTTTCACCATTGAGAATAATGTTTTCTGTTGGCTTGTCATACATGGGCTTTATTATGTTGAGGTAGGTTCCCTCTATGCCCACTTTCTGGAAAGTTTTTATCATAAATTGGTGTTGAATTTTGTCAAAAGCTTTTTCTGCATCTATTGAGAGGATCATATGGTTTTTACTCTTCAATTTTTTAATATGGTGTATCACATTGATTGAATTGCGTATATTGAAGAATCCTTGCATCCCTGGGATAAATCCCCCTTGATCATGGTGTATGATCCTTTTAATGTGCTGTTGGATTCTGTTTGCTAGTATTTTGTTGAGGATTTTTGCATCTATGTTCATCAGTGATATTGGTAATTTTCTTTCTTTTTTTTTTTTTTTTGTAGTATCTTTGTCTGGTTTTGGTATCAGGGTGATGGTGGCTTCATAGAATAAGTTTGGGTGCTTTCCTTCCTCTGCACTTTTTTGGAAGATTTTGGAAGGATAGGTGTTAGCTTTTCTTTATATATTTGGTAGAATTCACCTGTGAAGCCATCTGGTCCTGGACCTTTGTTTTTTGGGGAGTTTTTAAACCACAGTTTCAATTTCACTGCTTGTGATTGGTCTGTTCATATTTTCTACTTTTTCCTGGTTAAGTCTTGGAAGGTTGTACTTTGCTAAGAATTTATCCATTTCTTCCAGGTCGTCAATTTTATTAGCATATAGTGCTTGTAGTATTTTATGATACTTAGTATTTCTGTGGTGTCCATTGTAATTTCTTTTCCATTTCTAATTTTATTTATTTAAATCCTGTCCCCTTTTCTCTTAATGAGTCTGGCTAAAAGTTTATCAATTTTGTTTATCTTCTCAAAGAACCATCTTTCAGTTTTATTGATCTTTGCTACTGTTTTCTTCATTTCTATTTATTTCTTCTTTGATCTTTATGATTTCTTTCCTCTATTAACATTTTTGTTCTTGTTCTTGTTCTTCTTCTTTCTTCTTTAGCTGCTTTAGGTGTAAGGTTAGGTTGTTTATTTGACTTTTTTCTTGTTTTGTGAGGTAGGATTGTATTGCTATAAACTTCCCTCTTAGAACTGCTTTTGCTGCATCTCATAGGTTTTGGGTCATTGTGTTTTTGTTGTCATTTTTTCCTAGGTATTTTCTGATTTCGTCACTGGTTTCTTCAGTGATCTCTTGGTTATTTCATAGCATATTGTATAGCCTCCATGTGTTTTAGTTTTTTACATTTTTTCCCTGTAATTGATTTCTAACCTCAAAGCATTGTGGTCAGAGAAGATGCTTAATATGATTTCAATTTTCATAAATTTACTGAGGCTTCATTTGTGACCCAGGAGGTGATCTCTCCTGGAGAAGGTTCTGTGTGCACTTGAGAAGAAAGTGTATTCTGCTGCTTTCGGATGGAATATCCTATAAATATCAATTAAGTCTATCTCGTCTAATGTGTCTTTTAAAGCTTCTATTTACTTACTAATTTTCTGTCTGGATGATCTATCCACTGTTGTAAGTGGGGTGTTAAAGTCCCCCACTATTACTGTGTTATTGTTAAGTTTGCCTTTTATGGCTGTTAGCATTTGCCTTATGTGTTGAGGTGCTCCTATGTTGGATGCATAAATATTTACAATTGCTCTACCTTCTTCTTGGGTTGATCACTTGATCATTATGTAGTGTCCTTCCTTGTCTCTTGTAATAGTCTTCATTAATAGTCTATTTTGTCTGATGTGAGTATTGCTACTCCAGCTTTCTTTTGATTTCCATTTGCATGGGATATCTTTTTCCATCCCTTCACTTTCAGTGTGTATGTGTCCCTAGGTCTGAAGTGAATCTCTTGTAGACAGCATATATACTGGTCTTGTTTTGTATCCACTCAGCCAGTTTGTTTTCTTTTGTTTGGAGCATTTAATCCATTTACATTTAAGGTAATTATCAATATGTTTGTTTCTATATTACTATTTTCTTAATTGTTTTGCATATGGTTTTGTAGGTCTTTTTCCTCTCTTGTGTTTCCTGCCTAGAGAAGTTCCTTTAGCATTTGTTGTAAAGCTGGCTTGGTGGTGCTGAATTCACTCAGCTTTTGCTTGTTTGTAAAGCTTTTGATTTCTCTGTTGAATCTGAATGAAATCCTTGCTGGGGAGAATAATTTTGGTTGTAGGTTCTTCCCTTTCATCACTTTAAATATGTCCTGCCACTCCCTTCTCTCCTGCAGAGTTTCTGCTGATAAATCAGCTGATAACCGTATAGGGATTCCCTTGCATGTTATTTGCTGCTTTTCTTTGTATTTAATTTTTATTAGTTTGATTAATATGTGTCTCAGCATGTTTCTCCTTGGGTTTATCCTCTATGGGACTCTCTGTGCTTACTGGATTTGATTATTTCCTTTCCCATGTTAGGGAAGTTTTAAACTATAATCTCTTCAAATATTTTCTAAGGCACTTTCCCTTTCTCTTCTTCTTTTCTGACCCCTGTAATTCGAATGCTGGGGCATTTAATGTTGTCCCAGAGGTCTCTGAGACTCTCTTCATTTCTTTTCATTCTTTTTTCTTTATTCTGCTCCATGGCAGTTATTTCCACCATTGTATCTTCCAGCTCACTTATCCGTTTTTCCACCTCAGTTATTTTGCTATTGATTCCTTCTAGTGTATTTTTCACTTAAGTTATTGTGTTTTTCATCACTGATTGTCTGTTCTTTAGTTCTGTTTGTTCTCTACGTCCTTGTTAAACATTTCTTGTATCTTGTTGATCTGTGCCTCCATTCTATTTCTGAAATCTTGGGTCATCTCTCCTATCAATACTCTGAATTCTTTTCCAGGTAGATTGTCTATTGCCTCATTTGTTTTGGTTTTGAGGGTTTTTACCTTGCTGCGAAGGCCAAAGAAGGCCTGCGAAGGCCAAAGAAGCTGGCAAGTGGGAAAAAGTGTTGTATTGGTGGCCCTGCCCCTTGTGTGCCATCAACAATGACACCTTGCTTCTATGGTATCCCAGCCTTTTTCTGCAAACTTTCCCGGTTGTGGACCTCCTTACTCCTGTCCCTTCGGGCTGTCTTTTCACAGCCAAGAGCTGTCCCTTCCCTGGGTCCATGCTCCAAACCCCACTTTCCAGCACCAAGACCCCTTCCACAACAAGAGACTCACAACTCAGGGTGGGATGCTCAGAGCTGTGGTGCAGACCATGCACGCAGTTCTTACTTTTTTCCTGTCTTCCACAGGCCATCCCCTGCATTCTCCTTTGATCTGCTGTGTTCTTCTTTGATCCCCCAAAGGTCTCTTCCTATCCCAGCTGACTCCCAATGAGGGAGTTTTTCTGGTTGCGAATCCTCCCCTCACTTTCAGCTTCCTGCCAGGGCTGCTGGTCCTTTTTTTGATTCCTTCTCAATTTTTTTTCTTTCTTTCATCCTACCTGGTTGTGAGGGGATTTTTCTTGTGCTTTTAGGAGTCTGAGGTCTTCCACTAATGTCCAGCAGGTGCTCTGAGAGAATTGTTCCATTTGTAGATGTATTCTTTACATACTTGTGAGGAGCAACGAATTCTATGTCCTCCTATTCCGCCATCATCAATGATGTATCTTTTCAATATAAGTACACCTTTCTCTCTTTGTACATTTCTTTATAGCAGATGCTGACAATCCCCCAACTTTATTTCCTCATTTGTAGTACTTCAGTGCATGCTGTACTAATTTATGACTGCAAACATCTGGACCCTTTGCCTGAAGTTGCTCTGGTTTTAGTAGCCTGCTTTGCCAACCATAGTTAGACTGGAAGTGCCAGGAAAATACATTCCCCAGGGAGTAGCCTTCAACCAATGACTGATGGTAGTCGTTGTATAAATACCTTGAGGCAGGGAGTAACTCTGAGATGGACATTCTAAAGTAACTTCCAGCATATTCTCAACAAGTTTAAACTTCAGTCACACACAATGGCAGCTGTATTCATAATAACACCTTTATTAACCATTATTTTTCTGTCTCTTCTAACCCTATTCCTACCCTCAAAGTATTATTTATTTCACCTTCCAAACAAACAAATTTCCCACATACCTTTGTCTCATGTTTTACTTTTGGAGGAATCCAAACTTAGATATATCCTCTGCCTATATTCTGACTTACAATATTACCACTATCTGTAATGTTATTATCTGAGACAAAGTCTAGACCTCTCAAAGGAATTCCAATAGTGTGTATCTGGGGGTAATTATTCCTGAGCTTGAATCTCAAAACACACAGGAATGTCACATTAATAAGACAGATAAATATCTTGAGTATTTGAATTCTAACATTTATTACAACTCAGACTCAAGTTTAGTTTATCATTCTATTGTCAGTAAAATAAATCTATTCCAATTTTCCTCTAACTACTTTATTTTTAGAATCTGTAGTTTTCAAGCACATTTATTTCAAAAACCTGCAAATCACCATAGACTTTCATATAAAGAGTATTTAGTACTGGTGGAGGATTACAAATAGGCAGTCATATTTTGACACTCTTCCTCTAGAGGTAAGGTCATGTCACTTCCCCTTGAATTTAAGACAGGCCTAGGACAGTTTTGAGCAATAGAGTATGACAAAAGTTACTCTCTGCTAGCTGGCAGACTCAGTTCTCTCTTGTAACCCAGCTACTATGCTGTGAGCACACATCCACATTTAGAGGAACCTTGCCCTAGGCCTACTGGGATGGTCAATCCAGCATACAGTTACCAGCCACATAGATTAATAAACTTGAAACTAAATCCTTGAGCCCCAGTAGAGCTGTCCTGTTGACAACATGTACAAGAGATAAGATGCCCGGCTGAGTGGAAATGATGGCCCACAAAACTATGAGTAAAATATCTGTTTAAAGCCACTAAGTTATAATAAAACAGTTTCTGAAGCAGCAATAGACAACTGTAAATGTAGCATTCAGGCCTTGAAGGGAATGATCTATTGATACATGTGCTTTTGAAAGCAAAGAACATTTTAAAAGTTTCCTGGTAGCTATTAGTTAAGGATTTTGACACGTTTTCACACACAAAAACAAATTCAGTATAATTTACTAGTTTAAGTTTAAGAGACATCTCTTAATTCAGTTCATAAAAAAAATTTTATGGTGTATGAATACTACTGACTTGATGAATCTATTTAAACTCTTTATCCTGTCAATTTATTGTGTTCTATATAAAATCAAGAATATAATTTAAAGGCACTTGGCATCCTATAACTTTATAGCACTTCAGTAATGTTTAATGACATATCACTAACTATGCATGATTTCACCTGGGATGTTCAAATGGCCTTATATATTTTTGGCAACTTCTTAAGACATATGCACCATGAAGACCAAAATGACTTAAGTGGTTACACCCTGTAGTTTAAATGCCTATTTATGAATCAAATAGGTAATATGTACTTAAATAATAGAACTATGAAATAATATGTCTTACAGTTTTATTAAAAATATGAAGAAATACAATGGAATAAAGTGATAATGCGTCTGCAACTATTTCTTTTTTTTTTATGGTTAGGCACAGGAAGTAATTATACCAATCTTGAATTAAGACTGCATTGGGAAATTACTTGATTCTTAAAAGTGATAAAATAATAATAGCTGCTGACATACATTAAGCAATTATTAGGTAATTTGAATTTTCCTTAAAATATATCTAGTTGTTAAATCAAATAAGCTAAATAGATAATGTTTTATTTTAAACGAAAAAAACCCACAATTTCAATGTGGTAATTTGCTCTAAATTCACAAAGGAAATAAATAAAATGCATAACATTTTATCTGAAATTTATCTGACCACAAATGAGTACTTTCTTATGTTTCACATTGCTTCTTTAACTTTACATATGTTGCTCATTAAAATAATAACTTTTTTTCATATCACTTAACCCTGTGCATGGTGTCTGTGTATTGTTTTTATTTTTTTCCCTCTGTAAGAACTTTACACTCAGGACAACTTTTCATATGTTTTTTTCCCCAGCAGCTAGAAGAGATGCCTGATGAAATTACAACTGATAATATATAGTACATATTATGTATGTTTAAGTACATATATACATATTTAATATGATAACATTTTATTTAAATTTTTATTATATTCAGTCCTGTAGGTAGTTTTTCCCGATTTTTTACACCAGACTAGTTCTGCCATTAGAGTCTCAGGCAAGGGCCTCATTTCCCAACTTGTAGAACAATCTATCCTGTCTGGTGTTCCACTATATTCTGAGCACCTAACTGTGCAAGGCAAATAGTAGAGACTCAATGTCAAATAAAATTTAACAAGGTTGATCCTAATAAAAATTTCTGTCAACTATGGGCTTTTCCACTGATATTTCCTATATTTCAAAATTGAATTTTCTGTAATTTGAAGACCAAATTTTGTAATGATTTTAAATCGCTTCATTTATTTTTTCTAATGGACGTGATCATTTTTTAATAAAAGCAACACTTATTTTTCAAGTACAAATCCAATCAGATTAATTTTATGTTGGTGAACAAGGTTTCCATAGGCCCACTAGCTGAACGTTTAAAATTAGTTTGTATTAAGTTCATAGTTCTTAATTTCATTGACACTTGTCCTCACTTTGTATTGCAAAATCTTCATTTGCACTGAAACACACCAACACACACACACACACACACACACACACACACACAAATTGTTTGGTGTATCCTTAGAAGGTCCCATGTCTGTTCTTAATGAAGTCTTTTTTGCTATTTTGTGACATCCTCCATGTTAGTTTTCTGCCTCTCTCAAACAACTTGAATCACTTGCACAATTGCCAACACTGATTATTC
Organism: Phocoena phocoena; assembly: GCF_963924675.1. Classification (NCBI taxonomy): domain Eukaryota; kingdom Metazoa; phylum Chordata; class Mammalia; order Artiodactyla; family Phocoenidae; genus Phocoena; species Phocoena phocoena. The sequence continues at coordinate 21,207,922 of NC_089221.1, forward strand.
TGAGGACAGTTTAGAGTACTAACTTCAAAATTTCCAGGCTTGTTATTATTGAGATTTTATAAAATATCAAGGCATTGCTGAAATCATCATGTTCTACACTTTGCAAATAGGTGAAGAATGACTTTCTCCTCAAGTTTGGGTTATAATAGATTACCTGGACCTCAGCTGCTGTTCTTGTTTCCTAATGCTGGGGAGACAGGTCCACCAATTTATCCCAAAGTCTAGTCTACTGGGTTGGGCCAGGGGATCAATACAGAACTCTGTCTATTCTCATAATTCCTTTTCTTTTCAACACACACGCTCATCTAATAATTTTTTCCATGCTTTTCTCTTTACCAAATATTTAAATTTAAATGTAAAAATAATACATTCAATTGCAGTAAGTGGGACATTAAAAACCATATAAGCTCAATTTCTAAACTCGTAAAAATTTGGTACAATCTCTCTTATAAATATATGCAAGTCATATACAGAAAGATAGCTAATTAGTTTTATTTTTCCTCGAATGGGTCTGCATTTATTTTTAATAAATTATTTTTTAATAAATCATTTTTATATAATGGACATATTTTAATAGGTCATGTAAATTCATGTTTTGATTAGTAACTTAATCATATCTCTCCATAGACACTCATATTATTTAAACTGGGTTATATCTGGTACCATAATAAATAATATTATATTAAAAACTACAACCATCTACATGTATGTGTGAGTGTCTAAGGAAGACCCAATAAAAAATGTTTTATTATACACTGTCCCTTTGCTTCTTCTATTTGTTAAAAAAAAAATGATATCTCAAAAATGTTTTTGCTGTCCCACATGTTGCCAAACCCAAAATTACTTATCCAAGTGGGTCTTCTGCAATGAAATAAACAGATCGCCCTGGAAACATCTCAGTTTTATTTATGAAACATAAAGATAAGCCATATGAGAAGGGGGAGAGAAAAAGAATTTATAGTGATTTTGCATGTGAGGAGGAACTGACATTTATGGGCAAAGGGACTGGAAGGTTTATAAACATTGAGAAGGGCTTCCCTGGTGGCACAGTGGTTGAGAGTCCTCCTGCCGATGCAAGGGACACGGGTTCGTGCCCCAGTCCGGGAAGATCCCGCATGCTGCGGAGTGGCTAGGCCCGTGAGCCACGGCCACTGAGCCTGCACGTCCGGAAGCCTGTGCTCCACAACAGGAGAGGCCACAACAGTGAGAGGCCCGCCTACCGCAAAAAAAAAACAACAAAGAAAAACATTGAGAAAAAGAAAATTTCAAAAATATTTCCTATGATTATTTATGAATTGGAAACCTTTAAATGTACTTTTAGAAGAAATACATTAAGTTATTTTAATAAACTTGTGGGTTTTTTATGATACTGTCTTAATTTTGATCTTTTTAAGATTCCAGGATATATACATTTCCTGTATTATAATTTCCTTGTGTTTCTACATAAGCGAGTGTCTAAAATGGGATTCCCAACCCAACATGAGTGTTACTTAGGTTCACTGCAATGTCATGATACATATTTAACATAAATTTACTTACTAACGCAATATCCCTTCAGAAACGTATGCTAAGTTGTAGGATCAGCCCTGATAAAATAGATATACATAATAATATGGCATACTTATGATTTAATACTCAAAAAATTTTAATGTAATATTCAGTGATGACAATAATTTATTGACAAGCGATAAGACATTGATTAAAAAAAGAAGTTACTTTTACTGGATTATAATTTCAATAGACTTTTTACATTTTACAAATGAAAACTAATATAGTTTATAAAAATGGCATAATTTTTTTGCACTATCAAGGACTGAGAATTAAGTATATTTCTGTTATGAAAATACACTGAGGTACTGTATAGCTTAATCTTTAAAGTATATTTTACTACAGAAGATTATTTCTGTTAATACTGAGAGCTACCCAATATTTCAGTTCCCAAATACAATTGAAAAATCCAATAAATTTTAAACCAATAGTGTTTATCTAAGAACAATAAATTATTATACAAATTTGTGTTATATATTACTTCTAAATTCTAAGGCTGGTTAGTAATTTCCTGTTCCAAGTAACAAAAAACAAATAAAAAAGGAGAAATCAATGATTTCTTATCTTAAATAAATATGAGATCCCTCCAACATGTTATCAGAGGTTTATAGAATTTTAAGCTATACATCTGGCTGCTGTCTTAAGTGTCTGCTAAGCTAAATCCCTCACTCTATACATGAAGACAGTAGCCTCTAAGAAAGGAAAGTGGTGTCATGCAAAAGAGATCTTACCTTCTAGTTTTGTTTTATTAACTGATTTATTTCAGTAAAAACAACTAGTAAATCAGAGTCATAGTCATACCTTTGTCTTCTAATTCTGAGTTTTTGTTGTTTTCATTTACTGGGTCATATCTGAAACATATTATATTAAGTCATAGCATGGTTGGTTAATTTGGAAGCAGTTGTGACAGGCACACACACACAAAAGAGTAACATAGTAAAAGAAATGTCTATTTCATAAAGCTTATGTAGAAAAAAGGCTTATGAAGATGATATACCTTCCCTAGCAAAAGGATGGAAAAAAATACATTGAATGTCTTTAAATATTAAGCTCTATGTAGCAATACCAATTAGTTCAAGCTCAAATAAAATAGTACTATGGAAAAAAATAAAAAGCTTCACTATCAAGATTAATTTTTCTTTAATTATTAGATTCTAGTTATTTTTGTTTGTTTCTGTTTTTGCTGTACGCAGGCCTCTCACTGTTGTGGCCTCTCCCATTGCGGAGCACAGGCTCCGGATGCGCAGGCTCAGCGGCCATGGCTCATGGGCCCAGCCGCTCCGTGGCATGTGGGATCTTCCCGGACCGGGGCACGAACCCGTGTCCCCTGCATCGGCAGGCGGACTCTCAACCACTGCGCCACCAGGGAAGCCCAGATCCTAGTTATGATAAAATTTATAGCTATATTTACCATGTCTACCATGAAATAACATTCTCTGAATTTCTGCTTTGTTTTCAATGTTGTCAGCAATCTCTGACAGAACTAAAATTTACCAACACTGAGTTAACCATAATAAAAGGATTTATAAGCAGAAAAAAAATCACAGGACACATTAAGAGACCAATGCTTACAAAGAAGGGTACCCTTGTAAGGAGTCAGAACAGGGACTCTAGTGCTCTGCAATTGCTGTCAGCCATCAACCTCCTTGGTGTTCCCTTTCATTCATTAGGACTCTGGATCTGGTTCAGTGACTTGAAGTGCCTAGACTAGAACATCGTCTTACATGGGATAATCACCCAAATATTTGTTAAATGAATCAATGAGTACGGATCATATCCTCTGGGTGCTAGCTAGTATAGCCTTGAAAACATATCAGTGACAATCCCAGTAACCTTAACCTCTTTGGAGAACATCGTGGCACATACAATTTGATCAGACACAGTGTATAATGATCAAACCCTGTTTTTGATGTTTGCTGACAGTTTTTAAGCCTCATCTCTCCCACTTCCCCTTTATCTCACATCTGGGCAACCTGATAATAAAACGTGGATGCTCCTTGCTTTGACACAAGTGGTAGTTTCAAACTACACATGTCCCTTTCATAGCATAGGAATCCTTAGCACAGCCTTACCCACTAAACACTATAGAAACCTCAAACCAGTCTCCTGTCCTTGCACTCTTTTTTTTTTTTTTTGCAGTGAATTTTTATTTTATTTTATTTTATTTTTTAAACATCTTTATTGGGGTATAATTGCTTTACAATGGTGTGTTAGTTTCTGCTTTACAACAAAGTGAATCAGCTATACATATACATATGTTCCCATATGTCTTCCCTCTTGCGTCTCCCTCCCTCCCACTCTCCCCATCCCACCCTTCCAGGCTGTCACAAAGCACCGAGCTAATATCCCTGTGCCTTGCGGCTGCTTCCCCCCAGCTATCTACCTTACTACGTTTGTTAGTGTGTATATGTCCATGACTCTCTCTCGCCCTGTCAAAACTCACCCTTCCCCCTCCCCATATCCTTAAGTCCGTTCTCCAGTAGGTCTGCGTCTTTATTCCTATCTTACCCCTAGGTTCTTCATGACATTTTTTTCCCTTAAATTCCATATATATGTGTTAGCATACGGTATTTGTCTTTTTCTTTCTGACTTACTTCACTCTGTATGACAGACTCTAGGTCTATCCATCTCATTACAAATAGCTCAATTTCATTTCTTTTTAAGGCTGAGTAATATTCCATTGTGTATATGTGCCACATCTTCTTTATCCATTCATCCGATGATGGGCGCTTAGGTTGTTTCCATGTCCTGGCTATTGTAAATAGAGCTGCAATGAACATTTTGGTACATGACTCTTTTTGAATTTTGGTTTTCTCAGGGTATATGCCAAGTAGTGGGATTGCTGGGTCATATGGTAATTCTATTTGTAGTTTTTTAAGGAACCTCCATACTGTTCTCCACAGTGGCTGAACCAATTCACATTCCCACCAGCAGTGCAAGAGTGTCCCCTTTTCTCCACACCCTCTCCAGCATTTATTGTTTCTAGATTTTTTGATGATGGCCATTCTGACTGGTGTGAGATGATATCTCATTGTAGTTTTGATTTGCATTTCTCTAATGATTAATGATGTTGAGCATTCTTTCATGTGTTTGTTGGCATTCTGTATATCTTCTTTGGAGAAATGTCTATTTAGGTCTTCTGCCCATTTTTGGATGGGATTGTTTGATTTTTTGTTATTGAGCTGCATGAGCTGCTTGTAAATTTTGGAGATTAATCCTTTGTCAGTTGCTTCATTTGCAAATGTTTTCTCCCATTCTGAGGGTTGTCTTTTGGTCTTGGTTATGGTTTCCTTTGCTGTGCAAAAGCTTTGAAGTTTCATTAGGTCCCATTTGTTTATTTTTGTTTTTATTTCCATTACTCTAGGAGGTGGGTCAGAAAGGATCTTGCTGTGATTTATGTCATAGAGTGTTCTTCCTATGTTTTCTTCTAAGAGTTTGATAGTTTCTGGCCTTACATTTAGGTCTTTAATCCATTTTGAGCTTATTTTTGTGTATGGCGTTAGGGAGTGATCTAATCTCATACTTTTACATGTACCTGTCCAGTTTTCCCAGCACCATTTATTGAAGAGGCTGTCCTTTCTCCACTGTACATTCCTGCCTCCTTTATCAAAGATAAGGTGTCCATATGTGCGTGGGTTTATCTCCGGGCTTTCTATCCTGTTCCACTGATCTATCTTTCTGTTTTTGTGCCAGTACCATACTGTCTTGATTACTGTTGCTTTGTAATATAGTCTGAAGTCAGGGAGCCTGATTCCTCCAGCTCGTTTTTTCGTTCTCAAGATTGCTTTGGCTATTCGGGGTCTTTTGTGTTTCCATACAAATTGCGAAATTTTTTGTTCTAGTTCTGTGAAAAATGCCAGTGGTAGTTTGATAGGGATTGCATTGAATCTGTAGATTGCTTTGGGTAGTAGAGTCATTTTCACAATGTTGATTCTTCCCATCCAAGAACATGGTATATCTCTCCATCTATTTGTATCATCTTTAATTTCTTTCATCAGTGTCTTATAATTTTCTGCATACAGGTCTTTCGTATCCTTAGGTAGGTTTATTCCTAGATATTTTATTCTTTTTGTTGCAATGGTAAATGGGAGTGTTTTCTTGATTTCACTTTCAGATTTTTCATCATTAGTATATAGGAATGCCAGAGATTTCTGTGCATTAATTTTGTATCCTGCTACTTTACCAAATTCATTGATTAGCTCTAGTAGTTTTCTGGTAGCATCTTTAGGATTCTCTATGTATAGTATCATGCCATCTGCAAACAGTGACAGCTTTACTTCTTCTTTTCCGATTTGGATTCCTTTTATTTCCTTTTCTTCTCTGATTGCTGTGGCTAAAACTTCCAAAACTATGTTGAATAAGAGTGGTGAGAGTGGGCAACCTTGTCTTGTTCCTGATCTTAGTGGAAATGCTTTCAGTTTTTCACCATTGAGGATGATGTTTGCTGTGGGCTTGTCATATATGGCTTTTATTATGTTTAGGAAAGTTCCCTCTATGCCTACTTTCTGGAGGGTTTTTATCATAAATGGGTGTTGAATTTTGTCAAAAGCTTTCTCTGCATCTATTGAGATGATCAGATGGTTTTTCTCCTTCAATTTGTTAATATGGTTTATCACATTGATAGATTTGCGTATATTGAAGAATCCTTGCATTCCTGGAATAAACCCCACTTGATCATGGTGTATGATCCTTTTAATGTGCTGTTGGATTCTGTTTGCTAGTATTTTGTTGAGGATTTTTGCATCTATGCTCATCAGTGATATTGGCCTGTAGTTTTCTTTCTTTGTGACATCCTTGTCTGGTTTTGGTATCAAGGTGATGGTGGCTTCGTAGAAGGAATTTGGGAGTGTTCCTCCCTCTGCTATGTTTTGGAAGAGTTTGAGAAGGATAGGTGTTAGCTCTTCTCTAAACGTTTGATAGAATTCACCTGTGAAGCCATCTGGTCCTGGGCTTTTGTTTGTTGGAAGGTTTTTAATCACAGTTTCAATTTCAGTGCTTGTGATTGGTCTGTTCATATTTTCTATTTCTTCCTGATTCAGTCTTGGCAGGTTGTGCATTTCTAAGAATTTGTCCATTTCTTCCAGATTGTCCATTTTATTGGCATAGAGTTGCTTGTAGTAATCTCTCATGATTTTTTTTATTTCTGCAGTGTCAGTTGTTACTTCTCCTTTTTCATTTCTAATTCTATTGATTTGAGTCTTCTCCCTTTTTTTCTTGATGAGTCTGGCTAGTGGTTTATCTATTTTGTTTATCTTCTCAAAGAACCAGCTTTTAGTTTTATTGATCTTTGCTATTGTTTCCTTCATTTCTTTTTCATTTATTTCTGATCTGATTTTTATGATTTCTTTCCTTCTGCTAGCTTTGGGGTTTTTTTGTTCTTCTTTCTCTAATTGCTTGAGGTGCAAGGTTAGGTTGTTTATTCGAGATGTTTCCTGCTTCTTAAGGTGGGCTTGTATTGCTATAAACTTCCCCCTTAGAACTGCTTTTGCTGCATCCCATAGGTTTTGGGTCGTTGTGTCTCCATTGTCATTTGTTTCTAGGTATTTTTTTATTTCCTCTTTGATTTCTTCAGTGATCACTTCATTATTAAGTAGTGTATTGTTTAGCCTCCATGTGTTTGTATTTTTTACAGATCTTTTCCTGTAATTGATATCTAGTCTCATGGCGTTGTGGTCGGAAAAGATACTTGATACAATTTCAGTTTTCTTAAATTTACCAAGGCTTGATTTGTGACCCAAGATATGATCTATCCTGGAGAATGTTCCATGAGCACTTGAGAAAAATGTGTATTCTGTTGTTTTTGGATGGAGTGTCCTATAAATATCAATTAAGTCCATCTTGTTTAATGTATCATTTAAAGCTTGTGTTTCCTTATTTATTTTCATTTTGGATGATCTGTCCATGGGTGAAAGTGGGGTGTTAAAGTCCCCTACTATGAATGTGTTACTGTTGATCTCCCCTTTTATGGTTGTTAGTATTTGCCTTATGTATTGAGGTGCTCCTATGTTGGGTGCATAAATATTTACAATTGTTATATCTTCTTCTTGGATCGATCCCTTGATCATTATGTAGTGTCCTTCTTTGTCCCTTTTAATAGTCCTTATTTTAAAGTCTATTTTGTCTGATATGAGAATTGCTACTCCAGCTTTCTTTTGGTTTCCATTTGCATGGAATATCTTTTTCCATCCCCTTACTTTCAGTCTGTATGTGTCTCTAGTTCTGAAGTGGGTCTCTTGTAGACAGCATATATAAGGGTCTTGTTTTTGTATCCATTCAGCCAATCTGTGTCTTTTGGTGGGAGCATTTAGTCCATTTACATTTAAGGTAATTATCGATATGTATGTTCCTATTTCCATTTTATATATTGTTTTGGGTTCGCTACTATAGGTCATTTCCTTCTCTTGTGTTTCGTGTCTAGAGAAGTTCCTTTAGCATTTGTTGTAAAGCTGATTTGGTGGTGCTGAACTCTCTCAGCTTTTGCTTGTCTGTAAAGGTTTTAATTTCTCCATCAAATGTGAATGAGATCCTTGCTGGGTAGAGTAGTCTTGGTTTCAGGCTATTCTCCTTCATCACTTTCAGTATGTCCTGCCACTCCCTTCTGGCTTGTAGGGTTTCTGCTGAGAGATCAGCTGTTAACCTTATGGGGATTCCCTTGTGTGTTATTTGTTGTTTTTCCCTTGCTGCTTTTAATATGCTTTCTTTGTATTTAATTTTTGACAGTTTGATTAATATGTGTCTTGGCGTGTTTCTCCTTGTATTTATCCTGTATGGGACCCTCTGTGCTTCCTGGACTTGATTAACTATTTCCTTTCCCATATTAGGGAAGTTTTCAACTATAATCTCTTCAAATATTTTGTCCTTGCACTCTTAAGCTATTTTAAGACCAGCTTAGATCTGCTCTTATCAGGAGCCTCAATATGTGAGTAATAAAATAAAACTTTTCATACCTTCTTGGTTTGTGTGTAGTGTCATCTGTCTTGATATCTGAAACAAATTTTGAGTGGGGGGGTCTATTCTTCCCTATAGCATGGTCACAACAGAGTATAGACCAGAAGATAAATCTGTTACCTGCTGCTTCTTGGTGCATACACTGAACTCACCCTAGTGCCTGCCCTTTCATTAGGACTGCTTGCTCAATTATGCTTTAAATTCCCACTAAATCCAAATATTCTTTCAAGAAATTCTTTTGTTCACTTAAGTTAGCCACAGTCTGAATTTTTTACTTATATTCTATATCTCAGTTGATTTATATGCAATTTGTTCTTTGTTCTTTTTTGTGGTTTTCATATTCTAAAAGGTTTATTTATTATTCTGTAATCAAAAGTCAAAACACATATATTCTAATATGCATATTTTAAATTTATTATGTGTAACTGTGATGGTTAATATTATTTGTCAATTTGATGGGGCCACAGAGTGCTCAGGTATTTGGTGTCACATTATTCTGCATGTGTCTGTGAGGGTGTTTTAGATGAGATTAGCATTTGAATCAGACTGAGTAAAGCAGGTTACCCTCCCTAAGGTGGATGGGACTCATTCATCAGCTGCAGGCCTGATCAAAACAAAAAGGCTGATCCTTTTGCAAGTAAGAGGGAACTCCTCTGTCTGACTGCTTTTATCTGAAACTGTTTTTTTCCTGCCTTTGAATTCCAAATGAAACACTGGTTTTTCCTGGGTTTCAAGCTTGCTGACCTTTGACTGGAAGTTATACCATCAGCTCTCCTGGATCTTCAGCTTACTGACTGCAGATCTTGGAATTTGCCAGCCTCCCTATTGTGAATATATATATATACTCACAATATATATACGGAATTTGCCAGCCTCCCTATTGTGAATATATATATATATATATATATATATATATATATATATATATATATATAGTGTTTCTTTGGAGAACCCTGAGTAATTGTTTTCATATTTTTCCTATTTTCCTGCTTACTATATTTCATGTTTACTTAGTCATTTGTAAAACTTAAGAGAATTAAACATTGATGAAAAAAGTACAGCTATAGAATTGTCTGCTGAGATAAAGTTATTTAAATGTCAAAATCAAGAGAGCTGAAATCTAGAGACTGGAGTTGAGAAGCCATATACTGCAGGATTCTATATCTGATATTTAAAAAACATTTTTATGATGCTTGAATTTGAACATTTCAGATAAGTGTGTATAATATTTGAAAGCCTATTCCCTCAAAAGTCCACTGAAGGCTAGTGTACTAATAGCATATAGCTACTTCAGAGGAATGAAGTCACTAGGGTTAGGTGTCCTCCAAATGTAATGTTCCAAGGATTGCTTATATAAAAACTATTGCATATTTCCGTACTGGTTTGTTATTTTATTTACTTACAAGGAATACCACGTGATGTTCTATACAATTAAAGCCCAATTTTAATTAAAACCTAATATTAAGCTTGAATATACAATACTGCTATACTCATTGTTCTCATTAAAATGTATATATTTTAACTAAAATTTTCACTCATCCCTCTCCTTATGATCTGCCAAGTCATGTGCTGTCACTGTTACCTCAGTTACTGAGATGTTAATAACTGACCTCAATTTTAGGAAATACTCCAAAATTTGTTTTAGTACTGTGCCTATAATGAGAGTACCACAGAAAATATATTTTTCAAGTTTTGCAACTCGTTGGGCATATATTATCAATAAACTTCAGCTATTTGCATATTTTACAAGTAGACCATTTTCTCCACTGGAATATAGCGCTAGATTCTTTACTTGGAATTATCAAAGTAATTACTGTGTCATTACCAATATTCATGAACTCACTCATTAATCAAAATATACTTCTTATGTTAACTCACTTGTAACATAAGCTGCTATTTAGTTTTAAATCCATTAGAAAATGAAGATAAATGCATTCATTTTGCATTAGAGAGAAGCACATTTTAAAAAATGCACAGAGTAGATGCACATGGTTTACCCTTACATAAAGAGACAGATCAATTGAGAATAGTCACAAGATAAAATGATAATCTATGTACTTTACTCAAAGCTTCATTTTGTCTTGTGACTCTTATTTATTTAATGTTTCCTCCAAAATTTGCTATCCAAACTCTGTACAGTGCACTTCAACACTTAGTTATGGATACTGACAACATAAAAAATAAATAATAAGAAATCTCAATATGTAACCTCCACAATCAAACCTAGCTCATAAACTGCTGGATATTAATGTCATCAGAAGTGGCTTTCCTCACTTACCAGCATAAGTTTCAAGAGCTAGACTGTGGTTTTCCTTGTCTCTGCAATATTGAAAGCATATGTCAAGAGGGAGTATCCATCAGTGACAAAAAGTTGAAGCAGAGTGCCCTTGCTAACTCACAATAAACATGTGGCTGCTGAGATATGCAAGTTGTTTATTACAACAACAGAATCTGTCCAATACTGGTTTATGTACCTTTCTGGATGTTTTATACGTAATTCTCACAATAACACTGTGAGGTAGAACCTGTAAATGAAGAAAACCAACTTCCTGCTTTGAAAGAGATTAAATATAGAATCAATTTTCATTTGTAGAATTGATCTATTCTGTAACACAGTATGCAATAAAATAGAACTATGTCAAGAGAACTGCATGAAAGAATAGCAGGGATGAGGGGGACCTTCAAGATGGCAGAGGAGTAAGATGTGAAAATCACCTTCCTCCCCACAAATACACCAAAAATACATCTACATGTGGAACAACTCCTACAGAACACCTACTGAATGCTGGCAGAAGCCCTCAGACTTCCCAAAAGGCAAAAAACTCCCCATGTACCTGGGACGGCAAAAGAAAAAAGAGACAAAAGAATAGGGATGGGACCTGCACCTCTGGGAAGGAGCTCTGAAGGAGGAAAAGTTTCCACACAATGGCAAGCCCCTTCACTGGCGGAGATGGGGGGTGGTGGAGGAAAGCTTTGGAGCCATGGAGGAGAGCACAGCACCAGGGGTGCAGAGGGCAAAGTGGAGAGATTCCCACACAGAGGATAGGTGCCTACCAGCACTCACCAGCCTGGGTCTTCTGGGCTTGTCTGCTCACCGCCAGGCTCAGGTGGGGGCTGGGAGCTGAGGCTCAGGCTTCAGAGGTCAAATCCCAGGGAGAAGACTGGGGTTGGCTGCATGAACACAGCCTGAGGGGGCTAGTGCAACACAGGTAGCCTGGAGGGAGTCCGGGAAACACTCTGGACCTGCCTAAGAGGCAAGAGACCATTGTTTTAGGGTGTGCAAGGAGAGGGGATTCTTCCCTGTCTGCCCACAGAAGGCAAAGCACTGAAGAAATGAGCTCCAGAGACAGGAGCAAGCTGCGGATATCAGCTTGGACACCAGAGACGGGCGTGAAATGCTAACACTGCTGCTGAAGCCACCAAAAATCCTGTGTGCAAGCACAGGTCACTATCACATGCACCCACCCTCATGCCAGGAGCCTGTGCAGTCTGCCACTGCCAAGGTTCCATGATGCAGGGACAACTTCCTCAGAAGAACACAGCATGCATCAGGCTGTTGCAACGTCATGCCGGCCTCTGCTGCCAGCTGCCACAGGCTTGCCTCGCATTCCAATTATAACTACGGTACCCCTCCCTACCCCCAGCAAGAAAGAGCCAGAGCCCCATAACCAGTTGCTACTTTAACCACATCCTGTCTGGGTGGGAACAGAAGCATGAGGGAAGAGGTGGGGCTAAAACCAAAGCTGAACCCCAGGAGCTGTATGAACAAAGAAGAGAAGTGAAATTTCCCTGTGCAGAATCAGGAGCAGCAGATTAAATCACCACAATCAATTTGAGGTAACCTGCATCTGTGGAATACCTGAATAGACAACAAACCAACCCAAAACTGAGGTGGTGGACTTTGGGACCAAATGTAGACTTGGGATTTACTGTCTGTGACTGAATTGTTTCTGATTTTTATGTATCTCTTAGTATTGTTTTTAGCACTTGTTATCATTGGTGCATTTGTTTATTGGTTTGGTTGCTCTCTCCTATTTTTAAATTACTTTTTAAAAATATCAATAATTTATTTTAAAAAATTAATTTTAATTATACCTTATTTATTTATTTATTATATTTTTTATTTTCTTTCTTTCTTTTTTTTCCTCCCTTTTATTCTGAGCCGTGTGGGTGACAGGGTCTTGGTGCTCTGGCCTGGCGTCAGGCCTCAGCGTCTGATGTGGGAGAGTTGAGTTCAGGACATTGGACCACCAGAGACTTCCCAGCCCCATGTAATACCAATCAGCTAGAGCTCTCCCAGAGATCTCTGTCTCAACGATTAGACCCAGCTCAACCAAACAGCCAGCAAGCTCCAGTGCTGGATGGCCCACGCCAAACAACTAGCAAGACAGGAACACAATTCCACCCATAGCACAGAGGCTGCCTAAAATCATACTAAGTTCACAGACACCCCAAAACACACCACTAGACACAGCCCTGCCCACCAGAAAGACAAGATCCAGCCCCACCCACAAGAACACAGGCAGAAGTCCCCCTCACCAGGGAGCTTACACAACCCACTGAACAAACTTCAGTCACAGGGAGCAGACACCAAAAACAACGGGAAATACGAACATGCAGGCTGCGAAAAGAAGACACCAAAGCCACTAAGTTATGGAGAATGGGAAGACAGAGAAATATGCAGCAGATGAAGGAGCAAGGTAAAAACCCACCAGACCAAACAAATGAAGAGGAAATAGGCAGTCTACCTGAAAAACAATTCAGTGCAATGATAGTAAAGATGATCCAAAATCTTGCAAGTAGAATGGAGACATTACAAGAAACATTTAGAAAGGACCTAGAAGAACTAAAGTGCAAACAATGATGAACAACACAGTAAATGAAATTAAAAATTCTCTAGAAAAAATCAATAGCAGAATAACTGATGCAGAAGAACATATAAGTGACCTGGAAGATAAAATACTGGAAATAACTACTGCAGAGCAGAATAAACCAAAAAGAATGAAAAGAATTGATGACAGTCTCAGAGACCTCTGGGACAATATTAAACAAATGAACATTTGAATTATAGGGGTCCCAGAAGAAGAAGAGAAAAACAAATGGACTGAGAAAATATTTGGAAAGATTATAGTTGAAAACTTCCCTAACATGGGAAAAGAAATAGTCAATCAAGTCCAGGAAGTGCAGAAATTTTGATACAGGATAAATCCAAGGAGAAACATGTTAAGATGCATATTAATCAAACTATCAAAATATTAAATACAAAGAAAAAATATTAAAAGCAGCAAGTGAAAAGCAACAAATAACATACAAGGGAATGTCCGTAAGGTTAACAGCTGATATTTCAGCAGAAACTCTGAAAGCCAGAAGGGAGTGGCAGGACATATTTAACGTGATGAAAGGCAAAAAACTACAACCAAGATTACTCTACCCAGCAAGGATCTCATTCGGACTTGACAGAGAAATTAAAACATTTACAGACAAGCGAAAGCTAAGAGAATTCAGCATCACCAAACCAGCTTTACAACAAATGCTAAAGGAATTTCTCTAGGCAGAAAACACAAGAGAAGGAAAACACCTACAATAACAAAGACAAAACAATTAAGAAAATGGTAATAGGAACAGACATATTGATAATGACCTTAAATGTAAATGGATTAAATGCTCCCACCAAAAGACATAGACTGGCTAAATGGATACAAAAACAAAACCGGTAAATGTGCTGTCTACAAGAGACCCAATTCAGACCTAGGGACACATACAGATTGAAAGAGAGGGGATGGAAAAGATATTCCATGGAAATGGAAATCAAAAGAAACATGGAGTAACAAATCTCCTATCACACAAAATAGACTTTAAAAGAAAGACTATTACAAGAGACAAAGAAGGACACTACATAATGATAAAGGGATCAGTCCAAAAGAAGGTATAACAACTGTAAATATTTATGCACCCAATATAGGAGCACCTCAATACATAAGGCAAATGGTAACAGCCATAAAAGGGGAAATCTCGGCAGTAACACAATAATAGTAGGGAACTTTAACACCCCACTTTCACCAATGGACAGATCATCCAAAAGGAAAATAATGAAGGAAACACAAGTTTTAAGTGACACATTAAACATGACAGACAACTGACATTTATAGGACATTCCATCCAAAAACAACAGAATACACTTTCTTCTCAAGTGCTCATGGAACATGCCCCAGGATATATCATATCTTTGGTCACAAATCAAGCCTTGGTAAATTTAAGGAAATTGAAATCATATCAAGCATCTTTTCCAACCACAATGCTATGAGAGACTATATAACAATTACAGGAAAACATCTGTAAAAAACACAAACACATGGAGGCTAAACAATACAGTACTAAATTACTAAGATATCACTGAAGAAAACAAAGACGAAATTTAAAAATACCTAGAAAGAAATGACAATGAAAACACGACAACCCAAAACCTATGGGATGCAGCAAAAGCAGTTCTAAGAGGGAAGTTTATAGCAATACAATCCTACCTCAAGAAACAAGAAACATCTCAAATAAACAACCTAACCTTACACCTAAAGCAATTAGAGAAAGAAGAACAAGAAAACCCCAAAGTTAGTAGAAGGAAAGAAATCAAAATGATCAGATCAGAAATAAATGAAAAAGAAATGAGAGAAATGATAGCAATGATCAATAAAACTAAAAGCTGGTTCTTTAAGAAGATAAACAAAATTGATAAAACATTAGCCAGAATCATCAGGAAAAAAAGGGAGAAGATTCAAATCAACAGAACTACAAATGAAACAGGAGAAGTAACAACTGACACTGCAGAAATACAAAGAATCATGAGGGATTATTATAAGCAAATATATGCTAATAAAATGGACAACCTGGAAGAAATGGACAAATCCTTAGAAAAGCACAACATGCCAAGACTGAATCAGGAAGAAATAGAAAAAATAAATAGAATAATCACAAGCAATGAAATTGAAACTGTGATTAAAATTCTTCCAACAAACAAAAGTCTAGGACCAGATGGCTTCACAGGTGAATTCTATCAAACATTTAGAGAAGAGCTAACACATATCCTTCTCAAACTCTTCCAAAAGGTAGTAGAAGGAGGAATACTCCCACACTCATTCCAGAAGGCCACCATTACCTTGATACCAAAACCAGACAAAGATGGCACAAAAAAGAAAACTACAGACTAATATCACTGGTGAACAGAAATGAAAAAATCCTCACCATAACTGTAGCAAACAGAATTCAACAGCACATGAAAAGGATCATACAACATGATCAAGTGAGGTTTATCCCAGGAATGCAAAGATTCTTCAGTATATGCAAAATAATCAATGTGATACACCATATTAACAAACTGAAGAATAAAAACAGTATGATAATCTTAGTAGATGCAGAAAAAGCTTTCAAAAAATTTCAACACCCATTTATGATAAAAACTCACAAAAAGAAGGCACAGAGGGAATTTACCTCAACATAATAAAGGCAATATATGACAAACCCAGAGCCAACATCATTCTTAATGGTGAAAAACTGAAACCATTTCCTCTAAGAGCAGGAACAAGACAAGATTCTCCACTCTCCCCCCTATTATTCAACATAGTTTTGGAAGTTTTAGCCACAGCAATCAGAGAAGAAAAAGAAATAAAAGAATCCAAACCAAAAAAGAAGAAGAAAAGCTGTCAAAGTTTGCAGATGACATGATACTATACATACAGAATCCTAAAGACTCTACCAGAAAACTACTAAAGCTAATCAATGGATTTGGTAAAGTAGCAGGATACAAAATTAATGCACAGAAATCTCTTGCATTCCTATACACTAATGATGAAAAATCTGAGAGAAATTAAGGAACCACTCCCATTTACAATTGCAACAAAAAGAATAAATACCTAGGAATAAACCTACCTAAGGAGATAAAAGACCTATATGCAGAAAACTATAAGACACTGATGAAAGAAATTAAAGATGATATAAACAGATGGAGAGATATACCATGTTCCTGGATTGGAAGAATCAACATTGTGAAAATGACTATACTACCCAAAGCAATCTAGAGATTCAATGCAATCCCTATGAAATTACCAATGGCATTTTCCACAGACCTAGAACAAAAAATTTCACAATTTGTATGGAAACACAAAAGACCCCAAGTAACCAAAGCAATCTTGAGAAAGAAAAATGGAGCTGGAGGAATCAGGCTCTGGGACTTCAAACTTCACTACAAAGCTACAGTAATCAAGACAGTATGGTGTTGGCATAAAAACAGAAATATTGGTCAATGGAACAGGCCAGAAAGCCCAGAGATAAACCCATGCACATATGGTCCCCTTATCTTTGATAAAGAAGGCAGGAATATACAATGGAGAAAAGACAGTCTCTTCAATAAGTGGTGGTGGGAAAACTGGACAGCTACATGTAAAAGAATGAAATTAGAACACTCCCTAACACCATACACAAAAATAAAGTCAAAATGGATTAAAGACCTAAATGTAAGGCCAGACACTATAAAACTCTTAGAGAAAAACATAGGAAGAACACTCTTTGACATAAATCACAGCAAAATCGTTTTTGACCCACCTCCTAGAGAAAGAAAAACAAAAATAAACAAATGGGACCTAATGAAATTTAAAAGCTTTTGCACAGTAAAGGAAACCATAAACAAGACAAAAAGACAAGCCTCAGAATGGGAGAAAATATTTGCAAATGAAGTAAATGACAAAGGATTAATCTCCAAAATATACAAGCTGCTCATGCAGCTCAATATCCAAAAAAAAAACCAACTCAACCCAAAAATGGGCAGAAGATCTAAATAGACATTTCTCCAAAGAAGATTACAGATTGCCAACAAACACATGAAAGGATGCTCAACATCACTAATCATTAGAGAAATGCAAATCTAAACTACAATGAGGTATCACCTCACACGGGTCACAATGGCCATCATCAGAAATCTACAAACAATAAATGCTGGAGAGGGTGTGGAGAAAAGGGAACCCTCTTGCACTGTTGTTGGGAATGTAAATTGATATGGAGAACAGTATGGAGGTTCCTTGAAAATCTAAAAGTAGAACTACCATATGACCCAGCAATCCCCCTACTGGGCATATACCCTGAGAAAACCATAATTCAAAAAGAGTCATGTACCACAATGTTCATTGTAGCACTATTTATGATGGCCAGGACATGGAAGCTATCTAAGTGTCCATCGACTGATGACTGGATAAAAAGTTGTGGCACAAATATACAATGGAATATTACTCAGCCATAAAAGGAAATGAAATTGAGTTATTTGTAGTGAGATGGATGGACCTGGAGTCTGTCATACAGAGTGAAGTAAGTCAGAAAGAGAAAAACAAATACTATATGCTAACACATATATATGGAATTAAAAAAATCGTTTTGATAAACCTAAGGGCAGGACAGGAATAAAGATGCAGACATAGATAATGGGCTTGAGGATATGAGGAGGGGCCGGTGTAAGTTGGGACGAACTGAGAGAGTCGCATGGGCATATATACACTACCAAATGTAATATAGATAGCTAGTGGGCAGCAGCTGCATCACACAGGGAGATCAGCTCGGTGCTGTGTAATCACCTAGAGGAGTGGGATAGTGAGCATTGGAGGGAGATGCAAGAGAGAGGGGATATGGGGATATATGTATACATACAGCTGATTCACTTTGTTATACAGCAGAAACTAACACAACATTCTAATGCAATTTTACTCCAATAAAGATGTTAATAAAATAAAATAAAATAAATGATAATTTACTAGTGACAAAAAGAAAAATGAATAGCAGAGATGCCTTCAAAGCAGAAGCAATATTTGAACTGGACCTATAAAGATCAGCAGAAGTTTTTTCAGATGAAGTGTAGGAAAACATTCTTGGCAATAACAATAATATAAGCATAAGTCCATCAACGAAGAGTGTGTGTTCATTTCATAAAATGCATATTGATGAGGACAAAGTGTATGCTGTATGGGTTGTGGTGATACATGAGGTTGGGTTTACCTTAAAAAACATATAGATTGTTCCACTAATTATTATACATCAGATATTTTATGGGGATGAAAGAAAATGTAAGGATATCAGCTAATTCTACATAGATATTGCTGAGTTTTAGTATTATTAGATTCAAAAGATGGTAGAGTAAGTTAGAAGTATGAGAACCATAATCTATTATTAGACACAGAATCCTTTAAGAGCTTAATAAGTTTTTTTCTCTGTTGAAAGTTTCCTTTTTCCCTAATTTTTCCTTTCTTTCATTCCATCCTATCATCTTTAAAATTCTGAATTCATAATGAATATTAAAGTTAAGGGTTTGTTTTCTTTAATATGTAGCATATTTATTTTTATTCATTTCCAGCCCAACCTCCACTCCTATTATAAGTCCTTGTTTTTATGGTCTGAAATTTAATAATGAGCCTCTTCCAAAGAGCCTTCTTATTTACAAACTTTCATATCTGAAAAAATTTTACCCAAAGAAATTAGATTCCTTAAACTAAAATACTGCTGTGTTTAAGTGGCTTCTCTGCCTGAAATATTAAAATAGGTCAGTAACTATTGACTTAAGACTGGATCACTTTATTTATAGCCAAAGTTCTATATAAATTAGCTCAACACACTACTTCCTTTTAGGTCACTTAGCTTTAGTAAAATTATTGTTTTTCCCTTTGTAGTTTCATGATTTTCCAAATCTGTTCCCATGTGTTATATTACCTGTATTACTAGAGTTAGTTACCACCATCTTTAAGTTGTAATTGTTACAACCCTCAAAGCCAACCAATTTTCCTCAGTAGTATCTTTATGAAGAAACGATTTCTCAAGGAGTCTATATGCCATATAGTGGTGTTGGTGTAATAAAAAAAACAAACCTGACTCCACATTGAATCTATTCCTTTAGCTCTAACATGTGTGCTCTGTTGCTTGTGCTTAGTCATGCTGGCTCTGCACCTTTTGTAAAAGATTGTTGTTCATAGCCTGAAATATACAAGATAGCCTATTCTCAAGGCTGTGACCTCTAAAGGTATAACACTTTTCTGTTCACATAGAGATAAAAAGTTGCAGAACACCTTTCTTCTCTAGGCAGAAAAGAAAAGGCCACAACTAGAAATAAGAAAATTACAAAATGGAAAAGCTCACTGATAAAGGTAAACATACAACAAAAGTAGGAAATCATTCACACACAAAGCTTGTAGGGAGGTTAAAGACAAAAGTAGTAAAATCATTTGTATCCACAATAAGCAGTTAAGAGATATACAAAACAATTAGATGTAAAATATAATATCTAAAACAGTAATTGTGAGGGAAGGAGAGTACAAATGCAGAGTATCTAAAATGCATTTGAAATTAATATATCAGCAACTTAAAACAAGCATGTATAAATACAGATTCCTATGCAAAAACCTCATGGTAACCACAAAACAAAAATCTATAATAGATATACACACAAAAAAGAAAATGGAATCCAAACATAACACTAAAGATAGTCATCAAATCATGAGAGAAGAAAACAAAAGAAGAAAGAGGAAAAAAAGACCTACAAAAACAAATCAAAAACAATTAACAAAATGGAATAAGAACATACATATGGATAATTACCTTTAATGTAAATGAATTAAATGCTCCAACCAAAAGACACAGACTGAATGGATACAAAAACAAGACCAGTATATTTGCTGCCTGCAAGAGGCTCACTTCAGATCTAAATAAAATAAGTGATAATTGTCTTTTTCAGAGGTAGGCAAACTATGGTCCATGGGACTGACATCTGTTTTTTGTAAATAAAATTTTATTGGAACACATACACATCTATTCATTTCTGTATGGTCTGTGGCTAATTTTGAAATACAACAGCACAGTTGAATAGATGTGGCAGAAACTATATGGCACATGAACTTAATATATTTTATATCTGGTCCTTCAAGAAAAGCTTTCCAAGCACTGGTCTATTGAATTTGGCAATTTGGAGATGATTGCTATTTCAATTATATGGAGAGAACATGATTGAGACTGCAGTATATCTGTCTATTTTGGCTTTTTATAACTATTATTCTACAGAACAGTAAAAATATGATGGACAAAATATTTTATTAAATTCTAATACTTAATATTTTTGCTCATGTTAAATTAGAATCTTCACAATTTTTATTCATGTTCGAGTATCCTATATCTTTCAAACAATGAAAATAAAACAAAATGGTAAAGAAATGAATTTAGTTTAAGCAAGAACATATTGAATATAAAGCACGCCAAAGATGGATTAATGCAGGGAATCTCAACCTTGCTTACCCGATCAAGAAATTTAAAGACATCAGTACTGAGTTAGACCTAAAATGATATGATGTAATAGTTTGCGTATAGCTTGAAGATTAGGGTTTTTGAACCTCTATTCATGCAATTTCAAAGTGCAGCAAGATTGATAAATGTAAATTTAAAGATAGTAAAAAGCAACTAAGACAATTATGATAAAAATTAATAACATGAGTTATTGTACTAACATAACTTCAAGTGTGCTTTAATGATTCAATAACTAAATGTGGCAATGGCACAAAAATGGGGGACAGATTGTTGAATATTATAAATAGCTCATAAAGAGACCAAACGAGTGGCCCCCAGAATCTTAGGTAGAGTTCAAGTGTATCAAAATATTGTTTTTAGGATTTAAAACACCTCAAAATCTCCAAAAAATGAATGTATTTGTCTCAAGAGGATCTTCATTAAATAATTATATTATTAATGGTAAACATATATATAGGATTAAATTACTTCATATAATTACTTTTTAAATTAATGGGATAATATCTAGTATATAATTGGAGTTTCTAAGAGTTAATAAATATGCAATGTTTCTCTATATGTGTTTACATATTACTAGACCCCACAGACAAACACCTACCGTCTAATACTCTTCTATTGCTTTGTTCTACAGGCTTAGATATCACAGCATATTGTGTTTTCTAGCTTGCCAATATCCTTCACTAAACCAATATTTCCTAAAAGCAGCATTTATACAGAGATTATTTTATTTCCAAGCACATGCTTTATATATATATGTATATATATATTTTTTGTGTGTGTGTGTGTGTGTGTGTGTGTGTGTGTGTGTGTGGTGCACAGGCCTCTCACTGCTGTGGCCTCTCCCATTGTGGAGCACAGCCTCCGGACACACAGGCTCCGTGGCCATGGCTCACGGGCCCAGTCACTCCACGGCATGTAGGATCTTCCCGGACCGGGGCACAAACCCGTGTCCCCTGCATTGGCAGGCGGACTCTCAACCACTGTGCCACCAGGGAAGCTCTATATATATTTTAAAGCATCATATCTTTTTTCTTCCAGTTTATTGAGACATAATTGACATACAGCACTGTATAAGTTTAAAGTGTATAACATAATGATTTGACTTACATACCTCATGAAATGATTACCACAATAAGTTTACTAAACAAATACCATCTCATATAAACACAAAATAAAAGAAAAATTTTTCCTTCTGATGAGAACTCTTAGGATTTACTCTCTTAAAAACTTCCATTTATAATATACCGGAATGTTAATTACATTAATCATATTATTGTATATTATATCCCTAGGACTTATTTAACTTATAACTGGAAATTGGTACCTTTTGACCACTTTCATCCAACTTCCCCTCTATGCAACCCCCACTTCTGGTAACCACAAATCTGATCTCTTTTTCTATGAGCTTATTTGTGTCTTTGTTTGTGTGTTTGTTTTTGAAGTATAATTGACCTACAACACTATGTTAGTTCCTAATGCACAGAATTATATCTTATACATATCATTATATCTTATATATACTAATCTGTTAGATATAACATTATTTTATGTACCACTAAGAAAGAGAAAAAGCTGAATATGAAGCTATGACATAATGTATTCTTATTGATTGCAAAACATTTCCATTTCAGATATGCTTAGTATGGAAATATATGCATTTATAATCAATGAAATCTTTGAATTTAAATAAGAATAAAGCACACAAATATTATATTAGCATATTAGGGAATAGATCTTTTCTACCATGAGATAAACACTGAAATGAAAATTGACAGAAAAAAATTTAAATGGTTTGATCTCTAACATTTTGTATCACTCTACATGGCTGATTTAGCACACCACGGCAGCAATTTTCTGAATTGTATGTAGTGACCTGAAAAGTTAATGAATCTGGTAAGGTATTTTCTATCTTTCTCCTTGGATGAGTCATAAATACTTATAGACTCTGATTATTTGTTTTTTGAGGTTTATATGCCACAATGAAGAGGGACCATTAATTTTTTCTCCAAAAAAGATAAAAATGATAAAAAGATAAAAAGATAAAATGATTTCACATCACTGCTTTTCAAGTTATTTTAATATTTCCTAAAAAATGGGGCAATATAATATAAATGGAGCTACATATTCAGACATTAAAATAAAATGTCTAAATAGGCTCAATCAGATATGATAGGGAGCTTTTATATGATTCAAAATGCATCAACTATTACTATTAATAATAATAATTAACTATTACTTTGGTAACAGATTGGTATAGTATTAAATTAATGACATGCTCTAAATGCTTTCATTGACTTCACGTACCTCTAAAATGTTCAATGTCTGCACTTCATAAGTGATTTTGATGTCATCTCTTATTGAACTCCATGACAGATGAGAAAAATGGAGACAGTCTCTGACAGTGGAAACAAGCAACCTGTCATACTTTTACTCTATAGAGCTGGTCACATTTCCAGTATGCTACTTTCTTCCATGAGTGAAAACAATGATTTAATTCCCGGAACTCTAGGAAAGTACTTTGCTGTAACAGGCACAGGAACTATGTTTGATGTACAAAGTTCTCAGTGGAAGTTCCACCTAAACAATTTGTTAAATAATGTTGAGATTGTCATAAAATTTTTCACTTTGTTTCTTACACATTAAAAAGAATTGAAACTTACAACCTTTTGACATACATGTTGTGCATACCAAATGGAATTCTGTGAAAATATTTCTTCACACTCTAAGCGACACAGGAAGCTAGATGTGGTTGAACTACTATTGTAACTGTTATTGATATATTAGCAGCACTAGCAGTGGAAAGGTACACAGTTGTTAGCAGGAAGAATAAACTAGATGTAGAAACAGTTGTATTATCCTATTTATTACTTTTTCAAAGCTGAGTTTTGAAGTTTTGTAATAGCTGACATCTGCAATTAATGTAAAATTTTATGGAAATACAAAATAAGGATACCCTAAACAATATTTTATTGCAAAATATTGTCACCAATCTCTGAGCATTTAAACAAAGAGGTAGAATGTGCATTTGACCCAAGTGTTCGACAATGTTTTTTATCATTTAGATTGCTCAGGAAGGTCATTAAACTCATTAGTTGCACTTGAGATCTTCAAAGAAATGACTGGTTTACTAAAAATTAAAACCTTTTGAACTTCCTTTTTAAAACGAATTCAGAATAGTCATTGCAGTGATTTAAAGGGAGATTTATGAGAAAGATAGAAATGAGATTTTAAAATGTTTTACATATTTCCCACAGTGAATACTATCCAGATTTATTTTCATATTATTGTGATAAAATAATCCATAAGAATAAAGTCTTATTGTGGATTTCAAAATGTTTAAAGATAGAGTTAGTGTTATTAAATTTTCTAACTTTTTACTTGAAAAATTTTTTGAAACATACACTGATGTCAGAATCTAGATTTATATATATATTATTATTTGTGGGTCTTTAGAGACCCTCTTATATTGCTCTGTGTCTCATAAATCTTTAGGCAATTGAGTTTCTTCAACAAAAAGCTACATATATTAATCTTCTCACAGAAAATAGATCTGATAAAATTACTGTTTGTTTCATTCTTACTTTTCTCATGAATGTGCTGCCCCTTAAAAAGAATTTATCTTATTAAAATAATGAAAAAATTTTTTTCAAAGAAAGCAAATATTATTTAAAATGTTTCATTATCACTCTTTTATGAAAGTTATCTTCCCTAATTATTTTCAAGAAACATTATTTCAAAAGAGCGTTTGGATTAGATTTTATAACTTTCCTGCCAGTTCCTAAATCTGTGGTAAAATATACATACTTCCTAAACTCTGAGTCTCCAGACTTAGTAATACATCAGAAGTTAAATAAAATAAAAGATAATGGGGTAAGTTTCCCAAATCCTTTTATGATGAATATGTGACAAAAAATAGAGCTGTTAACTCTTTGAGAAAATTTGACATTGTCTCTCCTGGCTTTACAATCAAATCCTTGCTATCAGTTGAAACTTTTGTTTATATATTCCTTTTTATAAGTTGAAAAAAGTAGTATCTCACCTTAATTTAACTCTTAGATGCTTGAAAAGTCTAAATTATTCCTAGAATATTAAAATCATAGATATTGAATTTCTAGAAGATACATATCAAAGATAATTTGTTGCTGTACCATACCATTTTAGAACCATCAGCCATAATCTTGGTATCCATGTTTGAAGAAATAAAAGAGAATACCTTATGGTTATAAGGCATGGTTCTCTGGTTTTGTGAATAAAGTAGATAAATCTAGAGCCCTGCCAATCTATCACAATTCCCATGTACTATTGCACCTCAGGAAGTAAGCTTAATGCCTGTCATTGGTAAGAAGCTACATAAATTATAGTCAAGAGACTCATTCAAAGAGGAAACATTAAGTTACATTGAACTCAGAAGAGAATAAGATTTTATACCTGAGCGAGCAAAAGCACATACTCACACACACAGCAGCTGAGGTAATTTAATTATTTCTTATACCATGAATTTTTAAAGACATCGTATTTGATAGTGGTCAAACTGTCAACCAGAATGAACCATCATTCTTTGACACATGTTTCTTGAAATAATATATAAAAATTAGGAAATGTCTAGCTACATAAACTTGTAAAATTTGGATATGTGTAAATAATAAAAATAAAACTTGCACACATAAAAATGGAAAGCACATGGGTATTTATAGTTATTGGCCACAAATTATTTGATTGTATATTTTGAAGTTATTTTCCTCACAGGGAAATTATTTGCTCTTTAAAAATAGAAAGCAATAGAGAAATTTTTATTGAAATAAAATTCTATGTAAAAATCCATGTCATTTTTTTTGGTTGAGTTGTTCTAAATTTTCTGTAATATTAAGCCTTCTTATGTACCTTAAAATAAATCTAACAACTACCCAGCTCTCATTTATTATCACACTAGAAATATCAATAATTTTTTCTTATGAGGACGGTATAGTAAAAATGGAAAGAATAAAAATCTCTTAAACTGTATATAATAATCAAGCATTAGAGTGGGAGAAATTTTCACAGTTACAGAATTTTTATTCTGTGATACATTCCCATGTATATTTTAAGTTCAGACACTTCTCTCAATGAAAGTGAAAATTAAACTACTCTTGAAGCAATCCTGAAGTAATTCCAAAAACAATTCATCAATGTTGTAAATCAAAAACCAAATAAACTTCTAGATATTGGTTCATAAAATACTTTTGGAATAAAATGCAACATGTTTAACATTATATTTTAAATTTAAAAAGTATATAGTTTTCAGAAATTCAGAAAAATAGTGATATGTTGTATGAGTGACATGGTAAATAATAAATAAAAGAGGGAAACAGAACCCTCCTACACTGCTGGTGGGAATGAAAGTTGGTACAGCCAGTTGGAAACAGTATGGAATTTCCTTAAAAAGCTAAAAATAAAGTTACCAAATGATCCAGCAATCCTGCTCCTGGGCATATATCCGGAAACGACGAAAACTCTAATTTGAAAACATATATGGACTCCAATGTTCATTGCAGCACTGTTTACGATAACCAAGACATGGAAGCAACCTAAGTGTCCATCAACAGATGAAGGGATAAAGATGTGGTATGTACATATATCTAGGGGTTATCATACTAAATGAAGTCAGACAAATACAAATATTATATGATATCACTTATATATGGAAACTAAAAAATAATATAAATGAACTTATTTACAAAACAGAAACAGACTCACAGACATAGGAAACAAACTAACTTTGGTTACCAAAGGGGAAGGGAGGAGAAGGATGAATTAGGAGTATGGGTTTAACAGATACACACTACTATGTATAAAATAGATAAACAAGAAGGATTTGCTGTATAGCACAGGGAATTATATTCACCATCTTGTAATAACCTGTAATGGAAAAGAATCTAAAAAAGAATATATATGTATATACATATATGTATAAATGAATTACTTTGCTGTACACCTGAAACTAACACAATAATGTGAATCAACTATAATTAAAAAAAACAGACTGCTACTAGATATTTTGTGAGTTTTTAAAGTTTGAGCTGAATGTCCAGGCTGAACAGTTAATAAATCTTAGCAATGAAGCTTAAAAAAAGTGAATATTTATTTTATAAGCATGTTCTTCAGTATATGTTAAATTTAATATAATTTTATAATATAAAAAATTACATTACCTAATGTATAAATAACTACTAATTACCACTATTATGTAATAAGCAGTCTTCTAATATATAAGTGATTTCTTCAATAATACCCTATAGAATAAGTAACAGAATAATTTACTTATATTTGCAGATATTATTCAAATCATGACATTCTTTTTTTTAAAAAGTTACCTCAAGAAGTATGAATTTGAGATTAAGAACTTTACTAAAAGTCTCTTTTACAAGGATGGCATTTGACAGAGTATTATATATTTTTCATTGTGAAATAAAATGCACATAGAGGAAATCAAAAGCATTGCAGTACTATTCACAATAGCCAGGTCATGGAATTAACCTAAATTTTCATTGAGGGATGAATGGTTAAAGAAAATGTGGTACATACATACAATGGAATATTATTCAGCTTTAAAAAAGAAGGAAATCCTGCCATTTGCAGCAATATGGATAAAACTAGAGGACATTGTGCTAAGTGAAAAGTCAGATACAAAAGACAAATTCTACATTATATCACTTATATGAGGAATCTAAAATATTCAAACTCATAGAGACAGACAGTAGAATGGTGATTGCCAGAACCCCTGGGGGCAGGGAGAAAAGGGGAGGTATTAGTAAAAATGTACAAAGTTTCAGTTATACAAGATGAGTAAGTCCTAGAGATCTACTATACACCATAGTGCCTGCAGTTAACAGTACTGTACTGGATACTAAAAAATTTGCTGAGAGGGTAAACTTTATGTTAATTGTTCTTAGAACAAATAATAATAATAATGATAATCATAATAATAAGTAAAGAAGTTAAGAGCAAACATTTGGAGGTGATGCATTTGTTTATGGAGTAGATTGTTGATGATTTTATGGATATAAACTTATCTCCACATTCATCAAGTGGCATACATTAGCATGTACAGCTTTTTGAATGTCAATCCTACTTCAATAAAATGGTTTAAAAAAAAAAATCACAAAACAAAGTTGTGCATTTCAATGTATCCACATTTAGAAATAAAAGACTGCCAGCATTAACAGTTAGCCACAACAGCTTAAAGCAATGGGATCAATTATGCAGATCTATAAGGTAGATGAAGAAGAGCATTGAAAATATTCATTTTTAACACTAATGTTTGGAGAGGAAATTAATGCTTGTGAATTTCCTGGTTTATATATCATATGTCTTAGTACATTCAAGCTGCAATCACAAAATACCACAGACTGGGGAGCTTATAAATAGCAGAAGTTTATTGCTCATGTTCTGGAGGCCAGCAGTCTGAGATCAGGGTGGCAGCATGGTAAGATAAGGACTCTCTTCTGGGTTGCAGGCTTCTCTTTGTACCTTTACATGGTACAATGGGCTAGGGATTTCTCTGGTGCCTCTTTTATAAGGCACTAATTCCATTTATGGAATGGATGGAATTAGTGTGGGTCAAGAATTCAGGAGACGGTTGGCTGAGTGGTTCTTCTGCTCCATGTGGCATCGGCCCATGACAATCCCTTAGTTGTCTTTTGTTAACAGCTGAACACCTCATTTACATATCTGGTCTCTCAGAACTCTCTCTGTCGATGTGTTGTCTCAGCATTTGCCTTCAAGGTTTAAAACCCTCCCAAAGGTTCCACCTAGTAATATCATCTAGGGCATTATGATTTTAACATATTAATTTGGGGGGGACACAAACACTCAGAAATAACATCATGCTAATAAATTAAAACAGCACTGCCAAAACTCTCACCATCCCAAAATTTACTATGGGTAAATCATTTTGACTTGATTCAATCTTTAATTTGATATAGATATTTTAATTCTCAAGTTGAATTTCTACATACTAATCATATTATTAATGTTTACTTTTCAAAAGTTCCTAGTGATCACTTTGTAAAGGATTGAAATCTTTAAAATAATGTCTTCCAATATACATATCTATTTATGTAGATCCTTTTCAACTTATCCTAATAATGCTTTATTGTTTTCTCCGAGAAACTGTTGCACATCCTTTATTTTTATTATATTATTTTTATATTTTAACATCTTTATTGGAGTATAATTGCTTTACAATGGTGTGTTAGTTTCTGCTTTATAACAAAGTGAATCAGCTATACATATACATATATCCCTATATCTCCTCCCTCTTGCATCTCCCTCCCACCCTCCCTATCTCACCCCTCTAGGTGGTCACAAAGCACCGAGCTTATCTTCCTGTACTATGTCGCTGCTTCCCACTAGCTATTTTACATTTGGTAGTGTATATATGTCCATGCCACTCTCTCACTTCGTCCCAGCTTAACCTTCCCAACTCCCCGTGTCCTCAAGTCCATTCTCTATGTCTGTGTCTTTATTCCTTTTCTGCACCTAGGTTCTTCAGAACGATTTTTTTTTTTTTTTTTTAGATTCCATATATATGTGTTAGCATATGGTATTTGTTTTTCTCTTTCTGTCTTACTTCACTCTGTATGACAGACTCTAGGTCCATCCACCTCACTACAAATAACTCAATTTCATTTCCTTTTATGGCTGAGTAATATTCCATTGTATCTATGTGTCACATCTTCTTTATCTATTCATCTGTCGATGGACACTTAGGTTGCTTCCATGTCTGGGCTATTGTAAATAGTGCTGCAGTGAACATTGTGGTACACGACTCTTCTTGAACTGTGGCTTTCTCAGGGTATATGCCCAGTAGTGGGATTGCTGTGTCATACAGTAGTCTTATTAATTTTAGTTTTTTAAGGAACCTCCATACTGTTCTTCATAGTGGCTGTACCCATTTACATTCCCACCAACAGTGCAAGAGTTCCCTTTTCTCCACACCCTCTCCAGAATTACTGTTAGTAGATTTTTTTATGATATCCATTCTGATGGGTGTGAGGTGATACCTCATTGTAGTTTTGATTTGCATTTTTCTAATAATTAGTGATGTTGAGCATCCCTTCATGTGTTTTCTGCCTAGAGAAGTTCCTGTAGCATTTGTTGTAAAACGGGTTTGGTGGTGCTGAATTCTCTTAGCTTTTGCTTGTCTGTGAAGGTTTTAATTTCTCTGTTGAATCTGAATGAGATCCTTGCTGGGTAGAGTAACCTTGGCTGTAGGTTTTCCCCTTTCATCGTGTTAAATATGTCCTGCCACTCCCTTCTGGCTTGCAGAGTTTCTGCTGCAAGATCAGCTGTTAACCTTATGGGGATTCCCTTGTATATTAGTTGTTTTTCCCTTGCTTTTAATATTTTTTCTTTGTATTTAATTTTTTGATAGTTTGATTAATATGTGTCTTGGTGGAGAAACCTTCAATTTATCCTGTATGGGACTCTCTGCACTTCCTGGATTTGATTGACTATTTCCTTTCCCATATTAGGGAAATTTTCAACTATAATCTCTTCAAATATTTTCTCAGTCCCTTTCTTTTTCTCTTCTTCTTCTGGGACCCCTATAATTCGAATGTTGGTGCATTTAATGTTGTCCCAGAGGACTTTGAAACTTTCCTCAATTCTTTTCATTCTTTTTTCTTTATTCTGCTCTGCAGTAGTTATTTCCACTATTTTATCTTTCAGGTCACTTAACCATTCTTCTGCCTCAATTATTCTGCTATTGATTCCTTCTAGAGAATTTTTAATTTCATTTATTGTGTTGTTCATCATTGTTTGTTTGCTTTTTAGTTCTAGATCCTTGTTAAACGTTTCTTGTATTTTCTCCATTCTATTTCTAAAATTTTGGATCATCTTTATTATCATTATTCTGAATTCTTTTTCAGGTAGACTGCTTATTTCCTCTTCATTTGTTTGGTGTGTTGGGTTTTTACCTTGTTCCTTCATCTTCTGTGTATATCTCTGTCTTCTCATTTTGCTTAGCTTACTGTGTTTGGGGTCACCTGTTCGCAGGCTGCACATTTGTAGTTTCCATTGTTTCTGGTGTCTGCCCCCAGTGGCTAAGGTTGGTTCATTGGGTCATGTAGGCTTCCTGGTGGAGGGGACTGGCGCCTGTGTTCTAGTGGATGATGCTGGATCTTGTCTTTCTGGTGTGTAGGACCATGTCCGGTGGTGTGTTTTGGGGTGTCTGTGACCTTATTATGATTTTAGGCAGCCTCTCTGTTAATGGGTGGGGTTGTGTTCCTGTCTTGCTAGTTGTTTGGCGTAGGGTGTCCAGCACTGTAGCTTGCTGGTCATTGAGTGGAGCTGGGTCTTAGCATTGAGATGGAGATCTCTGGGAGAGCTTTTGCCATTTGATATTACATGGGACTGGGAGATCTCTGGTGGACCAATGTCCTGAACTCAGCTCTCCTACCTCTGAGACACAGGCCTGACACCTGGCTGGGGCACCAAGACCCCGCCAGCCACATGGCTCAGAAGAAAAGGGAGAAAAAAAGAAAGAAAGAAAGAAAGAAAAAAAAAAACCTAAGTTATTAAAAAAAAAATTAAAAAGTAAAGAAAAAAGAAAGAAAGAAATAAGAGCACAACCAAAAAAAAAACACAAATCCACCAATGACAACAAGTGCTAAAAACTATACTAAAGAAAAACAACAACATAAAAAGGAACAGTCAGAACCACAGGACAAATGGTAAAAGCAAAGCTATACAGACAAAATCACACAAAGAAGCATACACATACACACACAAAGAGAAGGAAAAAAAAAAAAAATATATATATATATAAAAGAGAGCAACCAAATCAGTAAACAAATCTACCAATGATAATAAACTCCAAATACTAAACTAAGATAAACATAAAGCCAGAAATAAATTATATGCAGAAAGCAAACCCCAAGTCTACAGTTGCTCCAAAAGTCCACTGCCTCAATTTTGGGATGATTCGTTGTCTATTCAGCTATTCCAGAGTTGCAGGGCACATCAAGTTGATTGTGTAGATTTAATTCGCTGCTCCTGAGGCTCCTGGGAGAGATTTCCCTTTCTCTTCTTTGTTTGCACAGCTCCTGGGATTCAGCTTTGGATTTGGCCCCGGTATCTGTATTCCGGGGCTCTGGCTCACTCAGGCCAGGGGAGGGAGGGGTAAGAAATGAGGGGCCAGCCTGCAGTGGTAGAGGCCAGCATGACGTTGCACCAGCTTGAAGCGTGCCATGAGCTCTCCTGGGGAAGTTGTCCCTGGATCACGTGACCCTGGCAGTGGCAGGCTGCACAGGCTCCTGGGAGGGTAGGTGTGGATAGTGACCTGTGCTTGCACACAGGCTTCTTGGTGGCTGCAGCAGCAGCCTTAGCTTCTCATGGCCATCTCTGCTGTCCACACTGATAGCTGCAGTTTGCGCCCGTCTCTGGAGCTCATTTAGGTGGTGCTCTGAATCCCCTCTCCTCGCACACCCCGAAATAACGGTCTCTCATCTCTTAGGCAGTTCCAGACTTTTTCCTGGACTCCCTCCCAGCTAGCTGTGGAGCACTAGTTCCCTTCAAGCTGTGTTCACGCCACCAACTGCAGTCCTTTCCCTGGGAACTGACCTCCAAAGCTGGAGCCTCAGCTCCCAGCCCCAACCCGCTCCGGCAGGTGAGCAGACAATCTTCTCAGGCTGGTGATGGCTGGTTGGCACTGGTCCTCTGTGCAGGAATCTGTCCGCTTTGCCCTCTGCACCCCTGTTGCTGCACTTTCTTCTGAGGCTCCAATGCTTCCCCCCAACTACTCCCTGTCTCCAGCAGTGCAGGGGCTTCCTAGCGTGTGGAAACTTTTCCTCCTTCACAGCTCCCTTCCAGAGGGGCAGGTCCCATCCCTATTCATTTGTCTCTGTGTTTTCTTTTTTCTTTTGCCCTACCTAGGTACATGGGGAGTCTCTTGCCTTTTGGGAAGCCTGAGGTCTTCTGCCAGTGATCAGTAGGTGTTCTGTAGGAGTTGTTCCACATGTAGATGTATTTTTGATGTAGCTGTGGGGAGGAAGGTGATCTCCACATCTTACTCCTCTGCCATCTTGAAGGTCTCCTCTATTTTGATATTTTGAAGGTATTGTAAGTAGTCTCTTTTATTAAACATTATTTTTTAAAAAATAATATCTGTTGTCTTTTGACTTTTTATAATAATATCTGTTGTCTGTTGACTTTTTATAGGTAATTTTGATTTTGCATTACAGTTTTGCAATATGTTACCTTTGGGGAAACTGGGGTAAAGATTCCTGGAATCGTACTTTATTATTTCCTACAACATGGAAGAATTTAAAGTTTTTCCATGTATTAGGTCGCAAACAAACTTTTTAAAAAGTCAGTTCTGTTCATACAAATTCAATACACAAACTATTAATAATTAATTATGAATAGATAATAAAAGAGGAAATATGAGAAATTTTAAAAGCCTTCAACTAAAAATGTGGTTAAATTCACAATATCATCTTGAATATGGTTGTTTTTAAACAATGTTAGCACACTAAGTATTAAAATGTTGGGAAATAATTTTCACAGAAGAAAATTAATATTTTTAAATACTTATATTAGAAATGATGGCAGATAAATTATAAGGTTGATGTACAATGAATAACAGTAGTAAAAAGAAAGGCATGAAAAGATAAAGAAATAGCACAAAGTAAAAATCAAAAGTAGCTTATGTAAAAGAATAATGAAACAAAGTAATTTATGATAATGCTAGTGAACACAAAGTAAAAAACACAAGTAATGATATGAAAAATTTAAGCAGAACATGACAACAGATATAGTTGTTTATAGAAGAAAGAAAATTCTATGACTAACTTTATTCCACTGAATTTGTATACTTGTTCATTTAGCCATAAATCTAAAACAAGTCATGATGCCTACTCTTACCAGATGTATGCATTGTAACAGATGTGTAGCCAGCCAGTAAATAAATAGATAGATGGTAGGTAGATAGGTAGGTAGGTAGTTGATAATAGAACTTGTAGTCTGTAGTTTTTTGTTAGTTCAGGATCATGATTAGTGTTGTTCAGATCTCTGTGTTCATTGATATTTTTCTTCAGTTCCAACTGTTCCATCAATTGCTATTAGTGGTGTGTTAAATCCTCAACTATTGTTATGGAACTGCCTATTTCTCCACTCAATTCTGTTAGTATTTGCTTCTTTTTTGTGCTCTGTTTTTAGGTGTACACACATTAATTCTTATTATTTCTTCCTGATGTATTGATCCTTTCTCATTATGTCATTTTTTTTTATATCAATGGTAACACACTTTTCCAGTCTCATTTATAGTAATATACCTACTCTCTCCTTCTTAGGTTTACAGTTTGCATTACTTATCTTTTTTCCATCCATTCACCATCAAACTATCTGTGTCGTTATATGTAAACTTAGTTGTTTGTAGATTGCATAATAGTTTAATCTTATTATTTTATCCAATCTCAGAATCTTTAACTTGTACTTATAATTTTTTGTCAATTAACATAAAAATAACCATTGATATGGTTGGGTTTAGGTATATAGTTGTATTATTTGTTTTATATTCCTCTTCTCTGACCTATTTTATTAATTTACTTTTTAATTCCAAAGTAATCTTAATATTGGTGCTAAAAGTTACAACCACATAAAGCTAAATGGTAACTTCAGGCATTAAAAAGTAGGTTTTTACTTTTTTACAGTTTTATTGAAGTTGATGTTATACTATTTCACACAAAATGTACATTTATCACCTTATATCTATTTTGCTCATGTATACATGTATATAAACTCCCTATGTCATTGTATTTTGTTTTAAACTGTAAGTTAAAAATTTTATGAAAATGTTTTTATCTTTTATTCATGAAGGATATCGTCACTAATACAGAACTCATCATTGATATTTAACCTTTCTTTAGCACTTTAATATACTGTAATCTAGAGTTCATCATTTCTGCTTTTTTTTTTTTTTTTTTGCTGCGTTGGGTCTTCGTTGCTGCGAGTGGGGGCTACTCTTTGTTGCAGTACACGGGCTTCTCATTGCGGTGTCTTCTCTTGTGGAGCACAGGCTCTAGGCAGGTGGGCTTCAGTAGTTGAAGCATGTGGGCTCAGTAGTTGCAGCACGTGGGCCCTAGAACACGTGGGCTTCAGTAGTTGAAGCACATGCGCTCAGTAGTTGTGGCACATGGGCCCTAGAATGCGCAGGCTTCAGTAGTTGTTGCTCATGGGCTCAGTAGCTGGGGTGCAAAGGCTTGCTCTGCAGCACGTGGGATCTTCCCAGACCAGAGATTGAACTCGTGTCACCTGCATTGGCAAGAGGATTCTTAACCACTGTATCACCAGGGAAGTCTGAGTTCATCATTTCTGATGAGAAGTCAGCGTTTTTTAAATTGTTTTCACTCGTTATGCAATGTGTTCCTCCTTCCATATACCTTCAAGGTTTTATTCTTATAATTCTTAAGCAATTTTGACTATGACAACGTTGTGTGTGTGTGTGTGTGTGTGTGTGTGTGTGTGTGTGTGTGTGTGTTTATTCAGGGCTCTCTGAGCTTTATAAACACATAAATTTGAGTTTTACCAAATTGAGGAAAATATCAAGCATTATTTCTTTATTTTTTTCCTCTCCTTCTGCAACTTTAATTTCAAACATTTTGTACCATCTGATATTTCCTATTCAACTCTGTTTTACACAATTTTTTTTAAATTCACTTCTTCAAATGGATAATTTCTCTTGGTTTATCTATAGTTAACTGGCTTTTCTTTAACTTCCATTCTGTACTTAAACTGTATTTCTTTTTCAACTTCGGATATTATATTTTCCAGTTTGGTTATTTTATAATTCTAGTTTTCTGCAAATATTTCCTGTATATTTGTTACCAGCATAATTTACTTTATTGACCATATTCATAATGATAATTTTAATATCCTTTCCACCGATTCTTAAATCTAGCTCTACTTGATTGTATTTTCTCTTGACAATGGGTTGTGTTTTCCTTTCTTTTTATGTTTAGTAATTTTTGTTATATCAAACACATTGTGAGTGATTTATTGTAAGTACTCTATATTCTGTGTTTTTCCAAGGAATAATAATTTTGTATAAATAGTTAACATTTCTGAAATTAAATTGTTTCCCTTGCAGTGTATAGTATTGAAGTATGAATTAAATTAGTTTTGTTTAAATTTGCCCTCTTAAAATACATCTGGGAGTCAAATGGAGATTTGGGGAAAATTTACAGTAGATTTTAGGCTTTCCTTGACTAAATATTTCCATTCTGGGATTCTTCCCTCATATTCTTTCAGCAGTGGTTGTGCTGTAGGGAAATGGAGTTTTAAAAGTAATTTTAATGTTTTAATTTCCTGTATATTTGAAATACTTTATAATAAAAAAAGAAAACATGTTTACCTATATTGAGTCTTAAGATAATCTTAAAATAATTAAAATAAACAACAACTTGATCAAACAAAATACATTTGCTACACTAATCTTTTCTTTGAAACTCTACCAAAATAATGCATGGCTCTATAATTGACATGCAGTCTAAGGCTTTGCTGAGCTGAAATAAATAGGCAGCCAGATATTTTTCCAGCAAAGATGGGCTTATTCAGGATCAGCAGAGAACTGCAATTCAGGGTCTGCAAGCATGGTGGTAAGCTAGGTGCAAGTCCCCACAGGGTAAGGGAAGGAAAACGCTTTTATACAGAGAGGAAAAGAGATTTGGGAGGACTACAGTAAACAAAGAGTCCATGGCTTTTCATGGGCTGAGTCTTTCTTTGTCAGGAAAGAAGAGGAGTCTTTCTTCTTCTCATTGGGCTCTGTTGAGACAGGGCATGAGAGCTCTCCTTTCTGGTCTCCCAACTGTATTTAATTGATGTTTCTATTTATTATTATTAATTTTTTACAACTTGATAGTATATATGCAGTGCAATTGACCAAAAGTACAATGGACTAAATTTTCTGAGTGTGAAAGCAAATATGAATATGAAGTGATTCATTTACGGAAAACAAACATTTCCTCATTGTTCTGCTTTAGTTGCTTTTGAGTAACGGAAGAATGGAACCCCACTATTCAAATGCTGCCTATCAGGACTTGCTATTTTTTTTTTTTTTTTTTTTTTTTGCGGTACGTGGGCCTCTCACTATTGTGGCCTCTCCCGTTGCGGAGCACAGGCTCCGGACGCGCAGGCTCAGCGGCCATGGCTCACAGGCCCAGCCGCTCTGCGTCATGTGGGATCTTCCCGGACCGGGGCACAAACCCGTGTCCCCTGCATCGGCAGGCGGACTCTCAACCACTGAGCCACCAGGGAAGCCCAGGACTTGCTATTCTTAACAAGAAAAATATTTACTCAAATCTTCTCCAGAATCATGCACTCTGCAGCTTCTCTCAAAAGCCAAGTGCTCTTATGACCAGCTCTTTGATCATTTTCCTCTTGAGAGATTTCTGCTCTTTTCAGAATTTTAAGTAGCATATGTGTGGTTTGCCTCACTTCCCTTGACCCTGTGTTCTTTCATTCCTTAAACACTGCTACATCATTGAAAAGGTATATCTGACTTTATTCGAGGGAGACTTTAAGTAGACCCTGGGGCTAAAACACTGAATAAAGTATAAACAGTTTACGATTTGTAGGTGAAAATTATTACTATATTCAGAGTAGTTTTTTACTTGTTTATTGTTTGTTTTGTTTTGTTTATTCAAGCCACAATTATTGGTTCTGTTTTTGGAATAATTTGGCAATTATTACTTTAAAATATATTAATCAGATCATTATCCTTTTTTGACAAATGAGGAAGATGAGGCTCAGAGAGATAATGAGAGACTGAAGGTTATATATATATATATATGTATATATATATATGTGTATATATATACACACACACACACATATATATTTCCTCGGAAAACACATTCTCTTAAAAGTAGAAATTGTAAACTTAAATCAGCTTTATCATTCCCTCAGTACAGAGTCAGTTTCAGGAAACCTATTTTGCAGCTTATATATCACTGTGATAACATAATCTTTTTTAAAAAAGTATTATAAATTAACTTGAACTGTCAGTGCATTTGTAAAAGGTTAGCTTTTAAATTCAAAGAAACTTGCCTGTCTTCTTAAATTAAGATATCTAAACAAACAAAAAAATATGTATGCACTACTGTAATTGCTGTAGAGAAATCTATGGCTAATATTTTTAATCCTTCTCTATACATTTATCAGGATTGCACTTGTCAGACTGTTCCAAATTATATTCATGAAAATAGCTAAATCCATTTTTTGGTTATTTATTTTTCACCTAAACTTTGTTATCATTTTTTTTTTTTTTTTTTGCGGTACACGGGCCTCTCACTGTTGTGGCCTCTCCCATTGCGGAGCACAGGCTCCGGACGTGCAGGCTCAGCGGCTGTGGCTCACGGGCCCAGCCACTCTTCGGCTTCCCAGACCGGGGCACGAACCCATGTCCCCTGCATCGGCAGGCAGACTCTCAACCATTATGCCACAAGGGAAGCCCCTTTGTTATCACTTTTACATCTTTCAGTGCATAATTTTATGATTTCTATTTAAATAATTTCAATAGAGTTTGTTTTATAGTTATTTATTTGTTGTCTATAAATAACTTCCAGTTTTATTAAGACATACCTATTGAGAATTAGAATCATATGCTATTTTATTTCTTACTTTGTTTTTAACCCTACATTTCTAGCTATTTATAAAATAAAATAATTTAGCATCAGGAAAAATGAAGAAATTCTTTTAAAACAAGAAAATAAAATTTGCCCTAATTTGAGAATTCCTTTTCTGTAAGGCATATGACAGTTTTTGCTCTTAAACGGTAACAATACTGTGTTTGGTCACAAACACCAACTCAAGATTTTAATTTTTTTTCTAGAAATTAAAGCTTGCACTTTTGCTGCACCTTAAAAGGAATACAATATGAATAAGAGGTTTTTCTTGCAATTTTGGCTACATATATGTATATGTATATACATATATGTTGTGGTAAATGACTAATTTAAACTTAAATTATATTTTAAATGATAGATATTTACTGTCAACACTAAGAAAAATATCTACCAATTGGTGAATAGAGGAAGTAAAATTTAAAATGGAACTGCTGCTGCTTGAATGATATACATATTTAGATTTTTTTAAATTAAAAGTGGAAAAGCTGAAGTATCAAAAAAGGAATATCCACTTAAATTTACATATTAATTTTAAGATAGAGATACTTTTATATCTCTATTCATATTGACCAGAGATTTCCACTGATGCATGTAAGCTATTATAGGCTTATGAATTTAACCTCGTAATTAAGAACAATGAAGTGGAACACTGCAAATTAGAAATGATCAGATATTGTTCAAATTAAGATAAGGGCTTTTTTGTGTGTGTGTGAAACGCCTTTTTAAGGTGTATGGAATATATGTTATAAGAAGGAGAGAAAAACAATAAAGATGTATCTTAGTCCTTGGTACACACTGCAATATTGTATGTCCATGTATATGGGCATACCTCGGAGATATTGAAGGTGGGGTGCCAGACCACAGCAATAAAGAAAGTATCACAATTAAGCGAGTCACGTGACTTTTTTGGTTTTGTATGTACATATATATATGTATATATACACACATATATATTAACTTTTAAGTATATGCTGTGCTACCCAACACGATCATTTCTATTTTACATATCTACCAGTTTTTAAGATTTATATATGCTTATGGAAACACCTGTCATAGCTATAGTCAATGTGATCAAAAAATCATATACATATGTCTCTATATAATTTTTCATTTAATGCCAGCTGAATGCCACTTTAGATTTTTAAAAATCTTATTATATATTGTGATTTGGAGCTTGTAGCAAAGATACCTGGTCATAATAGAGATTGTTCCTTGAACAGTTAACACTTAAGTAGAACAGCATATGTTCTTAGAAAGAAAAATATTTTCCCCATTTCCCAGTTTCCTGCCAAAACTGCTCCCCCAGGCACACTCCAGGTCCTCTCTGCTCCCTTATTCTGTACACACAAGGGGAGAAGAAGTCACTAATGATTTGAAAATTTGAGATTGAGTCACCGGGCACATTAACTCTGTCTAGACTTTGGCTTTCTTAGGCCTTAATTGCTTCAGGCTCTAGGGGAGGTAGGTCTACCTGCATCAGCTCCGTGCTGGACTGAAGTATGCAAGGGTAGTCTTCTTAATTCTGGGCGAAAAATCACAACTTATCCTTAGCATCGATAATAGTGATTTTAGTTCATCAACAGACACTCTCTTATTTTATTCCTCAATTCATTCAGAATCCTAGTGAGGAAGAGGAAACTTTTTTATTGGGTGCTTCTTAAAACCAAACATATAGTGAGACCACCAGGCAAGTAGTGGTTCCTATAGAGGCAGCTTAGAGTAGGGAGATGCCAGAAGAACAGTGTAAAACCTGAGAATTCATAGCCATAGAGGTCTGCATGAGCATTCCAAGTTGAGGCAAACATCAGAGAGAAGGTAGCAGGGGCCGCAGGAAGTCTCAGGGCCACAGACTGCAGGAGTAGCAGGTTCAGAGGCAAGGGAAAACACAATCTTTATTGCACTTTCAAGCATACAGAGTTTGGCAAAACAGCATTTGATGCTTTTAAACTGTAAGACCACTGAATTCCCATGTATTATAAAATATGAAGAGTTTCCAGTCTTAAATCATGTATGCCCAGTTTAAAAAGGGCAGCACTGATCTACTATTCTGTATTCCATCCTGTACTCAAGACTAAGGAAAGAACTGTGGAAGGACAGCCTTATGATCTACTTTTGCCCACAAACTCAAGATAATTTCCCTGCCTGTGGAATGTCATTTTGATGTTTGTTATTTGTGTTTTATTTCAGACTTAGGATTTTACATATTGAACTTTTAATAGTGAAAATGCAAAAAGATTTCAACTTTTACTATATTTGTATTTTAATATCTTTGAACTTTAAATTTCAAGAGGGCATAATTTTGATATTTTGAAGGGCTTATGAATTTTATTTTCATGTTCTCATTTATTTTTGTTGAAAAACCTCATGTAATATTTTTGTCATAGTGGTTAAACACAATTTAGGATGTAAAATAAAATAACATGTGACTTTTCAGTCTACTGTATAGAATGTCCTTGAAATTGATTCCCAGATGTACTCTTCTGACCCACATACGATCTTTCCAGGTAAACTTTCTGAACTGACATTGGGCACCATGTCCAAAATAGTAATAGTTTGGATTGAAGGAATGGCACCTGAAGTTGGGGGTAGCACTGCCCTGACAAATATCTCAACAACTCCCCTGGTTGACCACAAGTAGTCAAGTATAGCTTAGGGACATGAGAACAAACAATCTAACAGAATGTTAGAGAGGAACACATTTTCCCACTAATAGCTTCCATTCAACCTTTAATAAACCTTTCTTCCCAAGCTTAGGACATTCTAATATTTTCACCTCCTCTCAGAATAGATTCATGGTTTGGGGTTTTTACTATAACCTTATCTTTTGGACGGATTGATCCAATTCACCCCTGGCTACCACTCTCAAGCTCTCTTGATGTAGTCCATTCTCATCCCAGTAACTCTTCCAATACTGCCTCAAACAAATCTATATAGAAACAAACTATCCATTAAGTCAGGGTATAAAATGACAAACAACTATCACATAAATAGGGCAAAAAAGAGAAAGTATATAACAAAAGAAATCAATGTTAAAATAAAAGCAAATATGTAGAAAACCCAGAGTTAAAATATGCTATTCATCTTCAGCAATTATACAAATCCTTCTGGTATAACTTTTTATCCAACAACTTTACTTATTTCTTTGATTTTTTTTTTTCATGTAAAAATCACTACATTAGGAGTTATTCTCATTTATTTCTGAGACAGAGCCATGGTCAAGCTATGCTAGGTCCCTGCTTTCAGAGAGTTTATATTCTACTGGGAAGGATAAGCAAAAACTTAAAAAAAATAATTGCAAATACGAACACACATAAATATATAATAATTTTCATTTACCCTAAGTAATTAAATTAAATTAAAATTAAATTTCATTTAATTTTCACATTACTCTAAGTAATGTGAACAACTGGCCAGGAAGTTCTTTCTTTGAGAAGAGACCTAAATTGCTTCTTTGAGAAACAATTATGCAGTGCTCTGTGGGAAGATACACTCAGGCAGAA
The DNA here is from genome assembly GCF_963924675.1 of Phocoena phocoena. Classification (NCBI taxonomy): domain Eukaryota; kingdom Metazoa; phylum Chordata; class Mammalia; order Artiodactyla; family Phocoenidae; genus Phocoena; species Phocoena phocoena. Next base: position 21,249,899 of record NC_089221.1, read on the forward strand.
TGGAAGCATTTCCCAGGTCTCTGGCTAAAAGAAGTGTGCCATATTCAAGAATCAGAAAATAGGGCCGTGATGCTGAAAGATATGGAAGAAGAAAGGAGTGGTAAAATTTAATTAGAGAGGTAGAGTACCAAGTAGCATTTATGATACAAAACCTGAAGCTATCTCTGACTAAATTAGGCAGAAAGTGTATGCAATGGAAAGACACAGGAATTTCAGAGAATGGAACAGAAGAATGCAGCCACCAACACAGTCATGATCCTGATACATGGCCAGTCTGAAGAAAAAGACACTACTTGTTTCATTGTCTCTAGACCCACACCTACTCTACATAGCATAGCATCCTCCTTGCATCATTCTTTCAAAGCTCAAAGAAACAAATCTGAAAGCTAAAACTGATCCTACCACATCATAGTTGTTAGGAAGAAAAGTAAAGGAAATGTATGCTTCTCCCCATAGTTTTCCATAGAGAGGGGCGGGGCCTGCTTTATAGCAATAAGTGCATAACAGGGGTGTTGTCCCGAGTAGGAAGGAATTCCTGACGCTCAGTTAGCCAAAATATAAAAAAGTGTAAGAGAGAAATTTCTGTTTTTTTAAGTCATCCAGTTTGTGGTAATTTGTTATGGCAGGCTAAGAAGACTAATACTGCACCCAAACTTTTAGAAACTACACTTAGATTTCTTCCAATGTGGAGGAGGCAAGGTGCCTTTGAGGAAGAACTCACCATTGGGGCCACCTATAAATCCTGAGACTATTTTATGAAGCCTTCACCAGAGAGATTTTCAGCCATTTGCTAATGCCATTCTCAGATATAAATTGAAGATACGATATAATTGCTCTCAGTTTTTGTTGATCATCAGAGACTTAACATGTCATAGTGGTCCACCAGTCAGAGTAGTTGTCAATTAAGTATTAACCCAAGTCCTTCTAACAGTGGGTCCAATACAACTACAGATATATCTCATAGTTTTTTCCCCTATCCCAGAAGATGTAGTCAGAATAGACATACTTAGTGTATGGCAGAGTTCCCACATTGTTGCACTAACCTTTGGAGCAATATTATAGACAGGAGTCATAACTAGAAAAGGCTAGTTAGAAGCTCCTTAAACTGCCCACATCCTACAAAGACAGTGAGCCATAGCAGTATTACATACTGGGTTGAATTGTAGAGAATTATTATTACCACAAAAGGTTTGAGGAATGCATAGTTGATTATTTACTACTTTATCCCCTTTTAAATAGTTTGATCAGTGCTAAATCCAGGTTAGTCATTAAGAATTACAATGATTCCATGATGCCATTCTTAGGTGGTGATGCTAATCATAAATACCATCAAGATGTGGTATCTTTATTGAAAGAATGTGAACATTAACACAAGTTATGCTGCAATTTTTTCTAATTTCCATCAGTAAGGAAAAATAATAATTTATGTTAGTCTAAGATTTTATCTGATGTCTTTGACACAGGGCTATGTAAATTTTCTTTATCTGTATAATACCACAGTTTAGAAGGAATCTGATCATCTAAGACACCTTACACAGAGGAATGATGGGGTACTTTTTTAAAATAAGAGGCCTCCTATACTATTCATCATGAAAAAAAGACCCAAATCCTAGTGTATCTCCCTGGATTTGGGAGCAAATGTATACTACATTTGGCTATTCTGCTTTAACCTATTTATCAGGCAACCCATAAAGCTATCAGTTTTGAGTGGGTCATGGAGCAAAATAGATCTATTCATCAGGTGCAAATGTTCCTATTTTATGATTCAGCACATCAAATGGTATCTGTGGCAGTGCTAAAATCTGAATGGAGTCTCCAGTGAGTTCTCTTTGGAGGATTGCAACACAGACCATTAGTATTTTGGAGGAATGCCAGGTTCTAGCTTGCTAAAGAGCCCTGGTAGGAGATAAACTCCTGACTGGGAGACATCAAGTCACTATGAGTCTCTAATCGTCCCCTATAAATTCAGTATATAAGATACATTAAACAGGGCTTCCCTGGTGGCGCAGTGGTTGCGAGTCCGCCTGCCAATGCAGGGGACACAGGTTCGTGCCCCGGTCTGGGAAGATCCCACATGCCGCAGAGCGGCTGGGCCCGTGAGCCACGGCCACTGAGCCTGTGCATCCAGAGCCTGTGCTCTGCAACGGGAGAGGCCACAACAGTGAGAGGCCTGCGTACCACAGAAAAAAAAAAAAAAAAAGATACATTAAACAAAAGTTAGATGGCATACTAGCACTCAAGTTTAAAGTAGAAAAATAAAATATATGTATTTTGCCCATGTAGGTTTTGTGCAAATAATCTGCATAAGAAGGTGGAAAAGACATCCATGGTACTTGCTCTAACTATTTTGCCAGCTCTCTCAACCCATACCTGGGTCTCGTGAGGAGGTGCCTATAGTCTATCCTTACTTACAGATGGATCTACATCACATTCCAATTCTAGCTTAATATGTGTGGCTACTTAACACTACTTGGGTTTTCCTGAATGACTCTAAGGACAGGAAATCCTTTCAGTAAACATATAATTTGGTGAAATACCTTATCTACTGTGTGTGGAAATATAAATGAACTGAGATACCGATATAACCAGTTATGAATCCTAGGCAGGGACGAATAAGTTGGCCAGCTTAACAAAATTCAGAAAAAATAAAATTGAAAAATTAATGTGGCAAGTAAATCTGAAAAGATAAGAATGTGGGTAGTACTTTCTGTATGGATGGGCATATTATGTAGAGCTATTGATGTCCAATGAATATGCCCACCAGAAGGCCACTACAGTGAAAGCTCATGAGTTCAGATACATAGACTTCTCACCAAGATTTTTCCCCATAATACTACTGCTGAGTACAAAGCCAGGTAACTTTAGAGGCCAATGCTGCAACACTGGTATGACACAATTACCATGGAACAACCAGCTGGCTACCTAGTGATAGGTTGATTACATCTTTTTGTCATGAGTGAATTTTTTTTTTTTTCTCATAGGAATAGACACATATTCTGGGTATGGATTTGCCTTCCCTTACAATAGCATTTCTATCAGCATTACTAGCTCTGGACTTGAAACAATCTTTATCACCATTTTGCTCTACTCAATATTGTTCCTGCTCATGAGATACATTTACAGTTTAAGAAATGCAGAACTTCCGCTTCTGATCAAGTTGGAGCAACAGAGACCAGATTTATCTTCTATCCTTCAGTATAAACAAAACAAAACAAAAAAAACAGACAAAATATAGGAAAACACAGATTAGTGGTTACCTGTTGGGTATGGAATGAAAGGGACATAAAGAAGAAATTACAGTGAGGTGCAAGACAACATACATGGTGGTGACTGAATATATTCACTATCCTTGCTGTGATGATTATGTCATGGGTGTATACATATATCAAACTTACCAAGATGTGTAGCTTAGACTTTCTGGCCAAGATGGTGGATTAGAAAAATCCTGAGCTCACCTTCAATACGCACACCAATAAAGTCACAAATATTTACAGAGCAACTATTGATGAGAAAGACCAGAATCTAGTAGAAAAGATCTTCCACAAGAAAGATGTAAAGAAAGAACCACAACAAGATGGGTAGGAGAGGGAGGGATGCAGTATAGTCAAGACCATACCCCCAGGTTGGTGATCAACAAATGAGAGGAAAATTACAATTGCAGAGGTTCTCTCCAAGGAGTGAGGGGGCCAAGCCCCACATTGGGCTCCTTAGGCCCGCTGTCCTGAACCAGAAAGACAGGCCCCCAGAATGTTTGGCTTTGAAGGCCAGTAGGGATTACTTCTGGGAGAGCTAGAGGTCTGTGGCAAACAGAGACTTCACTCTAAAAAGATGCACACAAAATCTCACATGTTCTGGGACCCAGAGCAGAAGCAGTGATTTGAAAGGAGCTTGCTGATCTTAGAGAGCTTCCAAAAAGACATGAGGCAACTGGAGCTCAACCTGGCAACACAGACACTGGCAGCAGCCAATTTGGGAGCTCATTTTACCACAAGGACACTGATGCTGACAGGTACCATTTTGGAATCCTCCTTCTAGCTTATTAGTGCAGGGACTCCACCCCCCACCCCCCGCCCAATAACAAATCAGTACTTTACTGACTGGCCTCAGGCCAATTCAAGCAACTATCCAGTGGGGGACACAGCCCACCCACCAGCAAGTAGGCTGCTTTAAGACGCCTGAGCCCAAGGCTGCCCTGACACACAGCCCTTTTCATCAGAAGGCCTAGGACCTGGCCCCACCCAACAGCAGAGCTGCACCAACTCTGAGACACCTTGGACCCTTCAGCCAGCCTTCTCGAGATCCAGCCTCACTCACCAGTGGGCTGACACAAGATTTTGAATATGTCAAACCCCACAGTCAGCCATGTCAGGAATCAGCCCTGCAAACCATCAGGCCAACACTACATCCAAAGACAGTACCACCCATCCCAGAACATGGCTCTGCCACCACTAACTCCAGGATACCCCTGGGCTCTGGAGCCAGGCATCTCATGGCCCAGTCTCATCCAGCTGTGGCTGGCAGTCTCCACACAAGGCAGGGCTTGGCAACCAACACAACTGAGGGCCAAGCACAAGTACCAAACCACCTACAGTAGTCAGCGCAACACAGCAGAAGGACCCATGCAGCCCACATAGGGGGCATCCCTGGAGCATATAGCTCTGGCAACCAGAGGGGAGTGTGCTATTGAGATACATAGAATGTCTTCTACAAAAGATCACTTCTCCAAGGCTGGAAAATGAAACCAACCTACCAAATATATAGAAACATAAGCAGCAAATGACAAAAATGAGGAGACAGAAGAACATAATTCTTAGCAATATTTTTGGGATCTATCACCTAAGACAGAGGAAATAAAAGCAAAAATAAACAAATGGGACTTAATTAAACTTACAAAGCTTTTTCACAGCAAAGGAAACCACTGACAAAACTAAAAGTCAACTTACTGAGAAAATATTTGTAAATGATATGACAAATAAGGGGTTAATATCCAAAAATCGTTAAACAGCTTACACAACTCAATATCAAAAAACTAACAACCTGATTTAAAAATGGGCAGAAGATATGAATAGAAATTTTTCCAAAGAAGCCATAGAGATGGCCAACAGGCACATGAAAATATGCTCAACAACACTAATTATTAGAGAAATGCAAATCCAAACCACGAGATATCACGTCACATCAGAATGGCTATCATCAAAAAGACCACATATAACAAATGTTGGTGAGGAAGTGGAGAAAAGAGAACCCTCATACACTGTTAGTGAGAATGTAAATTGGTGCAGCCATTGTGGAAAACAGCATGGTAGTTCCACAAAAAACTAAAAATAGAATGACCACATAATCCAGAAATTCCACTCCTGGCTATAAGGAAGTGAAAACACTAATTTGAAAAGATACATATACCCCTATGTTCATAGCAGCATTATTTACAACAGTCAAGACACAGAAGCAAACTAAGTGTCCAACAACACATGAATGAATAAAGAAGATGTGGTATTTATTTACAATGAAATACTACTTAGCCATTAAAAAGAATGAAATTTTGCCATTTGCAACAGCATGAATGGACCTGGAGGGTATTATGCTTAGTGCAATAAGTCAGCCAGAGAAAGACAAATACTGTATGTTATCATTTATATGTGGAATTTACAAAATAAAACAAACAAACACAACAAAGAAACAGACTCACAGGTATAGAGAACTTAGTGGTTACCAGCGGGGACAGGGAAAGTGAAGGGGCAAGTTGGGGGTAGTGGATTAAGAGTTACAAATTACTATGTATAAATTGAATAAGCTAAAAGGATATATTCTACAGAATAGGGAATATAGCAGTATTTAATAACACTATAAATGTAGCCTCTGTCTAAAAATTGTGGATCACAATGTTGTACACCTGAAAGTTATGTAATATTGTAAATCAACTATACCTGAATAAATAAAAAACTGGGACATGTTAAAAAAGAGCTATATAATGTATATAAATCTACACATATAATACATTTATAAATATACATACACACACAAAGGTTTCAAATTATTTGCAGTCAATAAAAAATTCTATAGATTACGTTTTGCTCAACCTCCACATGAAAATTAGATATTTAGTTCCTAATAAACATATTCTATTTGTTACTCAGTAAAATGTATATAGATATATACATAATGGAATATTCCTTAGCTCTAAATAGAATGAATTCTTGCCATTTGTGACAACGTGGTTGGACCTAGACGTTATCCTACTAAGTGAAGTTAAGTCGGAGAAATACAAATACTGTATGATTTCACTTATAAGTGGAATCTAAGAAAACAAAACAAAAAACGCAGAAACAAAATTACAGATACAGAGAACAAACAGGTAGATGCCAGAGGGGAGGATGCTGGCAGAAGAAAAGGGTGAGGGAGATGAAAATGTACAAATTTTCAGTTTCAATATAAATGATTTGCAGATATGAAATGTTCACTGTGGGGAATACAGCCATTAACTATGTAGTATCTTTGACATATCTTAACCAGATTTATCATGGTGATCATCTTGAAATGTACAGAAATATTGAATCACTGTGTTGTGTAACAGGAACTAACATAGTGCTGTAGGTCGATTATACTTCAAAAACAAACAAACAAGCTCATAGAAAAAGAGATTATATTTATGGTTAACAGAAGTGGGGGGTGGGGGGAGGAGGGTTGGATGAAGGCAGTCAAAAGGTCCAAACTTCCAGTTATAAGATAAATAAGTATTAGGGATGTAATGTACAACATAATAAATATAATTAACACTGCTGTATGTTATATATGAAATTTGTTAAGAGAGTAAATCCAAAATGTTTTCATCACAGGAAAGTTTTTCTCTATTTCTTTAATGTTGTATCTATATGAGATGATGGATTTTCACTAAACTTATTGTATAATCATTTCATGATAATTTTGTGATAATTCAAAACATTCTGTACACCTAGTAAACTGATACAGTGCTGTATGTCAATTATAATCTCAACAAAACTGGAAGAAAAAAAAGATGTGTAGCTCAAACACGTACAGCTCATCATAAGTCAATCATACCTCAATAAAACTATTTTTAAAAAGGAATGTTTGTGCCCACTGAAATTACTAATATGCCCCCATAAGTCAAAAGCAGTGACCTGGTAGAAATATAGAATGTCCTATTGAAGGCTAAATTATGGCACCAACTGGAAGATAAAATCCTACAAATGTCATGACCAGTCTACATTACACGGTATATATTTTGAACCAGTGACAAATATATAATGCCCTCTCCCCCAGAGACAGGAATCATTGCCTTGAGAAGCACTGGGTAAAATTGAGAATAGCCCTTTCAATATGACTTTAATAATAATCAACATGTTTTGCCTTCTATCTCTGGAAAAGACTGGAGAACCAAGTGACCAACAGATGAATGCATCCACCAGGAAAAGTACAGGTTCAGATGAAATGGAATTTACGACTGCTTTCTACTCACTTAGCTGGGAGATTAATTGATTCCAATTGAGAGAAAAACTGCTTTCTGCTATTTAATGGGGGCAAAGAGGATTATCTTTGGGACCCAGTTAATCCAATGAAATGTTTCCTAGTACTCCTTCATACTGTGCTATTGATCAGTGGAAAATGATACCTACCAACTAGGGCAAGATCACCAAGGACTCATATTCTACAAGAATAAAAGTTCATGTTGCCTGAACAAGAACCCAGTCCAGCTGTGCTGGTGGCAGAGAAAGGAGAGAATAAAATGGATGTTGGTAGAATGAAGCTGTATTTTGCAATTTAGGCTTTAAGATTAGTGGCAGAGGTAGATGTCATAGCCGTTATGATTTATGGTTTATGTTTAATAAATGCTTATTTTCTAAATTTCTCCTTTATACCTCCCATATATCTTTTTTTAAATTAATTAATTATTTACTTATATTTGGCTGCATTGGGTCTTCATTGCTGTGTGCAGGCTTTCTCTAGTTGCAGCCAGCGGGGGCTACTCTTCGTTGTGGTGTGTGGGCTTCTCATTGCAGTGGCTTCTCTCGTTGCGGAGCACAGGCTCTAGGTGTGTGGGCTTCAGTAGTTGCGACATGCGGGCTCAGTAATTGTGGTTTGCAGGCTCTAGAGCACAGGCTCAGTAGTTGTGGTGCATGGGCTTAGTTGCTCCGTGGCACGTGGGATCTTCCCAAACCAGGGTTCAAATCCATGTCCTCTGCAATGGCAGATGGATTCTTAACCACTGCGCCACCAGGGAAGCCCTTCACATATATCTTACAGGAAACTATTTTCTATGAAAATATTTTGTGATGGCTAGTATTTAAGGTTTTAAGAATTGATATTACCTGGTGATAAAACACGAAATGATGGGACCTCAAGGTACCCTGTGTTGAAATCATGAAATCTCTACTTTATACTTGTGGTTTTCCTATACTAACAACTTGAAGATAATATCTTTGAATTATTTATATTGAAGTTACGTAGTATACTATAAATATATATATACATTAGATATTTGGAGTTTCTTTTTTTTTTTTTCATCATGGGCAATGTATACATGTCATGAATGAATTAGTATCATAGGTCAAGCCAATTAAAACTAATAGTCATTTAAATGGTAAACGTGAATTTGGATTATTGACTTATTTACTTTATTTATATAACAATTCCTCTTCTTGCATTTGTCTGAATAGATTTTTGTCCAACTATTTATGAAATTAGCCTGTTAATTTATCACTAATGATAAAATAATCTATGTGTGCATTGTACAAATTATACTACTTTTAGTTGTATTGATTTGGACAGCTATTTGTGTAGAACCAATTATAAATGAAACACAAAAATTATCTTTTATTTTGGAATAAATTTATCACATAAAAATTTATTTAAATATCTGTGAACTATAATTAGACATACCTGTAAAATGTTAAATTTACTACACAGCCATGTATTTCAAAAATTTCTATCAGTTAATGCTTTTTTGTTTGTTTGTTTTTTTGCGGTACGCGGGCCTCTCACTGTTGTGGCCTCTCCTGTTGTGGAGCACAGGCTCTGGACACGCAGGCTCAGCGGCCATGGCTCACGGGCCTAGCCGTTCCATGGCATGTGGGATCCTCCCGGGCTGGCGCACGAACCCGCATCCCCTGCATCGGCAGGCGGACTCTCAAACACTGCGCCACCAGGGAAGCCCAGTTAATGCTTTTTTTAACTTTTTTTTTTTTCTTTCAAATGCTGAGAGCTACTGCTTTCCTTTCATTGCAATTTTAGCATGCATTTCATCCCCTAAAGACTATGCAGGTTGCTTAGCAAAGGAAGATTTGTGCTGTCAGTCCTTTATCATAGAATAAGTGATCATGTCTATCTTTACACATAAACAGTGGAAGAGCTAATCCTGCCTTGGTGTATCAAAGCATTTCAGTTCTGTTTCTAAATGATAAGTGGCCTTGAACAAAGGAAGTTATCTAAACCTAAGAAAGTCAAGAAACACATTCTGCATAAATAAGAAATGTCATTTAGTTGGAAACAGCTGCATGAAAGTGGGGCTCCTGGTTGAAGAGATTATGGTATGATTTGTCCTATAGGTGAGAGTCAGTAAGATTTTTACCAAATCTGATCTTCCATGTCAACTGCCTCTGGTATATTCAAATTTTTCTTCTTTGAAAATCAAATGAGCCTACCACATTGATACTATTGAAAAGCACCTATGAAATATGTTGAAGATTTAAGCAAAATCACAAATATTTTAAATGTGTTTTGGATTTTTTTTCAATGTTTAGGAACTTCTTTCAGCAATCAGCAGCTGAATGTTAGGGAATATGATCATATATATATGATTATATATACATATATATATATATACTTTTTTCCTGTTGGAGGAATCCACTGAAACTCAGTGTTTTTACCTTGATTTAGAATGTTACCTCATTCCTAAGAGAAAATAAAAATGAATCTCAAACTATAGCCTTGTTATATCTCGCATTTCAGAAAAGCTTCTCAAAAGCCCAAGCTGTAAGGAATTGTGATCCAGCCCTGATGTGAGTCCCTGAGGTCAACAAATTCACCTGAAAAGGATTATAAGTGCCCCCACCTTTCCTTGTTATCACTTTGTTTGATGAACAATTTATTATCTTCCAAACTAGTGTAAAGACTTAGCTTAACAAGTGCTGCCCTAAATTGGATTGACATATTAGATTTTTAGAGATAAATTTTTAACACACATAAGGGATATCATATTGACAATTCATAGAGAAAAGCCTTAGAGATACGGCAAGTGGGAAAAGACAAAAGGTACATTTTTCATCTTGACCCATTAAAGAAAACTAGCTAGAACCTGAAAAGAGAACTAGCTGTAAAAAAGAGTTAGCTACAACACTAAAATCCTTTGTAAACTATAACATAAATGCAACAGATGATGTAACAAAATACATGAATGAACTTGAACATTTGTTTTTCTACAAATCATGGTAACACTATCATATGGAATGTTCATATTCTAATTTTAATCTCACACATATAAGCTCTACATGTGTATTTATCCAGAAATTGGACTATTTTTTATTGTTTCAGAAACTGTGATATAGAATTTCTTGTCATATTTCCTAAAAAGTGAAGAAAAATGGAATTAATTCACACCATTTTAATGAAAAATTCATGCTTTCACTTGTGTCAGCTTAACTGTAAAGATTTAGAATTTTTAGAAAAGTCGTAAAACCAATGTACTATGAAAGTTCTTAACTGTTGGAGCTAGTGATGAAGTCAATTTCAGTGCCCTGTTCATTGAAGATGCTGTGATTATATTAGAATCATTTAAATGAGGATGTCCATTTCTAGTTGTCTCAAAATTAAAAAATGAAAAACACAATCAGTCTCTCATGATGTTCTTAAAGTTTCAGGGAAAAAATTGAATAAAATATGAAATGCATCTAGCAACTGTGTGAAAAGATTATGATAGCATTTATCACAATTTATATAACTAGAGAGAATCTGGCCCCATACACTTTTTTCCCCTTGAACTGTATCCTATTTGTGAAAACTTTGCTGTAACTATTTCACAACTGTAACTTCTGTTTTCAAATTCTTTCTCACCAACATTTACATTTAAAGCCATTATATCTGAATGAGAATTAATAAAACTGTAAGTCTGCTTTGCTAGACATATTCTTAAATGGGATAAATATCCATTGTAAATATTTAATTTTCCATCAATCTCATTTTACCCTATAACATGAAATATCACATTAGATAATTTTTTTTAAACCAAATTCACTCAAATTCAATTATGCAATCAGAAAGTATTACATATTTTCTCATTCACATGGCTTTAACTAATTGCACAAGAATAGGGAAAATTCATAGGCCAAAAATAGCTTTAGGAACAATAAGCAGTTAAAGTTGGGCAATAACTATTAGTAGCAATTACTTCCCCTCTTCAGTAAAAGAAACCAAGAACATGTTTTTTTTTTTTTTATGATGATGGTTCTTCAGATTTGCTCATTAACTATAACTTTATGGCTTAGAAACATGGCCATTGCCCACTGAAGTGCAAAGTGCTAGTGCATATGGAGTAGAGGCTAGGAGTGACATGCAAAAAATCAGTGGCTAGGTGTTGTTCAAACATATCTCAATTTAAACCAGCTGACATCCAACATATGCTTTGCATACCATTCAAGAATGTAGACTTAAATATTCAACTATTTAATTCTCCCCAGTGAAAATATTACTTTCTAAAAATTTAGCATTAACAATAAACCACAATAATATAATTATTGTTGCAAATTTATTTATAATAATGTAAACATTCATTTACGGACTGGTAATTATGTGTCAGGCATTATACTAGCTATTTTAGAAGAGTATCAGAGTTCAGAGATAAGGAGTTAAATTTGGAAAGGTTGAATAACTTATACATAACAACATGGCCTGCACATGGCAGAATCTGTATTGATTGTGCCATGGCTATAAGAATTTTATTTGAGTGAAGTTTGGATTTAACAACTAACAAATTACTTAAATTTGCTTGGTACTCTAATGGCTATATCTATATTCATCTTTACATCTATATAGAGAGTCTCTCAGAGTCACTGTTTTGATAGTGAACATTTTGGATCTTACTAATATTTCTGTTAATGCATTTTAAAAAATAGACTCAGGATTATTTTCACTGACTGAATCAGAATATCTTTACTCTTACTCATGTGTTCATTATTTTATATTTGATAATTAACTAGTTGATAGACTATAACCAGTTAAGGATAATAGCATAATGCATGTATGACTATACTATGATCATATCTAAGGAAATCTTCATTCATGTTTTCAAATCACATCTCATTACCATATAGCTTTATATTTTTTTGATCCAAAAAGTAAAACTCAATTTGAAATATTATTTAACTTGAAATGTATTGTGCGAGACATGATTTTAGTAACCCCCTCAAAGTCTCAATAAATCAAGTAGGAGAGGGGTTATGATGGCTAACACTCCATTATTTTTTATAGCTCACATAATCCCCCTATCAGGTTTATAAAAGCCCTGACGTGTTCCTTCTTCAATCATAATCCTTCTCATCAAATGGAGCATCTTGTAGCTGCTTAGCTCTTTCTCTCATCTGTTGGGACAAGCATCATTACTGCTAAGAAATTTATAAGTCATTCTTCATTTATTTAAAATAACAATGTAGGTTCAGGACTGCAAAAATTGTCATTCACTGGGTATTCTCTGGTAAAGTAACAAATAAAAGGTGGTTGCTGTCACTTAGACATTCCATCAGGAATTGTGTTTATTCTATCTGACAACTACAAAGACTTCTAATTTCTGAGAACAATTTCTGTCTGGTTCACTCTAATCACTAAGGACTCTGCTTCATTTTAAAAATGAGAAATATAATTCAGTGTTTTGAGCAATTTCAAGTCCAATTCTGAAAAGCAAGCTCAGTGTTTTGTTGTGTTTTTGTTATAGTTTCAAAATACCCTCACAGTCTGTTAACTACATAGCCTCTAAGTTTTTTATTGCATAGGTTTCATATGTTTGTTCTATTAAAATCAAAAAATTTTCAGCACGCCAGTTCATAAAATAATTTCAATATACTATCACTTAAATTTTGATATTTATTTCATTATTATAGTGGCCAGTTCAGAGATAGGCCCAAAAAAGTGTCACCTCAGGAACACTTAAAACCTATACCATCTGGTTTTCACTTCCCCCAACATATTCCCAAATACAACAGGCCAAAAGAAAACTTGTAATTTTTTTACAGTATTTTCCCAAAGCTACTAGGTGAGTGTAATGCAGAGCCTTTTTTTTTTTTTTTTAAATATTGGTATAGTACATGGGAACAAATTTAAGGCAACCATGTAAAGTGGTTATATGGAAGCTCATCTCATTCCCATAGCTACCATGTGCAAATTAAAGTATAGACTGTTAAAATGTAAAAGAATGAGGAGGAAAGAGCACAAGTAATTGATTCTGGCCAAAAAAGAATGGCACAGAATGTGAGCAATTTTTGCTGTTGTTTGCCTATTGAAAAGCATACTTTACATGATGCTATACATAGCAGGATCTAAATACATTGTACTTGTGACCTATTTGGGTCCGGGAACAGCATAAAAAATGAGAGCAAAATAAATACATTTTCAGATAAAGAATAGCTGAGAGAATTTATGCTTACAATTTGCATTTTTATGTCAGCCTTTTTGTGTTTTAGATTGAAAATAGGTATATTTTCAGGCAACATATTATCCAGTGTTAATTTCTTATTCAGTTTAACAATTTTGGTCAATTAATCAAACTGTTCATTTATATTTAAGGCATGATTTCCGTCTGCTCTCTTGCTATTTGATTTCCATTTGTCCTATTTTTCTTTACCTCTCTTACTTCCTTTCTGACTTCTTTTGAGTTAATCAAATTTTTTTTTAACTATTCAATTTGATTTATTCGATTGACATCTTAGATTACCTTCCTTTTATTATTCTGTTCCTAGGGGTTCTAGGGCTGGAACAGAGAAGAACAAACCTGACTCCATATTGGATCTATTCCTTTAGCTCTAACCTTTGTGCTCTGTTGTCTATGCTTAGCCATGCTGGCTTTGCACCTTTGTCTCCTCAAACAGTAAAAGAAAATTGCCTATAGCCTGAAATACAGAGATAAAAAGTTGCAGAACAGAAAATAACATCTGTCTTGTTGAAGGTTTACAGGGACATTGAGACCAGACCTACATGAACAGCTGCAAGAGCAAAGGATATTACCTCAGGAGCCCTAGCTAGCACCAAGAAGTCTGTAATAACCAGACACAACCCCTCTACTTTTAGTATAAAAGAAGGCTGAAGTCTAACTTAGGGAAGATGGTTCTTTGGGACACTAGTCCACCATCTTCTCAGTATGCTGGCTTTCTGAATAAAGTCGCTAATTCTTGCCACGACACTTTGTCTCTCCATTTTTTGTCCTGTTGTACAGTGCACAGGAGGAGCTTGGACTCACAGTAACAGGGCTATCAGTGTGCACACTTATCAAAGACCATTTAGAGTTGATATTGATAACTATTTAAGATATTAAGACAGATTCACTGCTGGGAGACTCACACTTCTCTAATGAGTGATGTTTGTTTGAATACTTCTTAATCTAATTTTATGGCTATTTATCATGGAAGGGCTAATCTGGAATACATTATTCTATCCTTGGTGGATATAGAAGTTTTCCGTTTGGTAATTGAAAGAGTGATATAGATGTTTCAGTGTTGTCCAGAGACAAAGAAGAGGAGGAGGGAAGTTCCCTTTGTGTTCGAGGTGCATATTTGTGATTTAAATAAAGTTATAACATAACAAGTCCAAACTCAGGTGAAAGGTCAGAATGGATATGTACGGATATCATGCTATGGATCTTTTAATCATAGGGCTGCATAAAATTTGCTGGGAAGTGAATATAGAGAAGATAAAATGTCTAAGCACTGAACTACAGAGCATTTTGATATCTATATGTCAGAAAGATACAGAATAATCAATTAAGGATTCAGACAAGTCATGGAAACTGAGGTGGGGGTTTCTTGATACCCTAGAAAATAAGGAAAGAAATCATATTAAGCAAGAGGGAACATGGGAGTTATGAAAATATACCTCTCAAATCTCCTACTACATAATTGACTGCTAGGCCTAGCTGCTGTGCTCTGAATTCCACCATCACATTAACACTAGAAACATACCTTACACATGCTGTTCTGAGCCAATGACAGTACACATTTCCCTGATACATGAAATTTGTTTGAAGATTCCCCATGAGCCTGATGATAATTTCTCAGACCTGTACAAGCAGATTGCCCTCATTCCCTTTATTCTTCTTTCTTTTCCTTTCCTTTCCGTTCCTTCCTTCTTTCCCTTTTTTCTTCTATTCTTTTTAAGACTGAAAATTACATCATGATCTGATGACTCTCAAGCCTTTTTTTTTTTTTTTTTTTAGATCCCTCTCTATTTTCCTTCACAGGAATTTTCAGTCAGTCTCTTTCTGCTTCTCTGTAACTGACATTGTGCAATAATCTTTATAGGAAAGCAAAGAAACAATATTCTAAAGAGATAGTTATGTTTTGTTAGAGTGATGGGATAAAGTAAACTTCCAAAGAAGACTTTTAATTTATTGGGAGTTTGCTGACTAAAGTATAGTACGTACACCAGTATAGTTTGATAGAGATGGAAGACTAAGTGAGATGAGAAGTATAGAGCCACAGTGAGAAGCTATTCTAGGTGAGGAGAGAGGATCTGTGAGTCCATGGCTTCATGAAGTAACAGAGATTTTAAATATATACACATACACATCTGTGTATGCTTACATACATTTATACACATATATACATACATACATATATATACATATGTACCTGTACTTATATACGTGCGTGTGTGTGTGTGGGTGTGTGTGTCTGTATAATGAGATTAAACCAGGTATTCTCTTGGGAGAAGTAAACCATCAATGCATGCCTGGTTTGGCTCTTCAGAAAGTTTTTAGAGATAGGGATGAGGAGGATTGAGGGAAGGAAGTTAAGATTGCCAGAAGCACTGAGATTTATTTGCTTTTATATAGAGTCTAGGAGAGAATAACAAAGGAAAAGAGCCAATTCAAAGAGTGCCCCCTTGTGAAAAATATATATATATTTTGGTTTTGACATTTTGACAGACATTAAAATCAAGGTTACTCTTACTTTTATGAAGAAAAATAAAATGCAAGATGAAACAAGATTTAGTATTCATACAGAGCAGAAAATAATTTTAAATTCTACAAATAAAACATTCCACATTTATGTAATGTACTTACCAAGAAATAATTACATATTTATTTCTCTTAAGTAACAAAAATAATCGTAAATTTTTGATAACCAGAAAATGTTGAAAAAATAAAGATAATTTTGCTCTTCAGTATACTAATTTGTAGAATGTTTAATTATTTATATGTAAAATATAACTATATATTTATATGTAAAACATAACAAATATGAGAATACAACAAAAGCGATTATAATTTCTATTTGAATGTAAAAGTTTAAAGTAAAATTTACATAATCTACTTTAAATTCAATCTGCAGACCTGGACCACAGACACTACCACATCTACATTTTAGAGAGGTACTCTGAAACTCTTTTAGCTTCACCCATCCTTGTGAAACAAAGTATCTTCAGGGCTAAAGGATTATGCCCACCCTAGCTCATGTCTGCCTCCCTGCCTCCATTTTCTGAATGTTTTGGTTGAAACACATCTCCTCAAAATTCATATGTTGAAGTCCTAGCACCCTGTACCTCAGAATGTGACTTTATTTGGAGATAGGGTCATTACAGAAAGAATCAAATTAAAAAGTGTTCATTAGGTTGGCCTCTAATCATGTATGACTGGTGTTCTTACATAAAGGGGAAATTTGGGGACAAATATATACAAACACGGGGAAACACCATGTGACCATCAAGGCAGAGATCGGCACTACATATACCTATAAGCCAAGGAAAGCCAAAGATTGCCTGTAAACTACTAGATACTAAGATAGTGGCATGGAACATATTCTTCCTCACAGCCCTCAGAAAGAATTAAACTCACCGACACTTTGATCTTGGACTTCTAGCCTCCAGATCCGTGAGACAATACATTTCTGCTATTCAAGCTACCCAGTTTAGTGGTATTTTTAGGAGCCCTAGTAAACCAATATACAAGGCAATGCTTCACTTATCTGTGATTCCAGAGTTCTCTGCCCGAAGGGCACCAGCCTTAATTATTGGGAATCTGACTCTGGAAGAATGGCCCATGTCTCTATTTTGTGCACACAGACTTGAGCAATGTTCAGTTGGTGACTTTGCTGAGAGATGGGGCTACTGCAGATGGAGTGTAGACATGTAGATTGAGATGTCACATGTACATATTTGGGTGCTAAATCCAGAAGTTGGAAGCAAAGGGTGGTAGACCAGGGGGCAATGAGCCCACTCTCTGTGTGCTAACACACTGTGTAGTAGGACTCCAAGGAGCCTAGGAATTCTAAATCCAAACCTATTCTTGTAAGTCATTTTCAAGTTATATTTATCAATATAAGAGACAGAATATATTTATACATAATTCAAATAATTAGGTTGATTTATGATTTTAAAAGTGTAGACATGGTATTTGGACTTACATTTGTATTTGGCTCTGGTCATGTTAGAGTCATGCCTGTCTAGGTTAAAGTTAATTCTCTCTGCTGTAATTACACAAATACACAGAAAAATAAATACTATGAAGACAGCCTCCTTATATTACAGGCATGTTCTTCTTGCTGTTACTTTAATAAATGTATTGAACTATTACTAGAAGAAAAATAGGAATAGATATGACTCTTGAAAGTAGTTCACTAGAATACTTCAGATATAAAAGTAAGAAGTATATCGAACACATCAGCCTTCTATATCACAAATGTTGACAACCACCTGCATTCGTGTGATTAAATGAACCTGAATTCTCTACTCGACCAAATGAAGTCCCATAAATGGATTTTTACTGTCAAGAATCATCTGAATCATGAAGAATCAATTCAGTGTTGATATACTTAAAATTTGGAAGAGCATAATGATGCTTACTCTTATTTCCAAAATTTGGCAAAATAAATTCTTTTTTTCCACTTCTTTAAAGGTTCTCTTCTATTTGGGACTATAAAATCTTTTAAGATTATTTCAATATATAATCATATATTTAATTAATATCAGTCTTTTAAACATGTATTTTTCTGTAATCAACACATTAATTTTTCGAAACAATTACATTTTAAGTCCAATAAGAATATTGCTCTGATATTATTTTTTGTTTATTCTTCTTTATATTAGTATATTTATTATCATACAACTTTTAAAATTTCCTCATTTACTAGGCCTACACAAAAAAGGGCATATCAATAGCTCAATAAATTTCAGTCATTATTTGATCAAAATATTATTTGAAATAAAAGTTGGGCACCCAATAAATTACACATTTATTCCATATATAGTTATAAATGCATGATATTAATGTTTTTATTAACATGTTTAACATATGTATATAACCATATACACAGATAATTTAAAAATAGCACTTGCTTTCTATATCATGTGAAAAAGAATTTGGAAATTGAAAATACATTCTATATTACTGGAATGTGTAAAGTGAAGTGCATTTTAAATATTTATTGTCAATTTTTGTTTAACATAAATAAAGTTATCTGTCAGCACAAACAAATTTGGGATGTAGTGCTTCACTTAAAATTCACTACCTAATAGATAAATTGACTAAACTACTCTCTGAGCACTGAAGAACTGAGACTAATCTACTATTTCATACTATCCGCCCTTCCATAAAATGATCACAAATCCAATATTGAATATGTCACTTCTTGAGAGATGTGCTTGAACATTCACTCATGGAACCTAGACAGTGAAATGTTGAAATCAGTCAATGAGCCAGAGATGAAGAAGGAAGCAAATGACAAAATGAGCTTTTCTTTCAGAAAGGAGATACGGTTTCAATACTATATTAATCATTAGTGTAAGTTTTTAAAAAGTCCTCAGTGGTACAATATTCCAAAAACATATTATATGTACTTGATTATTGTTTTCAACTACATGTGGTTGCTTTGTTGATGCAGTAAAAATTAAATGAAATCAGAAAAACTTTATGGCAAAAAAAAAATATTGTTTTCCTTTTTCACGAGTTAAACAAAATGTTTCTTTGTGGCCCACTACTGACTATATTAGAAAGCTATCTGTATTTGCTATTATTTTCAAAGTAAAAATTGATTTCTCTTTAGATAACTTCTTGTTAATATTGGAAGTACTTTTTTCTTTTTTGCTAAAAAAGATTGCTACAGAAACCTAAAAGCATAATTTCCTCCCTTCACTTATGTAAGTATAGTTATACATGAAATCTTTGAATAGTTCCTTGTTTTAAAATGGTTTTCCCTCTTTTTAGTGGATGATTGCTATTTCACATAGATTATAATTTGAAATGTCTATTGATATTTATACTTTTCTTTATATATAGTACTTTTTCTTTAAAATTAATGATATATATCACACTGTAAATCATATCTAAAAGAATTGGTTAATTTTAGTGTTGTCTGGAAAACACATTGTTCTATCGAATGGCTCTTAAATCAGTAATTTATATTACTTCCAGTACATTACATCCTACCACCACCTGGGAAGTACAGTTTTCTAGAGCGTTGGCTTTCATTTCATTCTAAATGCTTGATTGATGAAATTAAGCATGTAAACATTTAATAAGCTGAATTAAGAGATTCGTGAATAGAATAAACATTCTTTTACTGTGTCCCTTAAGATTTGTTTCAAGATGAAGCATAAGATCTAAAATAAACATTTATAACTGCTGAATTTTGGGCTTAAAATATATCCACATTGCAGGAATTCATATACATACTTGTCTAAATTTAGAATCAGAAGAAATCTAAAAGTTCATCTAGTTATACAAATCAAAGTATTTTATTTTACTTCTAAAGTAACTAACATTTATAATGGTTAAGATTCCTGCCTAAATTGAGAAAGATAGATAATGACAATTTTATTAATACTCAGTGTTTCTGACTGAAAACAAAAGCATTCTCCTATAAAATATATCTAGTAGACTTTATACAAATATTCCTCTTTTTACCACAGGCAAAATGTGTTGATTTTCATAACAAAAGCTATTTGACAGACTGTGAGCAATTCTTGGTATTATAATTCTTTGTTTGCAATAGACGAGTCAAATATTTTAAGATGGACAAAATAATTACTTTATTTTAGACTTTAAAAGTATTTGAAAAGAAATGGTAACTGATATATACATTTTTTAAACATAAAATAACTTGAATGATTAGAAAACTCTGTTCTAAATAAGAATAGGATCAGTTTCAGATTCATTTTTGTATCCTTAAAATTTAAGACAGTCATAGTATAGTATGGTGATCAATAAGTATAGAACTTTATTAAATTGAAAATATGATGGATGCTGGAATGAAAATCTCTGTCTAGGAAATTGGGCAACAGTGATATGCAGAGACTGATAATGTTTTAATAATGAGAGGTTTTCAAAAGAAAAAAAAAAAACATAGCAGAGGACTTGGTTGATTTCAATTGTTCCTGAATTTTAAAACATATTCCAGGGTAGATATGTGCATTTACCTTGGGAATAATGGAGAGAAAAATCTCTGTTGGAATTATAGAGATCAAAGCTGCAATGAAAAACTTGAAAAATGAACTTATGTGGAAATAAGGAAGTGACACATTCTAATTTTCAGGAATGGAAGGTAAATTGCAAATTGAAAGGTCACAGCCTTTAGTGAAAATTTACTAAAAAGAAAAAAAAAGAAATTAGGACTAACTACCAGTGTTTAAAGTGCAAATATCCTCTTTTGATACATATTTGGATTGGCTTTTTCAATCTTCATTTCACTTTTTTTTCTATTTTCTATTTGGAAAAAATATATACAACTCAAACCATTTTCCAGATTCCTTTTGGCTGTAATCATTGATGTCAATTAAGTTCTAACAGTTCAGTGCACTCAAGTGTGAATTTGAGGGATGAAGTGGTAAATGCCTAATAATGTAGACAGACAAGGATCCTGCAACGTGGTCACAAATGTGTAACTACAAATATGTCCCTAAAAATACCTATAGCCATGTTATGTGGTGACTAGGAAAGCAACTTGACCCAACTTCTGGGGAAATACTATTAATAGTCCATGAAGTAATGTGAATCCCTGCAGCAATAAGCTACCATGTCACAGTAATTTGGGTGGTGGTTGTGTTTTGGTCTGAGTTATCACACAGTGAGACCAAGGCATAAATTGTACAGACTTGTACTCATTTCCTCAGATCTGCAATGCATAGTCAGAATAGTCTTAAGTTATTAACTAGCAGAATCTCTTTCTTCTCCACCTCCAACACCATCAGCTCATTGACATGAGAGTGTGGGATTACTTACTGGAAAGGCCTTATGAAGCCTCCTAACAAAATAGCAAACTTGGTATGAACAGCCAGAAATGAATTTTGTTTATTTACTGCTGCATAAGAAAGTATCAACAAAAATTAGATGCATAAACAACCATTTTATTATATCTCACAGTTTAGGAAGGCAAGAATCAGACTAGGGCTTGGTAGTGTAACTCTTCTGATCAAGGTAGCACTGATTGTGGTGTATTAGACATATTCATCACATGGCTTGCCTGTGATGGAGGTAAGCCTAGATGGTCTCACTCACATACTTAGAGCCTTGGCATGGATGGCTGGGCCTCTCTCCCACTTCTTGTAGTCTCGGAACCTCTCCACATGATCTCTCCAACAAGGTTATTACACTTCTAAGAGGAGACTTAGGACTTCTACAGACCACCATGGAACCTACTAGTCCTTTTATAAACCAGAACCCACATACTGTCAGCTTACCAATATTGCACAGTCAAAACATCCACACACCAGCCCTCTATGAGACAAGTTTCAAAAACTGTAGCCATTTGATTGTCCACAACCACATACTCTAAAATGATCACAGTAATCAATGGTGAAACTTATTCTTTGATTATCCCAGTTTGTGTTATAAAAGACACAGTAATAGATAAAGAAGGGGTATCTTTTTAAAGGATATCATTTATTCATGAGAAAAATATCTTTTGACACATCCCTGCTTTGGGGTATCAGTAAAGTGATAGGATGTGAACAGGATTCTTTATTAAGTTTTCTTTTTTTTTTTTCTCGTATAGGAGAAGCAGGAAAAAAATATCAAATTTGTTCTAAAGCACTATAGCGGTGAGTTTCTTATGAATGATAAGCATAGGTCTTCAAGGGTTACATGTGCGTGAGAAGAATGAGACTAGTGTCAGGCTACTGTAAGCAGACACTAGAACAGAATTTGTAGGTTAAGACTGGAGAGAGACGGTAGCAGTGGACATAGCCTGGGGTCCCATCATATTTAGAGGATCAAAGGGAAATGTGTTTTTCTTTTGGCCACTTGTCTAATAGTAAATATTTAATATCTGTTTTACATTGCTTCCTACCATCTTTGGCACCATACGTTAATTCCATGAGGGATATTATATGATTCTTAAAATCTCAGTTTAATTTGCAAGCAATAATGTACTATGTATTTTTCCTTGAGATATTGAATTAATATGCTTCAACTGTATTATTTTAAAGAAGTCATTAATAATTAACTATGTATAAAGACTATGACATAAATTAAATAGATAAAATATGTTCTCTGAAGTATTACATTAATTTAATGTAAATAATCCTGCTTAAATATTCATGAATAACTATAAATTTAAATAAAAATAATGCCAATTATTTACTTAAAATGAATACAGGATGTAAAGGCTTATATATTCTTTAAATAGACTATTGTTTAGAATAGTTTGGTGTTCATAGCAAAATTGAGTGGAAAGATACAGATATTTTCCATATACTACCTATCCTCACATTGGCATAGCCCCCCATTATAAGTATCTCCCACCAGATTCATAGATTTATTTCAACTGATAAATCTACATTGGCACATCATAATCATCCAAAGTGCATAGTTACATTAGAGTTCACTTTTAGTTTTGTACATTCGATGGATGTGGACAAATGTATGACAAGTATCCATCACTATAGTATCATACAGATAAAAATCCTCTGTGCTTCTCCTATTCAACTCTCTCCCCCTAACTCCCAGCAACACTGTTCCTTTTGTTGTCTTACATAGTACTGCTTTTACAAAATGTCATGTAGTTGAAATCATGCAGCATGTAGCCTTTTCAGATGGGCTTATTTTACTTAGCAATATGCATTTAAAGTCCCTTCATGTCTTGTAATGGCCTGATAGCTCATTTATTTTTAGTGCTGAATAAAATTCCACTGTCTAGATGTACCACTGTTTCAATTCACCTACTGAAGGACATCTTGGTTACTTCCAAGAACTGGCGATAATGAATAAAGCTACAATATACATTAGTGTGCAGGTTTTTGTGTGGACATAAGTTTTCAACTCCTTTGGGTAAATACTGGGGTGCACCATTGCTGAATCATATGGTAAGAGTATGTTTAATTTTGCAGGGAACTGCCAAACTATCTTCAACAGTGGCAGTAAATTTGCATTCCCACCAGCAAAGAATGAGAGTTCCTGTTGATACACAACTTTACCAGCATTTGGTGTTGTTAATTTTTTAGAATTCTGGCCATTCTTTCAGTTGTGTAAGGTATCTCAATGTTGTTTTAGTTTGGAATACTCTAATGACATATGATGTGAACATCTTTTCATGTGCTTATTTTCCATCTGTATGCCTTCTTTGGTGAGGTGTCTGTTCAGATACTTTGCCCATTTTTAATTAAGTTGTTCATTTTCTTCTTGATGAGTTTCAAGAGTTCTTTGTATATTTTCGATTATAGTTCTTTATCAGGTATGTCTTTTTGCAAATAGTTTCTCAGAGTCTGTAGCTTGTTTTCTACTTCTCTTGACATTTTCTTTTCAGAAGTTTTTACTTTTAG
This sequence comes from Phocoena phocoena, assembly GCF_963924675.1. Lineage (NCBI taxonomy): Eukaryota > Metazoa > Chordata > Mammalia > Artiodactyla > Phocoenidae > Phocoena > Phocoena phocoena. The sequence continues at coordinate 21,273,866 of NC_089221.1, forward strand.
TAGCATCCAGTTTATCAATTATTTCTTACATCAATGATCATCCATCCCCATTATCTCAAGGTCATCTAGATCTTTCCCTGTTATCTTCTAGGAGTTTTATAAGTTTACATTTTACATTTAGGTCTGTGACCCATTAGGAGTTAATTTCTGTGACTGTCTTTTATTTAAGGTCTACATTTAGATTTTTTTCTTCTGGATATCCAGCTGTTTCAACATCATTTGCTGAAAAGACTATCTTTGATTCTGTCTATTACCTATGCTCTGTTGTCAAAGATCAGTTAACTATATATGTGGGCCTATTTTTGAGTTGCCAGTTTTGTTCCATTGATCTATTTATCTGTTCTTTCACCAACTCCATACTGTTTGGATTAATGTAGCTTTAGAGTAAGTCCTGAAGTTGGGTAGCATCAGCCCTCCAACTTTGTTCTCCTTTAATTGGATATTCTGGGGCTTTTGTATCTTTATACAACCTTTAATATCAGTTTGTTGATATCCAAAATATCTCAAAATATTTCAAAATAACTTTCTGAGGTTTTTATCTGATTGCATTGAGTCTATAGATCAAGTTGGCAAGAACTGACATCTTGAAAATATTGAATAGTCCTACTTATGACCATCAAATATCTCTCCATTTATTTATTCTACTTTGATTTAATTCATCAGGGTTTTGTAGTTTTCCTTACATAGGTCTTTTACATAATTTGTCAGAATTATACCAAAGTATTTCATATCTGGGAGTAAATATAAATGGCATTTTGTTTTTAATTTCAAATTCTACTTGATCATTGCAAATATATAGGAAATAGATTGACTTTTGTGTATTAACCTTGTATACTTTATCTAAAATCACTTACAGGAGGTTTTAGTTATTTATTTACTATTAGCATTATTTTGGCCAACATTTTTTCACAATTTCATAGACAATCATGTCATCTGTGAAAAAAGGCAGGTTTGTTTTGCACTTCTCCATCAGTATAATTTTATTTCCTTGTTTTATTGCACAAGCTAGTACTTCTAGTACAATATTGAAAAGGAATGTTTAGAGAGGACATCATTGATTTGTTCCTGAACTTAGAAGGAAAGCTTCTACTTTCTAACCATCGAATGTACTGCTAGCTGTACATTTTTGTGAATATTCTTTATCATGTTGAGAAAATAACCCTCTATTCCTAGTTTACTAAGAGTTTTTTATCATGAATGTGTGTTGGATTTTGTCAAATGCTTTTTCTGCCTCTATTAATTTAATCACATGATTTTTCTCTTTAAGCCTATTGATCTGATATTGATTTTAAAATGTTGAACCTGGTATAAATCCCACTTGGTCATATTGTATAATCCTTCTTATAAATTGTTGGATTTGATTTGCTAAGATTTTGTTGAGGATTTTTGTATCTGTGTTCATGAGAAATATTGGTCTGTATTTTTCTTTTCCTGTAATGACCTGATCTGATATTGGTATTAAGGTGAGGCAGACCTCACAGAATGTCAGGAAGTATTTCCTGTGCTTCTATCTTCTGTAAGAAATTTTACAGGGCTGGTATAATTTCTTCTTTAAATGTTTGGTAGAATTCCCCATTGATCTCATCTGGGCTTGATGTTTTCAGTTTTGGAAAGTGATTATTTGTTAAGTTTCTTGAATAGATATAGCCTTATTCATACCATCTATTTCTCCTCGTATGGGTTTTGGCAGACTGTGTCTTTCCAAAAATTGGTCCATTTTATTTAGATATTCAAATTTGTTGGCACAGAATTTTTCCTAGTGTTTATTATCCTTTTAATGCTCATGTGATCTGTGGTTATGCTCTCTCTTTCATTTCTGATATTAGTAATTTGTGCCCTCTTTTTTCTTGGTTAGCCTGGTTAGAGTCTCATAGATTTTATTGATCTTTTTTAAGGAACCAGCTTTTGGTTTTGTTGATTTTTTCTGCTGACTTATTATTTTCAATTACATTAATTTTTGTACAAATTTTAAAATTTCTTTCTCCTGATTATTTTGCGATTTTTATTTTCTTTTTCTGCTTTCCTTAGAAGCTTAATTATTGAGTTTAGATCTTTCTTCTTTTCTAAAATATGCATTCAATGCTATAAATTCTGCTCCAAATTCTGCTTTCCTTATATTTCATAAATTTTGTTAAGTTGTATTTTCATTTTCATTTAGTTCAAAACATTTTAAAATTTCTCTTGAGATTCTCCCTTGACCAATAAATTATTTTAAATTCTTTGGTTTAGTCTCCAAGTATTTTGGAATTTCTCAGCACTATTTTTATTATTAATTTCTAGTTTAATTTCACTGTTGTCTGAGAGCAGACATTATATGTGTCTTTTAAACGTGTTAAGGCAGGGGTCCCCAACCCCTGGGCCACAGACCGGTACCAGTCCATGGCCTATTAGGAACTGAGCTGGACATCAGATAGTGAGGGGCAGGTGAGAGAGCAAAGCTTCATCTGTATTTATAGCCGCTCCCCATTGCTCACATTACTGCCTGAGCTCCACCTCCTGTCAAATCAGCGATGGCATTAGATTCTCACAGGAGTGAGAACCCTACTGTGCATGCAAGGGATCTAGGTTGCACACTCCTTATGAGAATCTAATGCCTGATGATCTGAGGTGGAGCTGAGGCAGTGATGTTAACACTGGGGAGCAGCTGCAAATACAGATTATCATTAGCAGAGAGGTTTGACTGCACAGGGACCGTAATAAATCAATTGCTTGCCGACTCATATCAAACCCCTATCAGTGAGTGGCAAGTGACAATTAAGGTGCATCTGGTGGCAGGCTTTATAGTGGCAAGTGAGTTGATGTACTTCAGTTGTAGAGCTGCAACTGGTGGCAGGCTTTAAGTTAGAATCCGACACTTATTTTAGTCTGCGCGTGGCCCACCCATTATTTTATTTAGCATTTCTGTCTGTACCTCTTTCCTGCACTGAGCACTTGTCTCAGTCACAGTTTTGGTAAGCCCACAAGCTAGCCTTAGCCAAAACGAGTAAAAAACAAACATTGCTGGGGAGCTTCTTTGAAAAGGGGGAAAAACCCAATGATGAGACAGCAGAAGGCTCTAAGACTGCTAGCAAAAAGAAAGCTGCATTTTAAAGAAAATAGCAACAGTCCTACCTAAATTATGGGTTCATTGCAACAGGTGATTCACATTCTCCAAGCCAGCTTTGTATAACATGTGGCGAGCAGCTACCCAACGAAGCCATGAAACCTTCAAAACTGCTTTGCCTTATGGAGACCAAGCACCCTGCATTAAAGGACAAGCCTTTGGAGTTTTTCTAAAGAAAAACACGTGAACACAAAGAACAAAAGCAATTATTGAAGGCCACCACTTCATCAACTGTCTCTGCAATGAGAGCATCATTCTTAGTGGCTAACCACATTGCTAAAGCTAAGACGCCCTTTACCATTGGTGAAGAGTTGATCTTGCCTGCTGCTAAGGACATTTGTCATGAACTTTTAGGAGAGAATGCGGTTCAAAAGGTGGCACGTGTCCCTCTCAGCTAGCACCATAACTAGACAAATTATGAAATAGCAGAGGATACTGAGGCACAATTGTTAGAGAGGATTAATGAGTCACTGTGGTATGCAGTCCAGGTTGACGAGTCTACCTATGTTGACAAGGCAACAATGCTTGCTTTAATGCAATATAGTTTTCAGGAGGATGTGCATGAGGATATGTTATGTGCACTTATGTTGCCAACCAACACCATAGCTGCAGAACTATTCAAGTCTTTGAATGATTACATATCAGGAAAACTGAATTGGTCATTTTGTGTTGGTATATGTACAGACGGAGCGGCTGCCGTGACTGGACGGCTTTCTGGTTTCACTACTCGGGTCAAGGAGGTCACTTCTTCACTTCTGAATGTGAGTCTACACCCATGTCATCCATAGAGAAATGCTGGCTAGCTGAAAAATGTCACCTGAACTTAACAACGTTTTACAGGATGTGATTAAAATTATCAACCACATTAAAGTACATGCCCTTAACTCACGTCTGTTCATGCAGCTCTGTGAGGAGATGGACGCAGAGCACACACGTCTTCTCTTATACAGAGAAGTGAGAAGACTTTCTAAAGGTAGATCACTAGCCAGAGTTTTTGAGTTATGAAAGCCGCTCCAGAGATTTCTTTTAGAAAAACAGTCAACACTGGCAGCACATTTCAGTGACACAGAATGTGTTGCAAAACTTCCTTACTTGTGTGACATATTCAACTTGCTCAACAAACTCAATCTGTCACTTCAGGGGAGAACAACTGTGTTCAAGTCAGCAGATAAAGTGGCTGCATTCAAAACCAAACTGGAAACTGGAATTATGGGGGCAACAAGTGAACATTGGGATTTTTGACATGTTTCAAACATTAGCAGAGATTTTAAAAGAGACTGGGCCAGGGCCTTCTTTCTCCCAGCTGGTGCATGATCACTATCTCAGCTTTCAAAAGAGTTTGAGCATTACTTCCCAACCACAAAAGACCCCCAAACTGGGAAGGAATGGATCTGCGACCCATTTGTGAATAAGCCAGGTGAATCAATTTTGTCTGTGCTAGCAGAGGATCAACTGCTTGAGATTGCAAATGACAGTGGTCTTAAAAGTATGTTTCAGACACTTTCAAATCTCCATACATTCTGGATTAAAGTCAAGGCGGAATATCCTGATATTTCCACAAAAGCACTGAAAAACCTGCTTCCATTTCCAACATACTATCTTTGTGAAGCAGGGTTTTCTGCAGTGACAGCAACCAAAACAAGATTATGGAGTAGACTGGACATAAGCAACACACTTCAGGTGTCACTCTCTCCCATCACCCCCAGATGGGACCATCCAGTTGCAGGACAACAAGCTCAGGGCTTCCACTGATTCTGCATTATGGTGAGTTGTATAGTTATTTTATTGCATATTACAATGTAATAATAATAGAAATAAAGTGCACAATAAATGTAATGTGCTTGAATCATCCCAAAACCACCCCCTCCCCAGTCCATGGAAAAACTGTCTTCCACAAAACCAGTCCCTGGTGCCAAATAGGTTGGGGACTGCTGTGTTAAGTTGTGTCTTATGGCCCAGAATATGGTATAGCTTGGTCAATGTTTCACGTGAGCATGAGAAGAATCTGTATTCTGTTGTTGGATGAAATAATCAACAGATATCAGTTATATCCAGTCAAGTGAGGTGCTGTTGACTTCAATTATGTCTATACTGATTTTCTCCCTGCTAGATAAGTTCATTTCTGATAGTGGGGTGTTAAGGTCTCTAACAGTGGATTCATCTATTTCTCCTTGTAGTTCTATTAGTTTTGGACTCATGTATTTTGATGTTGTTATTAGTCACATATACATTAATGATTGTTACGTCTTCTTGGAGAGTTGATCCCTTTATCATTTTGTAATACCCTCTCTATCCCAGATAAACTTCCCTACTCTGAAGTATGCTCTGTGTGAAATTAATATAGCTATTTCCATTTTCTTTTGATTACTGTTAGTATGGTACAACTTTTTCTATCCATTTACTTTTTTTTTTTTGTGGTACGCGGGCGTCTCACCACTGTGGCCTCTCCCGTTGTGGAGCACAGGCTCCGATGCGCAGGCAAAGCGGCCATGGCTCACGGGCCCAGCCACTCCACGGCATGTGGGATCCTTCCGGACCGGGGCACGAACCCGTGTCCCCTGCATCGGCAGGCAGATTCTCAACCATTGCGCCACCAGGGAAGCCCCGTATCCATTTACTTTTAACTCTATATGTGTCTTTATATTTAAAGTGGATTTCTTGCAAATAACATATAATTGGGTAATATTTTGACCCACTTTCTTTTAATTAGTGTATACAGACCACTGACTTTTAAAGTGATTGTTGATATGGTTGGATTTGTTACTGTACCAGATTTGTTACTGTTTTCTATTTGTTTCTCTTGTTCTTTCTCTTTATTTTTTGTCAGTTATACCACCTTTTTTTCAATTTTTAGTTGCTCAAGATTATGCATTTACAAGTAATCCAAGTTCAATTTCAAATGACACTGTACCACTTCACAGGTAGTGAGCAAACTAACAATATAGTCTTATACCAATAATCTTAACTTGTCCTCCCCTTCTTTGTAACATTTATGTAATTCACTTCTCTCTCTCTCTCTCCCTCTCTCTCTTGTCTCTCTGTCTCTCTCTCTCTCTCTCTCCATATATATATATATATATATATATATATATATATATATATATACACATATGGTAGTAGTTTTCCCTGTGACATCATTTCCTTAACATATTTATGAAGAGTTGATTCTTCAGTTTCTCAGTTTTTTACTTGTCTTGTTTTCAGGACAGAGTGATAACTTCCAAGTTCCTTACATGCTAGACCAGAATCAAGAAGTCCAAGAATTATATCTAAACCATGAAAAGTATGACGAACTATGCCTCCCCCCGTCACTGTACCTAATTCAATATTAGGGATTTAGCAATTATCTTCCTGTCAAATGAACTGATCATCCAACTGTGTACAAACTTTTCTTTTCATGTTTCTTTTTGATTAGATCAGTATCTCAAAAATATGTTATCCATACACTCCCATTAGTAAAATAAAAATTGGAACACTAACTCTCAATATGTCTATATTTATGCTTTTAAAAAACTGTCTGTATAATACCTTACCAATATCTATTTTAGCATTATAATGAATAGATAGAAAAATTATATTAATATGTATGTATATATATATGTAAATATATATATTTCTAATGTATGATTCCTGCAACATAGTTACAGTGAATTACTGTATTTTGAAAACTCCCTGGGTTTAATTCCTCCGATTTTCAGATCATGCTCTAGGTAATTATTTTAAGAGCTTCAAGATAATCTCTCATAATATTCTTGCATATAGCCGCTTGTGTATCTAATTTAAAGGAAATGAATTTCATGGTATATAAATGTTAGATTAATTTTGATCTAACAAATACATTCTATTTGTTATGGACATGATACAGACTATTAGAATCCAAAAAGACATTAATATTAAAAGAATTCCTAACAGGGTTCCTTGGGAAGAACTGTTTTATGTGATTTGTACTCAACTGGGAAAAGCTTGAGAAATCAAGTTGCTCTCTCCAGAGTTTTTTTCTCTTCAACAGATAATAAATTCCACAAGTTTTTACAAATTCCCTTTGTCATTACTTTCTTTTTTCTCTTGTCCTGGTGCCTCAGGAGTCTAGAATTGCTAGGGGGAATACTTCAAGTACTAAAACACATTTTATATCACACCACAAAAATTATCTTATAGAAAACACTATATATTATGTTGTGTATGTGTGACATACACACATTTTTATATATAATCAAAGTAAAAATAGTGGTTATCCTTATATGTTTATATTACACATATTATAGAACTACTAGATTTTTAAAGCAGATAAGCTATATAATAAAGAAGCCAATAAAATCAGCACAGATTTTTTTTCTTATGTGAAAGTACTTATTGCTTATATTTCTAACACTATCCCAATTAACATATGAATCTGTAAAACTTATTCTTTGTATACAACAATGTAGAATTTTCTTTACAAAATGCCATTTAATAGTAGGAATTATTCTTGGGATGTGCACTCACTTTGTATACATATGTATTTCTTTAAAATATCACTAGTATGACAATTTGACATACTGCCAGCTGAAAACAACAGTTCAAATGATTTACCTTTGAGGACACAGACTGAGTATATTTGAAATAGTAGAAAGAAGCAGAATGATAATCGATAATAATGTGAGAAAACATCTAGCAAAATTATTCCTGCCATTGCTGAAACATGGGCAGCCATGGTTGCAGATATATGGTTAGAAATGAGTCAAAACTAGTTTTGTTTTCTTTTATTTTGCTTCGGTGGGGGGAACCTTGAATAACAGATAATATATGTCAGCAAATGCAAATACTCTGCTCTGAGAGTCAAGTATTTCAAGGAATAGGGATCATCAGAAAAATCAAGAAGTTCTCTTTCAAGAGAATTGTCTTACATACTATTTCAAAACAGACACACAAATACAGTGATTTAACTAATCAAAGTTTGCTTGTATTTAAACATTAGCTAAATTTAAAACTTTGGGCAAAGTCACTTCTTATTTTAAATAGATACTTACAGAATCATTTATTCAGTCAGTCATTCCTCCATTTAGTCACTTATATGAAACTATTTATTTTAGACCACTATGTTAGCCCCCTAAAATAGCAATTATCATGCAAAACATGACCTTAGCACTCAAAGAGATTACAGTTTGTTCTGGGAAAACAATGGTAATGAAATAACCATATGTCATCATGGAAGTTATGATGGATTAAAGTACAGGACACTATGAGATCAAGAAGAAAAGGGGTGATAAAACATCAGAATGAATGAATATTTTAGACTACTCTCAAATTTGAATATTTTTTATTTAAAGTATTTCGCCAAATACAGATCTCTAAAGTAACAGCCAGGTAAGTGATCAGGGATATTACCAATACAACTTGCAGGAAACACAGTTAAAACACAAAGCTGTATCTGAGGGTCAATATTGAATAAATACAGAAGAAGGATAAATATATGCCATCTAACTGTACATTCCTATAAAGCAGAAATATTTTTTTAAATGACAAATACTGGCTGAAGCATCAGCATGCTTAGGGTGAAGGAAGGATAAATTTGGTAGTGGATAGGGCAATTGTGCCATCATTAAAACAGAAATATCATATTGCCCTTTCTCAAAACTAGGATGATTCAGTTTTCTCCATTTGAAAAAGCAACTGTGTTTTAAAAATAGATATTCTATATGAGATAGATATAAAAGTTTCTTACAATAGTTTTATATAATTTTTTTTAAGTATATATCATCTAGGTAGTTGGCCCAGTGAAGCTTTCACTAATAAGAAATGTCCAGAGGCATAGCTGGCAGCACAATTCCCTGAGAGTTTCTTTCTGGGATGAACTAGCCTCAGGAGTTTGATATCTTATTTCTCTGGTTGCCAAGTGAAAAAGAGATGCTAAACACCTGATCCAAGTTATACCAATGCCTGTGTTTGTAGGGCATGCTTGGGCTTGGGGGTTTAGGGGTTTAGGATGCTTGCATACTCAGTTTTGTATGTGTAACATTATTTCATTACACAAATTATTATCAATACAAATTTTCAAAGAGCAATATGAAAGGCATTGGTTTAGGTTTTTTTTTTTTTCTCTGCATTGGGTCTTTGTTGCTGTGTGGGCTTTCTCTAGTTGCGGTGAGTGGGGGCTACTCTTTCGTTGTGGTGCGCAGGCTTTTCATTTGCAGTGGGGTGCCTTCTCTTGTTGCCGAGCACAGGCTCTAGGTGCACAGGCTTCAGCAGTTGCAGCACACGGGCTAAGTAGTTGCTGTGCATGGGTTTAATTGTAACTAAAATCTAAAAATTCTATAGAGACTAAAACCTATCCTCAAAATCATAGCATAGAAAAAATTTTTTTTAAATCTCTGTTTCATTGATGTGAATAGTAAACCTGGTGCTTAGAATACAGCATTTGAGCTATCACTATTATAAGTAGTTCGTAGAAGTCGTAGTCACAGTAGTCGTAGGAATACTATTGAAAGTGTTGTCTCAGTGTGGTGATAAGTACCTATGAAATGTCTGAGATAGTTCCAAGGCACTTAAAATTTATACACAAAATATATAGCATAAATTTGTACAGTGATAAATGTGTACTGGATAATTCAGATTGAAAATGATTTCCACATTAAGTACCTACTTAGAAAATACACTGGATTTTATTCAGGGGGGAGTCAGACCAAAATATCAATATAAAGACACATTTTAATATTGCTCTAAGTTTCCATCTTACTTAAAATACCTAGAAATTGACAGAGTATTACTGGGAGTGGGAGGTTGAGAATTAAATATGAGCAGTAGTAAAGCTATATTTATAATGCTAAATGCCATATTTTAATTGAAAAGTAATTCTGCCTGAATATTTTGAAATTCCACATTGTTAACCTGGAATGATATGTCAAACATTCTTGCAGAGAATGGTTTAACATATTTCATACAAATAAAAATATAAGATATGTATTAAACATTAAATGGGTAAAGGAGGATATGAAATCCAATAGTGATCCTACAGTGGTAGAATCAACTACAATAATAACAAAACACAGATAAAGAACAAAAGCTGCATGATTTAATGCGATTCAAAATTATTAACCAACTTCCTGAATAAAGAAATGCCTAATTGTATATATAGTATGATATATGTGTACACACACACACACAAACATATTTAGAAAGTTTTAATGAGAAAATACATCAAATAAAATTAAATAGAAAATTCATCATAGACTAAAATCTTTCATATTAAAAAAAAGTCTATTGCATTTACATACCCCAAAATGTGTTCTGATGAAGTAACGATTATTTGGGGTGGCAGATGATTTTTTCTTTATAATTTCTAAATTAATTAAACTTTTATAATAATAATAAATTATTTCTAACATAAAAATTCAGTATTTACCAAAATCAAATCCTGAGATTTAAGTCATTAAGCACTCATCTAATTCAACCTCAAAATTATATATACTATTTATAATCTAGTATTATTTTAATTGTTAAATATGTTGATGCATAAAATGTTTAGGAAATATATATATTTAAAAAAACAAATTATTTTTTGACTATACATAAAATAAATATAAATTTATAATAATTAGGATTAAAGATTTGTAAGAAAATATTTTTTTTTTCTTCTCAGACATTAACCTTTCTGACTTCTATACCAAGAGTGAAACAAATGACTTAATATACGTTATAGCTAAATTTACTTTAAGGTATAAAGTGAGAAAGAAAGAAAATTTAATACAAAAGAAGTTGATTTGTACAAACCAGCCATCATATTGTCACAGTGTGGGCAAATATTTTATGATAATCTAATCATTTAAAAAATCACCTCTCTGTATAGCATATATACCCTAACACGTGTATGTACATTTACTAGCATAAAAATATAATATTTAAAATGACCCCCTTTTAAAGAACATTTTAGTGACATGAGTGGCATCCTTCTTCTATGTATTTTTGGAACTGAAAATCTTTACCTATAGGCTACTTGGTTGTAGTAATACGAGAAACAATCTCAATGAGAACTGAAACCATAGACATTTGTTCAGTTCACTGCCTATGTTAGAATGACATCTATTTGGCTGTCTTTATCGACTTGGCTTTATTATTCTAGGAAACTTTACATAGAATGATAGATGTAACAATTACCACAAACTTAACTACTCAAATAATACAAATTATACAACTCAGAATTAAAGAAAAATTATTGGCTTACTGTCTCACATTCTGTAGGCCACAATTCTTGGCCAGGCTGGCTGTACTGGGTTCCCAGCTTAGGGTATCGGAAGGCTGAAATATAAATCTCTGGTTGAGGCTTTTCTCTAGAAGCTTTGGGGAAGAATCTGCTTCTGAGCTCATTCACGTTGTTAACAGAATTTCTTTTCTTGCAGTTGCAAGATTAAGGTCACCATTTCCTTTCTGGCCGTCAGCTGAGGGCAGCTCTCAACTTCTAGGCCACTGTATTCTCTGTTATGGGCCCCCCTCCATCTCAAGCCAGAGTAGTACTGTAAAACCTTTGAGTGCTTCAAATCTCTCTTACTTCCCTTTCTACCACAAATTAAAGAAACTTTGCTTTTAAATGGCTCATATGACTATATTAGCCTACCTAGACAATCTCTCCTTTGATTAATTCAAAATTAACTGATTAGTAAACTTAATTATATGTGCCAAATCCCATTGCCATGTAATATAAGATAATCATGGGGGTCATATCTCATCATATTCACAATTACAGGGATTCTGGTGGGAAACTTTAAGCTGGCATTTTGGAATTCTGCTTGTCATAAACAAAGTTGTAAATAATTTTATTGTTCACTTTACAAACTTCCAGAAAACCTAACATCCAATATGGCTCAAAGGACGATAGCAAAGAAATGGAACCTGTGGGATTACTCTGAAAGCATCTTCATGGATGCTACTTGCTCCAATATGGTGGAGAGAAATGCCTAGAAAGCCATTACTCTTTTAGGAGAACACAGAATGAGACTTAATGAGCCAATATTTGCATCAGGGAAAGGAAAAAAGCTTTCTTTCCAGGGTATGTAGAAGTCTGCTGCTCCATAATTGGTACCAGCAATAGCCAACATCACACCCAGTGGAGGAGCAAGGTAGGCACCACCAGCAGCAGGCAGGAAAGCAGAAATCTGCTGGCCAGATAGGTCAAAGTGAATTAAACTAATCAAGTGATGACTCAACATTGGAGTCTTCTGAGGACACTTTATTTCACCAATGCTGAGGTGATCAGTAAGAACACTAAAGTGACTAAAATGGACAAGTGAAGTGAGAAGAAACACAGACGTTCTGTTTACATCCCCCAAAGTGACTAGACTATGAATTGAACAATGACTAGGATATTAATCAAATCACTGGATTTAACTAAGCATACCAAACTGGATTTTGCTTTTTTTCCTTAGCCAAATTGGTGAAGTAAAAGCACATGTGAGGGACTTTCCTTGTGGTCCAGTGATAAAGAATCCGCCTTCCAATGCAGGGGACACGGGTTCGATCCCTGGTCAGGGAACTAAGATCCCATTGCCACGGGGCAACTAAGCCTGCGCACCACAACCACTGAGCTCATGCTCCTCAACTAGAGAACCTGTGTGCCACAAACTACAGAGCCTATGTGCTCTGGAACCTGCTCGCTACAACTACAGAGCCCACATGCCCTGGAGCCTGAGCGTCACAACTAGAGAAAAGAAAACCTGCACACAACTAGAGAGAAGCCTGCTTGCTGCAACGAAAGATCCTGCATGCCTCAACGAAGATCCTGTGTGCCGCAACTGAGACCCAACACAGCCAAAAATAAATAATAAATCTTAAAAAAAAAAAAAGCACATGTGAGTTTACTTACAGAAACTACCTCCCAAAAATCCTCTTTTCCTACATACGAATTTTAGATATAAATTAGATTCTACTTCAGTTTCAAAAGATACGGTAAACACATGAAAGGAAGACTATATCTTGTCAGTCTGTAGGTTTGGCCGACTCTAAGCGTCTTCTATCACCCTTCTTGATATCCACTACATAACTGTGATGTGCACAACATCTGTCCTCTGAAATTTAGAGAGTAAAGGAAAATCCCAGACAAGTGTTCCTTGATGAGCAAATACAGAGATATATCAACCTTGATATCAGCAACTCCCACACATTCCATGTGTGTGTGTGTGTGTGTGTGTGTGTGTGTGTGTGTGTGTGTCTGTGAGAGAGAGGGAGAGAAAGAGATTTACAATTTCTGAAGAACTGGGGATAGAAGTCAAAATAGCCCATGGTCATTTAATTGGTCAGTTTAAAATGTCATGAAAGTGTCATCCTAATCATCTGAGAGGAATGGAAAGGGTGGTGAGGTCAGTTACTGACTTGGCTTTAAAGAGAAGAAATGTTCAGTGAGAAAAAGCTGCTCTTACAACCTTGGTCACTGCAGAAATGCAAGCAAATAGAGGTATTATAGTTAATTTATCTTCCCTTCAAAGGAGAGAGGAAGCTGCCGGAAAAATACACCTCAGTTATTTATCTCTTGCTGAGACATATCCTCAAAATCTCTTTGAAAGAGTTTGTAAAATGAATTCATATTGTGACAACCTTTTCAAAAGTCCTGAATTATATAAAGACCAAAGGGGGTGGGGACTTTATCTTAATGTACCACTATGTACCACTCTATTTTTGAATCCTTTTTATTCTGCCCCTCTCTTCTCTTTAAAAATAATACTTTACTTTTCATTTTCCATTGGCTTTATTATATTATTCTAACCAAAGCACCTTTGAGAGTAGGTGAAGCTTTTGTAAAATTGATGGCCTCACCTGTAGCTATACCCCATTCTCCTTTTGACCTCACCACAGCACAAGACACTAAAAGTTCCATTTAGTAAAGCAAAAAAAAAAAAAAAAAAAAAGTTATAGAAAATTAAGATATTTAATCATTATAATAGTCTATACTTACATAGTATTTCATATTTTTACTGTTTATATACTACCACAGTACTATCAGAATGATTTAGCATTTATGTTTCTAAGGGGCTGGGGAAACAAATATGAAGAAGTTAAAATCCCTCACTCAAAACAGCTCAAACCTTAATGTGTAAGAAGTAGGGAAGAGCAAGTATCCACAGGACATCTGTATATCACTTATGGGAGTCTGGAAGATGGTTTATTATCTCAGTTTGGCTCCCTGATTCAGAATATCTCAGGACTGATTCAGCTTAGGACTAAATTCTAATGAAAGAGCTGGGACTTTCAAAGTAGAAAAATAGACAAATCTCAGAAAGGAAAGAATGGAAGGCCAGCAAGAGCATGGTGTACGCAGTTTGCTCTTGTTGACTGCTAAGAGGAATGCTAGGATGGATGCGAAATGAAGCTGAAGAGAGAGGAATGGAATAAATCACGGGTTACCTTCTACGTCACATTATAAAGTCTACACTACAGTATTATTCAAAGGTGATTAAGAGCTTCACAGAAGATTTTTAAGAAGAGGAGTGATATAACCTATTTACAATTCCTATTTCACAGATATAGAGAAGTATAGCATTGAGAGTGATTAAATTAACTGGAGTTTTGAAACCAGATTGCTTCTGCTCAAATCCCAGCTCTGCCACATGTTAGCCATGTGTACTTGGGTAACTAAGTTAGCATCTGTGTGCCTCAATTTCGTAATCTCTAACATATGATCATCATGTGAATTAAAGTGAATTAATATAGAGTATTTAGAGCAATGCTCAACGTGTAAGTTCTATAGAGCAGTTAGCTATTTATATACATAATAAAAATTGCTATTACTATTATCACAGTTCTTATTTTTTATTTTGTTAGAAGTATAATAATACTGCATACAGAAAGGCCATATTTGAAGAGTATAGTATTTTAAGAAAGAGAGAATTGAGTGTCTGTTATTAGTCACTTTGGTAGAGGAAAAGATAAATTAAAAAAAATAATAAAGATGGAAAATTAGTATGTGATGTTTATTGAAAGTCATTTGCTTATTTTATTTTTTATTTATTTTTATTAAAGTATAGTTAATTTACAATATTATACTAGTTTCAGGTGTACAACATAGTGATTCCATATTCTTATAGATTATAATCTATTTAGTTATTGTAAAATATTGGCTATATTCTCTGTGTGGTACAGTATGCTCTTATTTATTTTATATAGAGCAGTTGGTAGCCCCTCCCCCATCCCTCTCCCCACTGGTATATATAAAACACTAGTTTGTTTTATATATCTGTGAATCTGTTTCTGTTTTGTTACATTCATTCCTTTGTTTTATTTTTAAGTTTCCACATATAAGTGGTAGCATATAGTATTGGTCTTTCCTGTCTGATCTCTTTCACTAAGCATATATATATATATATATATATACACACACACACACACACACACACACACACACAACACACACACATATAAAACATCATCTTCATCCATTCATCTGTTGATGGACATTTGGGTTGCATCCAGGTCTTGGCTATTGGATATTGGAAATAATGCTGCTGTGAACTCTGGGATGCATGCATCTTTTCTAATTAGTGTTTTCCTTTTCTTTGGATATATATCCAAGAGTGGAATGGTAGTTCTATTTCTAGTTTATTGAGAAACCTCCATACTGTTATCCATAGTGGCTGCACCAATTTACATTCCCACCAACAGTGTAGGAGGGTTCCCTTTTCTCCACATCCTTGCCAACATGTGTTTGATGATAAGACATTCTGACAGGTGTGAGGTGATAGCTCATTATGATTTTGGTTTATATTTTCTTGATAATTAATGATGCTGCTTCTTTTAAAAGATAAACTGAAGCATATTACAAGTTTTAAGAGCCCATTTGAGCAGAAATTGATTAGAATCTGGCAGTGCCAAACCGGAAGTGGTTAGGGGCACTCCACTGATAGGAGCTCTGGGAGAGAGGGTATAGAGAAAAGGCAGAAGCAAAGTAAGGAATAATTGATTGTCTATAGCCTACAGCTTGGTTGTCTATTTGTGACTGATTATCCCTAGGTTTTGATTTCACAACCTTGAGGCATCTACAGACTTAGATTTCAGTTTGCCTACACAGGTTGTCACGGCATTAGAGCCTTCACGGCTTCCTTATTTAATTAATGTAACTTCTCAGGTATCTAGTTTGAGTAATTGGTTGAGTACTACCTTACATAATGAATACAAAAGGTATACATTTATAAGAAGATTTTTAAAATTCTCTTTTAGAAAATATCAGGGATTTAAGAGACTATGGTTATAACAAATAGCAATAGTAGCCAATAATTATATTTATGTAGAAATTTCCCCTACAGTTGTGAATTGGGATTTCTTAAATTTCTCTCAGTATTTTTCTTGTGATTGTACTGGTAAGAAGAGAGGAATGCAGGGATGTTTTTGTTAATGTATTACTAAAATTTGATGTCCTGGGTAGGACTATTATGGTATGCAGTTTGCTTACACAGATAATCTATTAAGATCTTAGATTAGTATTCATTGCTTCCATATTATTTTTATTGCGATAATAATGCATAACAAACAAGTTCCAAATTTCAACAATTTAAAATGTATTTTTTGCACACTTATATACAGGTCAGCTATGGCTCTGATGGTTTGCCCAGGTTGAGATTTGGGTTCAAGTCTGTTCCATTTATTCCCTCATTCTGGGAACAATGGCTATTTTTCTTTCACAGTGGATTAGAGAAACATAAGAGGGCAAACCAAAGCTTACAAGTACATTTAAAATTTCTGCTCTCATCAAATCATTTTGAAATGAATGTGAAGAAACAACTTACCTGGCTAAACCAACTACCAAGGTGGCAGGAAAATATATTTCCATCTGTTCTAGTGAGAGATAATATTTGAAAATAGACATGGCCAAGGGTATGAATGTATATTTCTACTATAGGAAAGAAATGAAGGGTTGCAAGGATAATCCATTCTATCATATTTACTCTTAGATTTCTTTCTGAATTAATAAATAGATATGAAGTCAGCTTTATTTTAATCTATTCCAACTTGTTTATTGTAAACAAAGTCTGAAAAACCCATGTGAGAAGGTATTAATATTTGCTCCACCTTTAATTATTAAAGCTAGCTTGTAAGATAAACAGTCCCAGATGTAAACTAAACAAAGACAAATTGATGATTCTTCTTGAAAGATTGTATGTAGTAAAAAAGCCATCTCAAGAGCTCCAACATTTAAGGAGTGGATGGGATAAGAGAAGATCCTGATGGATACTGAAAATGACAGGCTAGAAACCCAGACAGAATCAGAAGAGTTGGAAGAGAAGAGAGAGCTCGAAAAGAGGGGAGGAAAGTGTGATTAAAGATGAAAATAAGAGTAACTTGAAGACTGACAATTATCTATTAGATGTGACAACTAGGAGTTCAGTAATGTCCTAAGAAATGAGGTTAATAAAATCATTTATTGCTTTACAATTTCCTACGTTAAGTAAATAATAAAAGCCAGAATGTTTTACTAGATGGAGATAATTAAAAATTGATTAGACAAATTAATATTCTTGACAGCCTAGGATGACTGGAGTGCAGTGGAAAACATAATTCAACCCCTTAATTTATGATGATGGGTGAGAAAAACAATACTTTTTATTTTTTGATAAAAAGATTAAATCAGAGATCGATAGTTGCTTTAAAATGCTTAGTGGCTTCAAATTTCGTAAAGAAATGCCATAGTGCTAACTATAATCATTGCTCTTATACTTCTACAGATGAAAATAAAACTAAGCAACACATTTCTAATATAAAACTTTCTATACCTCACTCACTCCAAATATAATTGTTTCCCAGACAATACTTCAGTGTTGTTGCTTTCTATAACTTTAGAAATATCTGACATAGTTGAAAACATATGATGCATAATTATAATCTATAAACAATGTGTTATTGTTTTCTTCCCTGCTTAGGTTTATTTATAATAATAATTACTTTTATATAAAGCCTGTAACATTTGTTCAGAGTGCTTTTACTAATTTATTTCTTTTCATGTGTTTTGTTTCCAAGGTTACCTTGAAGACTATAATTTCATTACTAAGAACTGGTGAACACTGGTCTATAATTGATTTTAAAATATTTAATTTTCCTTGAACTATATATATATATATAATATACAGAAAAATAATTATATTAATGTCAAATATGTTTCTGTGTGTATGCGATACATATAACCAACAGCTTGTTTATAATTACATCACCATTAGTTAAAATAACAAAAATGGAGATGACTTTCCATTAGTAGTTTTGAAACAAAGATACAAATCTTGATAAAGTAATGTTTTAAATTTTGGATGTGCATAATATAATTGAAAGAAGGTATATCTATTCTTGAGAAATAAATATATATATTTTAGAATATCTGAATCTTTAGGGGACATATGTAACTTAGACATCCAAAGAGAACCCCCAAAGTGTCACTGCACATATTTTCTTTTTAATCAATAGGGAAGTATAATGCATACTGGTAAAAGCTTTAAAAACTCTAATGTAATGTATGTTTACATTTCTTTCTCACTACAAAAAAAAGTTTAATATATATAGTATATGCACTTCTATTAGAAATATGAAGGTGAACATTTTCTCAACAAAATTTTAAAGATTCTCAGTTAGTTGAACTAATATATATTTGTTCAACTAACTATATCAATACATTATATATAATATACATATTAGTTCAACTAACTTTATATATTAAACTTTTTGCTTTTTCTTTATATTTTAACAAGTATTTGCTGAGCCTCTTCTCTGCATGAAACACTGTACTAAGTGTCCCCTACCTGATTGTTATTCTCATCAAAGATGTTTAATCCACATTATGGTCTCTGTGCTGTTTTGTTCCTCAGTGCTGAATATAAGCCAGTCTGTGTCATGATACTTCCTGAAAGGTATATAGGAATTGGTTGCATAACTAATCACTCTAAAACTTAGTGCATAAAATAACCATTTATTATCCTTATGAATTCTAGGGGCCAGGGATTTAGATAGGGCATAGTAGGGTAGTTCGTTTTAGTTCCCCAAGGGCTAGGGCCTCACCTGGAAGTCTTGAAAGTTGGAATCACTTGAAGACTCAGTAGCTCACCTGGCTAGCAGTTTATACTTGCTGATGGATGAGACCTCAGGTGTGACTATCAACTGAAATACCTACTTGTGACCTATCCATGTAACTAGGACTGCTTGAGTGGTTAGGTTCCATGGTAGATCATCCAGAGAGAGAAAGAAACAGAAAGACAGAGATCGAGAGACAGAGAGAGAGAGAGAGAGAGAGAGAGAGAGAGACTGGCTATTCTTTTAATGACATAGCCCCAATTGTCAAATAGTATCATTTCTGCCATACACCCTGTATGAAGTCATGATACCTTTTCCCCAGATTCAAGGGGAAGGAAATAGATTCCAATACTTGATAGAGAAGAGACTTGGCAACATTTGGAAAGATATATGAGAATGGATATATTGCTGTGATAACTTTTGCAAAATGCAATCTCCCTCAATATTGAAATATCAAATATGTCAATCATCAGTCTAGAGATATTTATGTTTTTTAATATTTGTTTATTTTTATATTTTTATGTTTCATATTTTAAGTAATAATCATATTGCTTGTATCTAAAACAATGAAGAGGGTAATATGAGTATATATAGTGGGAAAATCATCAGTATTATACATTTCTTATCCAGATAATAGAAAGTATAATATTCTGTTTTATCTCTGTATTGATCCTTATAGTTTACATAGGCAGCAAGGCATGATGGCTAAACATTTTATCCTTGAATATCTTTTTCAAACAAGAAAAAGTTTAACTATTTTACAATACATATATCAATCGATTTTAAGGTCTGGTAGGTATGTATGAAACTACTACATTGTGGAATATAATGGTGATCAATGCTGATTAATAACAATAGGTTTATAAAACATCACTGCCTTTCAAAATACTTTTGTTGGTAAAGTACACCTATGTTAGTTTCCTAGAGGTTCCTTAACAAATTAGTAGAAACTGGGTGGCTTAAACAACAGAAGTTTATTCTCCCAGTTTTGTAGGCCAGAAGTCCAAAAATAACGGGTCAGCATGCTCTGTGGGGGAATCTGTTCCATGTTTCTCTCTCTTAGCTTATGCTGGATAACAGCAATCCCTGATGTTTCTCAGTTTATCAGCATATCACTCCAATCTTTGGCTTCCTTTCACATGATCTTGTCCTCTGTGTTTCTTCTCTTCTAAGGACATTTGCCATGGGATTTAAGGTTCACCTGGATAATCCCGGGAAGATTTCATCTTGAAATATTTAACTTAAGTACATCTGCAATGACCCTTTTTCCTAAATAGTTCACATCCACAGGTTCTGTGTGGGCATATTTTTGACGGACCACCATTCAGTCTACTACAGTATCAATGGTAATATTTTACCAAAAATATAGAAAATTAATTAGTACACACATTGCTAAATGCTAAAGGGAAAACATAGAAAGTTCTTTTAGTTAGTGTTTTTTTTTTTTCCTTTTCAATGTTAGCATGGGCTGCTAGTTGTCATTAATTAAAGTGCTTTACAAAATTAGATAATTTTTTTTTTGCTGTTGAAATATCATTGAATTAAATTTAACATGGATTTACTGTCAATTTAAATATTTTATAAATATCATCCTTTGCTTGTTCAAGTAGCTGATTTGAAATTCAATCCATATACAGACCAGTACAGTAAGATATCTACTTCTCTGCCAAGCCTTATCCTCCCCAGGAAAACAAAAAGAAAAGAAAAGGAACAACAAAAGAAGGTCTGGCTTATATATAATTTTTCCATTCCATCTTTTGACTCTCAACATGGCTCACTATTGTTCAATTTATCCCAAGTCATATGTAATATCTATAATGCATAAATTAAGTAGCTTATGAGGCCAGCAGTCTGATATAATCAATTAATCCTTATCATACCTTTTTATTAATTCAGACTTCTTGACTTTTCACTTTTCCTGTATAGTCTCATGTATAGATGGTCCAATTCTCTTACTAAAAAACCTTTTAAACCTGTTTAAGAAGAAAAAGTTGCCTATTAAATGCATCTACTAATTTTCACAATCTTTTTCTCAAGTTTCATATCTCTATAACATTGTAACTGAATATCTTAACTCTATGACTTTTGAAAATAAAAGTAAATTAAAACATAATTAACATATTATACAAGTCTAAAATCTTTATTTCTAAGAAAATATTACATTCTTATTTAACACATATAGGGATTATGGAGTTAAGGTAACTTTTGTAGATGCTTATGATTTAAAACATCCCTTAAATTTGTAGATAATACAACAAAGCATGGCTTATTTGTGGTTATTTTTGTTTGACAGCTCACTAAAATCAATCTTCAATATATTTCTACAGGTCACAGTGGTGATTCCTGGTAAATAAATACAAAGTAATATAAATTCAACACTGGTACAGAGAATTAATTTAGATCTCACATACTCTGTAAACTAATTGTGTGTAGAGAAACAATGTTCAAGATATTGAATAGATGGAGGAAGTTGAGTCTAATTCCACAAAAATAAGAATTTATAGCTAGGAGAGAACTTTGTAAATCATGACCCTGAGGTAAATAGAAATTAAATAACTTATTCAAGTCAGTTTTAGGACAAGAAAGAATATTTTGACCTCCAGTTCTATTTTCTATGTATTATATAATTACATTTGAGAATGTGCCCTCCAATTTAATAAGCCTTTACATTTTGGTTACAAATAAATTACTGAACAGTAATTAATTTAGGTCCTATTTGGTTTTTATTGTCAAAACAACTTTTCCAGAGATTTTTTTCCCCAGCATGAATTACCCCAAAACTTGATAATAATTAAGGCAAGTTGGCAATGGGATGCTTTCTTTTAGGGAGAGGTATGCTAGAATCAAGTGTATCAGTTTGAGTTTCTTACATAACACTACTAAAACTTAACTCTCAGTAGTAAATGATTTGAATGTGCTTTAAAATGTCTTAAATTCCCTTTAAATTGATGATGTTCTAAAATACTAAATATAGCAGACTAATAGTTCAATTAATATTACAGTGTTAACTGTTATTATTACTGTTTTATTACTTGAATTTCAAAGCTGTGTTCTTAATTTTAATTCCATGTTATTTATAATTGCCTGAAACCATCAGTTAAACTAAAACTAGACTTGATTTTTTTTAGCACAATGACACATTTTCCCTACTTATTTTATGGGAATGTAAAAAAAGATGAAGTTAGTTATTTTCTTAAATTAGATTGCTCTCTGAAATTCCTTTTGTGCGACATACTGTCTTGGAAAGGCTTTACATTTTTTAACAAAGAAAATCTCTCTTATTAGCCAAAATTAAAATAACTACTAATTAACTAAATTAAGAAATGCATTATGGGAAATTAAGTTTACTTAAATAGGCTATTTTTGAAGTTGGGGAAATAATCTTTTAACTGGAATATCCCAATTATTTTGTGAGTCCATAGCACAAAGAGATATCATAAAACTAATTATTTTAAAATTTGAAGAAGTTTATGCTTTTTTAGATTCATAAAGTTATAATGTGATACCTGCAATTTTAATAAATTATTCTTAATCTAATTAAGTGTGCAGTGTGAATGCATCTAGCTTTCACTGAAACTTTTTCATTGTGTTTTAACTAAAAATATCTTCTATAAATTAAAGTACGTAAATAGATATCTTACAATTGATACAATTTGATAATTAGTAAGGATTCACTCCTTTCTTATACTAAGTATATGAAAAACTGCAAAATAAATGCCTGATACCTACCAATTAATATTTTAGCTTGAATATAGATACGATTAGAGTAAAACAAAAATAAAAGCACTCTAAACTCAACAAAAAACATTAAATTAAATAAAGCTTTTGAAAACTTACAATTTCCATTTACTGAAGTATTTGGGAAAATAAATGATTTCTGAGATACTGTATACTATATTCACAAAATACTTATTAAAACTTTTGTGCATTTATATAATCATTCATGTGGTGAAGTCTCATAAATTTTTCTCCCAAATCATAGGTGTAATGAAATTGATTTTTAAAATTACATTATTTTTAAAAAATACATTATATGATTGCATTTGGGGCAATGAACAGATAATACCTTAGTTACTCCAATGTAAGACCAAAGATTTCTTTATCTGAAGAAAACCCATGTTTTGAAAATTATTTTTTGTTTACATTTGCAATCATATCTTCTTCAAAAAGAGAAAAATTTAAATCTTTCTTTGCAAAATGCACCCCTATTATATAGTTCTTGCATTGTTTAATTGGCTAGTACTAACAATGAAATATTGAATACAAGCAGTGAGAGCTAAAATCCTTGCCTATTTCTGATCATAGGGAAAATCATTCAGCTTTTGATTATTAATAATTCTGTGAGTTATACATTTTTCATAAAAATCTTTATTAGGTTGAGTAAATCCTTTAATTCACAAGCTCCTAATTTTTTTTTATGATGAATTGGTATTGAATTTTGTGAAATGCCTTTTCTAGAACTATGCAGATGATCATATGGTTTTTCTCCCTTTTATCCTTGTTTCCATGGTTAATTATATGAATTGATTTGGATTGTTGAATTGATCTTGCATTGCTACAATAAAGCCCACTTGGCCATGATATATTACCCTTTTGATATATTACCCTTTTGGTATATTGAAGGATTGCTAAATTTTAAAAGAAGATTTATATCTAGGTTTGTGATAAAAAAGAAAATTGTAATGTTTTTATCAAGGTTTGGTATCAAGGTGTGTCAGCCTCATAAAATGAATTAGAAAGTATACTGTCCCCTGTATTTTTTGAAAGACTTTACGTAGATTGATATTATTTTCTTAAATTTTTGACAGAATTCACCAGTGAAATAATGTGAGGTGAAATTTAAAGGGAAGTTTCTGATTACAGATTCAATTTCTTTAATGTGTAAAAGCTCATTAGTTAAACAAAAATTAATTTTTTTCCAGTCAGTTGTGGACAACTGAGGATAACTGCTATTTTTTAAGGGATTTGTGCCTTTTACCTATGCTATTAAATTTATTAACAGAAAGGAATATTATATTTTTAATGTTGTTAGCTTCTGTATTGATATTCCCTCTTTCATTCTTAATATTGGTAATGTGCTTTTTCTTTCTTTTTCCTTTATTAGTCTTGGTAGGTGTTTATCATCAAAAGAATATTTTCAAAGAATCAGTTGTTGGACTTGCTAATTTGCTCAATTGTACATATGTTTTCTATTTTATTTACTTACTTCTGCTCTGATATTTAGTATTCATTTTCCTAAGCTTATATTTGTTGTTGTTGTTGTTTACATTACTAGTTTATCTCTCTATCTCATCGTTATGGAATAATATCAGATTTACAGAAACAATGCAAAGACAGTATAAAGAGTATCTGTATACATTTCACTCAGTTTTCCTTAATGTTAACATCTTATAAAGCAATTGTGTATTTGTCAAAAATAAGAAATTAAATTAGTATTAGCTGAACTCCAAACACTCTTTAATATTCACTTGTTTTCCACTCTTGTCCTTTTGCAGGTTTAGGATCCAAACCAGGTTACCACATTCCATTTAGTATTTCCAACTTTTCAAGTTGAAATGTAAACAGTAATTACAACCTTTCTTGTTTGCTACTGTAGATAATTAACGTTATAATTTTCCCTTAGGAATTTTTTAGTTGTTTACAAATTTAGATATGTTGTAATTTCATTATCGTTTGGTTGAAACATTTTATGATTTCCCTTTTTATTTTTCTTTTTAGAAAAATGTGCATTATAGTACACAAGAGAATATATATAGTAACCTCTATTATACATGCACTTAATATATAATTATATTCCATGCTACATATAACTATATATATTTAAATTATATATATTTCATATTATGTATACATATACACATTTCTAAACACTTCAAGCAATTTTCCAAAGAAAATTTAAATGTCTTTGTGTGAATGTTCTGATCCAATTTAAATTTAAATTTTATTCCTCACACTACTGACCTAATGTTAACATGCACTTATGTTACTGGCACTCACACACATATCTTATTGGTTCTGTTTCTCTGGAGAACCATAGAAAATACTACACTTATCACATTTTACCTAGTAGATTTGTGTAACCACCACTACAATCAAGGTACAGAGCTATTCCATCACCACAAAATCGCCCTTGTGCCACCCCTATAGAGCCCCACCAACACCTGGCCTTCCTCCCTATCATTCCTAATCTCTGGAAATCATAAATCTATTCTCCATCTCTATAATTTTGTTATATAAATACAATCATACAATATGTGATCCTTTAAATGACTCCTTTCATACAGCGTAATGCCTCTGAGGGTTATTTAAGTTTTAGCATGTATCAACAGCTTCTTCCCTTTTTTGCTGAGAGTACTCCATGGTTTGGATGGTTTTGGTTATCAGTTTAATACTGGGTTTGCAGAATGAGTTGTAGAGTGTTTCCTCCTCTTTATTTTTGTGTAGAGTTTGAGAAGAATTGGTGTCAACACTTTTTTAAATGTTTTATGGAATTCACTAGTATAGCCATCTCCTCCTGGATGTTTTTTTTGCCAGAAAGTTATGAATTAAATCTCTTTACTTGTTATATGTGTGTTTATATTTTCTGTATCTTCTTGAGTCTGTTTTAGTAATTTGTATATTTCTAGAAATATGTTCATTTCATCTAGGTTCTCTAACTTGGTGGCATATACATATCCAAAGTACTCTCTTATAATCCTTTTTATTTCTGATGTTCATATTTATGTCCCCACTTTCATTTCAGATTTTAGTTATATGAGTTTTTTTCCCCTTAGTTATGCTAAGAGGTTTTCAATTTTGTTAGTCTTTTCGTAAAACCAACTTTTGACTCCATTGATTTTTTTCTATTGCTTTTCTATTCTTTATTTAATCTCTGTTCTAACCTTTATTATTTCTTTCCCTCTACTAGTGTTGACTTTGTTTGTTCTTCTTTTTCTAGTTCCATAAGATGTAAAGTTAGCTGTTGATTTGAACTCTTTCATTATTTTAAATGTAGGTGCTTTCAGCTCTAAAATTTCTCTCTGAGCATTGTTTTACTGTATCCCATAAAATTTGGTATGTTGTGTTTTAATTTTTATGTATCTCAAAGTGTTTTATTGTTTACCTGTGATTTCTTCTTTGACCTTCTGTTATTTAAGAGTTTGCTGTTTAATTTTCACATATTTGTGATTTTTCTAGTTTTCTATTATTGATTTATAGATTCATTGCATATTGGTTGGAGAAGATACACTGTATAATTACGATCTTTTTATATTTATTGTGACTTGTTTTGTGGCCTAATATATGCTATTTCTTGGATACTGTTCCATGTTCATTTGAGAATATATATTCTAGTGCTGTTGGTTAAAATAAACTATATACGTCTGCCAGGTCTAGTTGATTTATAGTGTAGTTCACATCTTCCATATACTTATTAATCTTCTAATTGTTCTATCTTTATTAAAAGTAGGATATTGAAGTCATCAACAATTATTGTGAAACTATTTTTCCCTTAAGTTTTGTCTTCATTTGAGGGCATATAGTTGTTTGTTGTCATATGTTTATATTCTTCTTAATTTATTAACCCACTTATCAATATATAATGACCTCCTTTGTCTCTTATAAAACTTTTTAATTTCAAGTTAGTTTTTGGATATTAGTATAGCCACCACTGCTCTATTTGCATGGAATATCTTTTTTCATCATTTCAATTTCAGCCTATTTGTTTTCTGGTATAAAGTGAGTCTCTTATAGATATCATTAAGTTGGATTGTATTTTGTATTCATTCTGCTAGTTTCTGTCTTTCAATTAATGAGTTTAACCCTTTTACATTTAAAGTAGTGATTGATTAAAAGAAGTACTTATTTCTGTGGTTTAGCTATTTGCTTTTGGTTTGTCTTCTACCTTTTGCTCATTTTCTCCATTATTGTCTTCTTTGGTGTTTGATTTTTTTGTAGGGCACTAATTTGATACCCTCCCCACTCCCTTTTCTGTATTCTTTCCAGATATTTTCTTTGTGGTTATTCTGAGATTTACAATTAACATCCTAAATTTACAATAATACAGTTTGAATTGATATAATTTAGCTTCAAAAACATACAACTGTGCTCATATAGGCCCACCATGCCCTCTTTATGTTGTTACTGCCACAATTTACAACTTCATAACCTGTGTGCTCATTTATAACACAGATTTACAAATTTTGTGTGGATTTGTATTTTAAATATATAGTAAACAAAAATGGAGCTAAAATTTTTAAAAATCATACCACTAGCTTTTATTTTTCCCTGTACAGTTACCTATGCCATTCTTTATTTCTTTACACACATACACACTGTATAGCTTCATTTCATTTCAATCTGAGGACTCATTTTAGCATTTCTTATAGGACAGGCCCACTAATGACAAAATTTCTCAAATTTTGCTATCTATAATATCACAATTTCTCCTATTTTGAAGGATAGTTTGATGGGTGTAGAATTCATAATTAACAATTTTTGTTTTTCCACATTTTAAATATGCTTTCCTAATCCTTATGGCCTCCGTGGTTTCTGAAGAGAAATCAGCTGTTAATTTTATTGAGGATCGAATGCAAATGAATAATTGCTTTCAGAATTCTCTTTTTGAATTTCTTGAATATGTAGATTTGTATCTTTTATATAATTTGAGGATTTGGGGCCATTATTTCTTCAAATATATTTTTCTGTCCTTTTCTCTCTTTCCTCTCCTACTGAGTCACCCACTGTGTGTATGTTGATATCCTTATTATCCCACATCTCTTTTAGGTTCTGTTCTTCGTTTTTTGTTCTTTCTCCCCCTTAGCCTGCATAATTTCAAATGACCTTTCTTTTAAGTTTGCTGATTCTTCTACCTGTTCAAATCTGGTCTTGAAATTCTCTCATGAGTTTTTAATTTCAGTTTTGTACTTACAAGCTAAAAAATTATCTGGTTCCATTTTTTTACAATTTCTATCTCTTTTTTAAATATTCTATTTGTTGGGTCACCTGTTTTCCTTTAGATCTTTGTCAAAGGTATCCTTCAGATTTCTGAGTACATTTAAACTGTTGGTTTAAAGTCTTTGTCTAGTAAATCTAATGCCTGTACCACCTTAGGGACAGTTTGTTACTCTTTTTAATAAAATTAGTATACTTTCTTATTTATTTGCATGCTTCACCTTTTGTTGTTTTTGTAAAATGGACATTTTGAATACAGTGATTGGTACCTGTGGATTCTTCCTCATTCTCAGTGCTTAATTTGTTGCTTGCTCTAGGTTGTAGCTGTTTGTTTTAATAATTTTTGGGGTAAAATCTGTATTCTTTTCTATAAATGTCATCTGAAGTCTCTATCCCATTTTTTTATGTTTAACTAGTGTATTGACAGAAATTTCCTTGAATTCCTTGAATGCTGAGAAGGGAGAGAGAGAGATAAGAAAACTCAAACAAAACCAAACAAAACCAAACAAAACAAAATCCACTGTCAGTACACTCAGTCTTTCCAGAATGGTTCTGTGCTGGAATATATATTGCATCCTGCCATATATAGTCAGACCATTTATAATTATGTTTTAGTCTTCATTTACTGCTTGGACTAAACCAAGAGACCAGCCAAAGGTAAAAGCTTAAAGTGTTCTTATATCTTTATTTTTCTGAACAGGCACCTTTTGCAGAACATGAATGTCACTTTCTAAATTCCCCAATATACATGGACACTTTCGAATGTCCTAATTTCAAACAAACAAACAAGCAAATGAAACAAAACTTATTCCACAGCTTTTCCTCCCAGGCTTTCTATTGTTTGCTTCTACTTTATTTTTTTCTTCCAAGGGGTAGCTTATCATTCATTTGCTTTACAAAGAGGGTGCTCTCATGTTAAGTGTTCTTAATACACACACACACACCCCCCACAGAGACACTCTGGGAAGTGTTAGATATGTCCATTCCCTTGATTATGGTGATATTATGATTGTTTGAATATGCCCAAACTCATCAAATTGTACACATTAAATATGTGCAGGATTTTTGTATATAAATTATACTTCAATATAGCTGTTAAAAATAAATTCAAATTAAAGGAAGGAAGGAAGGAAGGAAGGAAGGAAGGAAGGAAGGAAGGAAGGAAAGAAAAAATGAAAGAAAGAAAGAAAGAAAAGGAAAATTCCTAAAGCTAGTGCTTTTCTATTATCTCAACCTGCCTATTTTTCCTTAAAACTTAAAATTTATATTCATAAATTTCTCACGTATTTTCTATATTAAATATTCAGTAAAATTGTAAATGTTATCAAAAATATAAAAAGATATTTTATAATAAAATTTTTAAAGTTTTTTCTTTAAAAAATCACTACAAACTTAGTAGTTTAAAACAACACAGATTTATTCTCTAAAAGTTCTGAAGATCATAAGTTTGAAGCTGGGACAAAGTGAGAGAGTGCCATGGACGTATATACACTACCAAATGTAAAGTAGCTAGCAAGTGGGAAGTAGCTGCATAGCACAGGTGCTTTGTGACCACCTAGAGGGGTGGGATAGGGAGGATGGGAGGGAGACTCAAGACGGAAGAGATATTGGGATATATATATATGTATAGCTGATTCACTTTGTTAATAAAGCAGAAACTAACACACCATTGTAAAGCAATTAAACTCCAATAAAAATGTTAAAAAAAAACCAAGAAGGGAGTATCATTGTCATTAAAGTAAATTTTAAGAAGTAAAATGGTGATATAATGCAAATGTAAAATGAACATGTTAAAGATTTTATTCAACTCACTACAAGAGTGAACTAATAAAATAATACAATCAATTCAAAGAGCCAAAGGACATTTGAAAATTGTGTGTGTGATTTAATTATGTGTGCTTTCTAATATAAATTATAAAATTCATATAATTATGTAAATAATTAAATGTTAGACTTCTGGGTTGGAAGCAAAACTGGTTAATGTCTTATAGTGCAATAAACTGTAACCTTTGAACTTAAAAAAAACAAAAAAAACAAAACCAGAAAAAAACAGTTTCAAGATGTTAGCAGTGCTGTTTCTTCTAGAGACTCCTAGAAGGGAGTCTCCTTTTCCTTGGGAAGAATCCTTTTCCTTGCCTGTTTCAGCTATTAATGGATACGTGTCCTTTCCTCTAACTTCAAAGTATATCATTCCATTTTGTGCTTCCATCATCATTTTGCCTTCTCTCCTATCTCCTGCCTCCTTCTTATGGGAACCTTGGGATTACATCAGATCAACCCAAAAAAATCAGAGTAATATCTTCCCATCCCAAGATCCTTAACTTAGTCATATCTGCAAAATACTTTTTGCCAAGGTACCATTCATGGGTTCTGAAGCTTAGAACATGAACATCAGGAAGGGTCATTATTCAGCCTACCATAGTAACTAATGATATGTGGTTTCATTCTACAAAGTTAAATTTTAGGTAAGTAAAACAGTGATTACACAGATACTTTGGATGGTCTTTTGCAAAATAATAAAACAAAAACAAACAAATAATATCAATAACTCTTAATCTTAAACAACTGTTTTATGTTCTTCTATGCTGTACTTACATTTACTCACGAAAATTCATTTATATGTTATCTGAGAACATATATTACTACATATATGTTAATACTTAGATTTTGCCCTTAGGGAGATTTTCTTCAGGATATTTTGCCATTTCAAATAAAGAAACTAATTGAGTTTCCAATTTATGTATTCACACAGGTGATTCTCCATATTATTTTTCTCTTGTGCCTCACTACAGTTCTGAAAAGTAGATTTCTTCTGAAGTCACTGCACTGCAGTTTTCCTTTGCCAATTAAGCTCTAGCATCTCATTTTATATGCCTGACAGGCTGTCGATTAACTAAAGGTGGCTTTTGGCTCTTGTTAAATGTTCACTTTTCCATTTTTAATAAGATTCATACTCTCTACCTAGACATCACCAAACTATCATTCCCTAGTAACTGTCATACATTATCATTTTTCTCATACATTAACTATATCTACAACTGTATTTATATGTCCATTAATTTCCTAAAATGTTTGAGGTTAAATTTTAAAACATATATTCATATGGTAAAAATGAATTTAAATTATTATGCCATTTTAGATTTAAATAGATGAATTGATCCCATTACATCAATTATATCTTGTTTCTTGCACTACTATACCAAACTGAAAGTCTAGAATAATATTGTATATTTTGTTTTTGTTTACTTATCTTTTACTCCTGTCATGAAACTGACAGACTGTTTTCAGCTCACTAAATTCTAAATAGACCATCCCCCCACAAAACAAACATGCAAAAAACAGAAGAAACACAAATTCAAGATATGAGTTTCAAATATTTGAAAATGCTTTCTCTCCTGCGACAGTGGGTTTGGGATAGTCAAGTAAATTCAATCAATTATTAAAAATATCCTAGACATTTAAAATATTTTTGTTTATTATTTCATTAATATTGATGTGAAAATTATTTGAACGCAAAGATATAGTACTGCATCTCAAAATATCGTCAACTAGTATAAATTATAGTATTTCAGAGTATTAGAGATTACACATATACAAATATAAATTTAATTACATATGTTTTTAACTAAATTATCATGTTATTTTATCTTTATAGGAGCACTAATGCTTAATCTTGCTCAATCTATTATGTGCATAAGAATTGCCTGGGAAGATAGTTTAAATTACAAATTTCTAAGCTCCAACCCTTGGTTATTTTGAGTTAGTAGATTTAATGTGGGGGTATAAGGAAAGGATATTTTTAATAAGCCATCACATGATTTTCACATGTTAAATAAAGGACCATTCAGAAAATACAGTCATACAGGAGCAGATTTTATGCAGTTTAATTAACATATTTTGAAATTTATTGACAGTTTAATCGTTTTATAAAATGAAGTCATGTGAATTATGATTTACCTTATGCCAGACTATTAAAAAAAAACTCCTGCAATTAATATGAAAGTTTACTTTTTTCTATGATTTCAAAAAAGTAAATATCTGCCATTTATGGATATGAAATACATAGCACTGATTTAATTTTTCTCTGTTATAAACACGGAGAAACTATCTGAAATTCAATAAGAATATAGCTATAACCTCTGTCATAATTAGATTAATAATCAATATTACTATCTTCAGAATGTGTTCCAAGCAATGCTATATAAGAAAAATGAGAGAGTAGATAGAGGTAGAGGATAAGCAGAGGGCCTGTAATTAAATAAATTAGACAATTTTGTGAGAAACAAAGGATTACTTGGCCATCTCAAACGATAAATACTGGCAAAGGTTTATCACTTCATACAACATAAGATTATTAATATTTGTTGAATTTAAAAATACTTCTTTGGAATAGGTGACATCACATATTATTTCTCTTTTGAGGGTATATTGGTGTACTCATGCTCTAAAGGAAGAAAAATGATATTTGAAATTAATGAATTTATTACTATGCTTAAATGCAAGCTTTTTCTACAGCAGTCAATTGAAGCAATGCAAATTCTGAACCACATAATTATATTCACTTTTGATATCTTATTAAAATAATAAATCTCTTTGAGTTTATATAATCAGAATTAAGACCACTATTTTTCTTTAAGCTTCAGTTGGCAGGAGTACATTTTAGGCAAAGAAAATACCACTGTATCTTACATTGATAAGATTACAAGTTCACATCTTACAGCATGTGACTGTTTTTAAAAATTACTGTATTTTTCTGCAGTCTAAAGTTATGATGAGTCTTCAATAAATGAGGCAAAATATCAAGGCTACTTATTTGAGGATGACTTTAATGGTGTTTCCAGTTTTAACTGAGCAAGGCATAGAACTAGGGTTTAGACAATTAGTCTTTGCTTGTATTTTTCTTTCTTTCTTTACATTGAACGTCTTTTTTTTACTATTACATCATCAAGCTTAGTTTCTGACTGAGTAGGAATGTCCATGATGTTTCACCTTTAAATAAGAATTTTAAGAATACAATATTCCTGGGAGAGGTTAATAGAGCATCAAAGTTGAATGGCTTAGTTGGATGATTTTAAATGTCTGTGATCAGAATTAGGGTTTTAGTAGTTCATTAGCGTGCCTTTTCAGTAACAATGTAAGATAGACATGGATTTACTGTAAGCCTTTTTTTCTTCTAAGAAAGTACAATTTATTATTATTAAGGTTGACATTTATTGAGTATATATGTGCTAATCAATGTGTAAATAATCTTCAGGAATAAACTAACTGAACATATACATCACCTTTATAAAATTGTTACTATTATCACCCTTATTTTATAGATGGGGACATTGATAAAATGTACAAGGAACTGTCAAGATCCAACAACTAATAATAAAATATGAAGACAGGTGTTTCTGACTCTACTCAATATTTTGAGTTCAACAAGCAGTACAGATTTAATCCACTCAGTCTGTCTTTTTACAAACAATGGGCATATTTTATATGGAATATGCAAACTTCTTCTACAAAAATATTTTCTTTATTTCTGGTTTTGAGGCCTGTCTATGAAAGTAGTGAGTTGAACTATATTACCCTTCAATTTTTCAATGCTTTACTTCTATAAGCATATACTATTCTTTAGTGGTAGCTAACATTTTTGAAAATATGACTTTGTCCTTCACATAAATGGTAAATGGTTGTCTTTTCTGCCAATCACTTTTATCTTTGCAATGTAAGCTAAAGGTGATATGGCTTATTGCAAAAGACGAGGGTCATCATGAAAATGAATTTAAATATTTCTTGATGTGTGTGAGCCATCAATTGTGAAGAAAAGCCTTGAGCATGAATGATGAAATCATAAATTCTTTTGCAATCTGTTCTTTGTATAAAAGGAAAAAATAAAGATAAATGTAACTGTGAACTGAATATGATATCATCAATAATAAAATGTATTCATCCCAAGATGAGGGAAAAAACATGTTTGATATGTTGATGAGAATATATACTCTAGTTTTATTGAAAGTTTGAAGAAACACAGATACTGAGGACATAAAAATTGTTAACTGATATATAGTAATAAATCAGGTATAGCTGAAAATGATAGAAGATGGAAGCAAAAGGGAACTTAACCACCCCCAAATTGTAGGGATGAATAATATCGATCTCTTCTAAATCCCTAATCCCAGTCTGTATTGAGAGTTATCCATTGTAACAAAATTTGTCAGATTCAGCGAAGTATAAGTTGATTTGCTATTAAGACAGCTAAAATAAATAACTATATTGCCATCACCAAGGTCCTATTATTTTAGCAATGCCCTCACACACCACTTGGATAACCCACTGAACAACAATTATAAAGAGTTTAGATGCACATAGTATTTTCCTGAATTCTGGAGAAGGTTCAAAATATTCAACAGGAATAAGACACATTTCAAAAAAAATTCTCAATTTTGTTAGAAAACAAAAACTTATAGGAAATAACTACCATGAAGATGAAAAAGATTACATTTAAGTAAGCATCAATAGCTTGGATAATAATGAAAGCATAACATGTAAAAGAATTTCAGAGGCAAATGAGAGCTCTGCAAGCTGGCATGGTCAGAGCTCCTATCATGAAAAACATAGTAGTTGAATTACATCAAGCAAGTTTCCAGTGCCATTTTTGCAACATTTGCTCCCTTCGTGTCTCTCACATTTTGGTAATTGTTGTAATACTGAAATTTTTTTCATTATTATTATATTTGTTATGATGACCTGTGATCAGTGATCTTTGAGAGTACTATAGTAATTGTTTTTGAGTGCCACAAACCACACCTCTTATAAGATGGTGAACTTAATCGATACATGTGTGTGTTCTGACTGCTCCACTGACTGGCTGTTTCCCCATCTCTCTCTCTCTTCTCATGCCTCCCTATTCTCTGAGACACAATGACATTGAAATTAGGTCAATTAATAACTCTACAGTGGGGACTTCTCTGGCACAGTGGTTAAGAATCTGCCTGCAAATGCAGGGGACACGGGTCAGATCCCTGGTCCAGGAAGATCCCACATGCCGTGGAGCAACTAAGCCCATGTGCCACAACTACTGAGCCTGTGCCCGTGAGCCACAACTACTGAGGCTGCATGCCACAACTACTGAAACCTGTGCGCCTAGAGCCCATGCTCCACAACAAGAGAAGCCACCATAGTGAGAAGCCTGTGCACCGCAACGAAGAGTAGCCCCCTGCTTGCTGCAACTAGAGAAAGCCCGCGCTCAGCAATGAAGACCCAAAAATAAATAAATACATTAATTAATTAATTTTTTAAAAAACCCTCTACAATGGACTCTAAGTGTTCAAGTGAATGAAAGAGTCCCACATCTCTCATTTTAAGTCAAAAGCTAGAAATGATTAAGTTCAGTGAGGAAGGTGTGCCGAAATCCAAGATAGGCTGAAAGCTATACCTCCTGTGACAAATACTTAGCCTAGTTGTGAATGCAAAGGAAAAGTTCTTTAAGGAAATTAGAAGTGCTAATCCAATGAACACATGAATGATAAGAAAGTGAAATAGTCTACTACTGATATACAGAAAGTTTTAGTGGTCTGTATAGAAGATCAAACAAGCCACAATATTCCATTTAGCTAAAATCTAATCTAGAGCTAAGACCATAATTCTCTTCAATTGTATGAAGGCTGAGAGAGGTGATGGATCTGCAGAAAAAAAGTTTGAAGCTAGCAGAGATGGATTCATGAGGCTTAAGGAAAGAAGCCTCTCTATGACATAAAAGTGCAAGGTGAAGGAGAAAGTGCTAATGTAAAAGCTAAGGCAAGTTATCCAGAAGTACTAGCTAAAATAATTAAAGAAGGTCCCTACACTAAACACCAGATTTTCAATATAGATGAAACAGCTTTAGATTGGAAGAAGATGCCATCTAGGACTTGATAGCTAGAGAGGACGAGCCAATTCCTGGCTTCAAAGCTCCAATGGACAGGCTGACTCTGGTTAGGGCCTAATGCAGCTGGTTAAGTTGAAGTCAGTGCTCATTTACCATTCTGAAAATCTTAGAACTGTTAAGAATTATACTAAGTCTACCCTGATTGTGTTCTATAAATGCAACAAAAAAATCTGGATGGTAGTGCATCTGTTTACAACATGGTTTACTGAATATTTTAAGCCCACTGTTGAGAACTACTACTCAGAAAAAAAAAAATTATTTCAAAATATTACTGCTCATTGACAGTGCACCTGGTCACCCAAGAGCTCTGATGGAGACACACAATTAGATTCAGGTTGCTTTCATGCCTGCTAAGACATAACACAACATCCATTCTGTAGCCCATGGATCAAGGAGTAATTTTGGCTTTCATGTCTTATTATTTAAGAAATACATTTCTTAAGGCCATAGACGCCATAGACAGTGATTCCTCTGAGGGATCCAGACAAAGTAGATTGAAAACCTTCTGCAAAGGATTCAGCGTTCTAGATGTCATTAAGAACATCTGTGATTCGTGGGAAGAGATCAAAATGTCAATATTAGCAAGAGTTTGGAAGTTCATTCCAAACCTCATGGATGACTTTGAGGGGTTCAAGACTTCCGTGGGGAAATAACTGCAGATGTGGTGGAAACAGCAAGAGAACTAGAGTTAGAAGTGGAGCCTAAAGACGACACTGAATTGCTGCAATCTCATGGTACAACTTTATGGATAAGGAGTTGCTTCCTATGGATGAGCAAACAAACTGATTTCTCGAGACAGAATCTATTCCTGGTAAAGATGTTGTGAAGATTATTGAAATGACAAAAAGAATTTAGAATACTACATAAACTTAGTTGATAAAGCAATAGCAGGGTTTCACGGGACTGATTCCAATTTTGAAAGAGGTTCTACTGTGAGTAGAATGCTATCAAACAGCATTGCATGCTACAGAGAAATCATTTGTGAAAGGAAGAGTCAATGTGGCAAACTTCATTGCTGTCTTATATTAAGAAATTTCCACAGCCATCCCAACCTTCAGCAACTGCCACACTTGAGTCAGCAGCCACAAACACTGAGGCATGACCCTCCACCAGCAAAAAGATTACAACTCATGGAAAGTGCAGATGATGGTTAGCATTTTTTAGCAATAAACTGATTTTTAAATAAGGTATGTACATATTTTTTAGACATAATGCTATTGCATACTACAAAGACTACAGTATAATATAAACATAACTCTTCTACGCACTGGGAAACTAAAAAAACTTTTTTGTCTCTTTTGATTGTGATATTCACTTTACTGTAGGGATCTGGAACCAAACCCACAATAGCCGAGGTATGCCTGCATTAAGTCTCAAGTTTTATTTCCAGAATTATACCTTTTCAAACCATCTACATTAGATATGGAGTTTTCATTTTTCTCACTTATCTTGGAATGAGGAGGGGGCATGTCTCTCTCTCTCCCTCTTTCTCTCTCTCTCTCTCCATATCTATTTAGTTAGTTAGTTTATTAATTAGGCTTATTTGTGATTTTTTTTTTTAAGCCCAAAATCCCAAAGAACAAGACTGATTCATTATTCTGAGAAATGACTATTTGGCCAATCATTTTCATAAGACCTTATTGATTCATAAACTGCTTTATTAACATCTCCCACAGTAGATATTTTTTACCATCCATGAATGGGATATAGAGAATTCATGAACTGCATGTGGATCTTATGTGTATGTGTTTTAACAACTTTCAGCAACCCTAGTATGAAAATTTCTGCTTCCCTTTTATGTCTCCAAAGGAGATATTATCTGATCTCTGATCATCTTGTATAAAAGACAATGGCATTTGATTTTCACAAAAGGCTTGAAGTGGGAAATAACATTTATTGAGAAGTTGTGTTGGAACATGGAAAGTGAGCATCCTTTCTATTCTCAAAACAATCTTATGAAATACATATTCTTATTTCTATTTACATGTTAAAAATAAAGCCTTAGAGATTTTAACTACCTGCTCACAATCAAGTTAATTTACATACTGCATGTAATACTGCTAGTAAAGTGATGGTGGTAAAATTAAACCTAGTATTGTTGACAACAAAAATACAAACAGACAAATAAAAACACCAGTTTTTTCTTTTATCTATACCATTCTGCACCTCAAGTTTTTTTTTCAATGTCCATTTTCTCTTTCTTCTTATGCATTTATCACATTATATTTGTCACCTTGATTGTTTCAGAATAAAAACAAAAATATAAATATATGTTTTAATTAAAACCAATAAATATGTGAAAAGATGGAAACATAAAATGATCTGGTTAACCATCAACTATAAAATAGCTTTTATTAAGGACTTGGATTAATAGTAAGGATTTTGTACTTTTAGGAGTGAGACAGTGCTAAAAAAGGTGGCTCCTGCCAATGTTTATAAAAGACACAGCATTAAAACATGGACTTATGGGAAACAGAAGATTAAAAAAGTAATTACTCAATAATGAATGATAGAAAATGACATTTAAAAGAGAAAAATACTTTACATTGTGGTTCTATTTGGCTTCAAAAACTAAATTTTGGTAAAATGAAAATTATTTGGATAGGTATAGGTGATGAAATTATACGATAGGGAGATAACACAAAAGAATGGAATTTTAAAAAGATGAAATTAGATCAATTCAGTTAGAACAAATTTTGTGTAGATAAAAAGCTTAGCAAGGAGATTTTAATTTGATCCTGGAGAATCCAGAATACTAGTATTTCTTTTTTTTAATTTTTATTGCTATTGTTTTTTTTACAAAACAAAGGTATTTTAACTGTTTTTGTTAAAAACTTTACATCTTTCATCTATGACTCACCTCCACCATACTTCCTATTGTGTCTGGTAGCAGAACATGGCACCCACATTCCTGGTAACTGACAAAGTGAAAGTTAAGTTGGAGAAGCATTTATTATAGGTTTAGTGGAATATATTTACATGGATCAGAATCATCTCCATTAATAGTTATGCTTTTCCTATCTGTCTGTAATAGTCTGGTGGAATTCTAACAACCATTGTCAAAACTCACCTAAAGTCATGAAAGGACACAACCTCACTCAAGATCATGTCACTATATGTATTCTATAGCAATAAGTCTTGAACATACGTGGGTAGTAAAAGAAAAACCAAGATATTAAGTGTTCAAAATTGAATTTAGTCTGTGGAAAATGTATTAGATGCGCAAAATTTAAAGGAATATTTGATTTTCATTTTTTGCCTAGTCAAAATAGAATATTTCTGTCAACAAGAATATACTTGATGGTTCAAGGCATACAATTTTATATATATATATATATATATATATATATATATATATATATATATATATATATATAATTCCTGTGTTTGCAGGGCACAAAACTGTATCATTCCCACAAAATGTTAGTAGCTATGTTTGTGAAGTAGCATGTGCTGTATACTCCAAGCTATAGAATACCATCTTAACATATCACCAATAATGAAACAAAAAGCTGGAAAAAAAGTTTCCTTAATGAGCAATAATGAAAACAATAATCAATCCTTCTAGTAAGTAGCACATCTCAAGTAACATTCTATTCTCCCGATAGAAAATAGAATAAAATTTTGTGTATGAAGAGGCTATCAAAAAGTATGTTGACAAGCATTATTTCAGAATAATAATGTTGGGTAGTTAACTAATACAAATATTAGGCTAGTATTCTTAATTCATAACTGTATTTAGCAGTTTTTAAGAATGTATAATATCAGATTTACTTTCATATTTATTTTGGAGGACTCCTGCAAATGAATTAACTTCAAGAAACACAAAGCCTACATCCTATCTGTGCTTAAATCTCAATTTGTGAAGTGCAGGTGAGGTTTCCAAGGGATGGGAACAGGTTGGTAGCAGCAGGGGGATCACTGAAGAAGTCTACATGGAGTTGAACAGCTCAGTGTGAAAGTCATCTCTGAGTCTGCCCAGAACAATGCTGGACAATCATTGCTTGACATTGGTGTCCTCATCAGAAAGAAGGCAAAGGATCTGCATCACAGTGAATCACAAGGAAGAGTAATCGCCACCATTTTCCTTGACACAAACCTCCAGCAGTTTTGAGACAGCAGATGGGTAAGCTTGTCAATATACAACTGTATTTTCCAGTCATTCAAGAGGGTGGGAGTGCAGAACAGTTTCATCTGATTAAAATTTTTGAAGTAATGTGATATTGCTCACCCTTGAGCACAAAATTTAGACTCATTACATGTAGGAATGTGTCCAAGACGGTGAACTATTTCTGGTTCTTATGTATATGTGTCATAAGATTTTCACAACCTCTAGTTTTAAAGCCAATTGATTTTGAGATAATAACAAAGGCTCCTTTGAAGAATTGCCATGTAGAGGTAAAAAAAAATCTCAGAGAAACCACAGATTTGGCAAATTACAGGGAATAGGGAAGAGACTGCATTTGGAAGGGTATGCTTAAAAAAATTCATAGAAAACACGGTGTGATTGGGGGGAGGATGTAGAAAGAACAGAGAAAGATAATGTTTAAGGTGTCTGTCTCAAATGCTCACATTTTATGTAAAAAAGGGTTAGGCTTGGAACAATTAAGCAAAAGGCTTTCATTAATCTAACTCTCTCCTTCCCTAGATCTTAGACCCTGACTGAAGAAAAACATACATTCATACATAATAAATTCATATTTTAAATTACTGACCACTAATCCACTGGCCCTCAGTGCTAATTTGCTACATTCTCTTTGTCTACCAATTTACTCATTGTCCTAAATAATTCTTTCATACCCTACATCTCACTTTAAATCTCCAACACTCTCCCCTTCTTACTATTAGCTAGTACCTTTTCTTCTCTTTTTACTGAGACCATAGAATCAATTAAAAGAGAATGGCTATCTGCACTACTGTATGTATTCATACACTGCGGTCAGATTCAACATTCCTTCCTGCTAACACAGAGGAACTATCAGTGCTCTGTGCTAAGGCAAACTTGTCCATTTTTGCATTCAGTCCCATCCTTTTCACCTATTCAAGAAGTGCCCCAGAATATGGCCCTCTCTGCCATAAATTCTCTCTCTACACTGATTCTATTAGATAATTCCATTAGCAAACAGGATGTACTCTTGTTTATTTTAAAAACAGAAAAAACAAAAACATCTTTTTCATCATATCCCACTTTATCTTCTGCATAGTTACTCTGACTTCCTTTATCCTTCTTTATTTTTCTGTTGCTCAAATGCATCAAGTGATTTCTTACCCCAGAACCTCTGCACATGCTCTAAATTCAAACTGGAACCCCTTCTACATGATGGCTATATGATTTTTGCATCTGGATCACTTTCACTTCCTTCAGGTCTTTCCTGAAATTTAATCTCATCACGGAGGCCCTGAATGAGGACTCTTTATAATAGAGCACTACACCCCTAGCACACCACACTTCCTATCAAAACTTACTGTTTCTGCTATATCTTTCCTCCTAGTTCTTGTCCCTCTTAGACATACTGCATATTCACTGTCTGGCTCCTTTATTACAAGGAGAGCTCCATGAGAATAGGAGATATTTAAAATTTTAATGGTAGATTCTAGCCAATGAAATATAAAATCATAGATATAGACATAGAAAATGACAATTGAAAAGAAAATATGTTATTTATCAAAAGAATAACAACTAGCACAGTGGTAAAACTAGTGGCTTTTCCAGTTTGATATAGTTGGCTTTCCAGATCAGTGGGAAACGGTGTATTATCTGGGGAAATGGAATTTAAAACCGCAAGGTATGCAGCAACATTGTTTACTCATCAGTTGAACACAAATTTAAGTAGCTGTTAAGATCCAATGCTCATTAGAGTATGAGGAAAATAGGAATACCATACATTGTTGATATGAATGTAAACATGTAAAGACTCTTTGGAAAGCAATAGGTAGTGTTTATTATTATATTTCTTTCAACCAACATATTCCACTTTTGTGGCACTGCACTAGAAAAATAAGCACACATATATCTGTAGATATATGTAAATATTTTAAAATATTTTAAATGGATACATGTATGAATTCATGCATATATGTATGAATTATATAGTTAGAAATAAATAAAAAATGAATTTATTCAAAGGAAGGAAGGAAGAAAGGAAAAAAAGAAGGGGAATGATTATATTCTAGCTGTGACATATTACATCTTTAGAGATAAGCCTTAAAATGTCAGGATAGGGGCTTCCCTGGTGGCGCAGTGGTTGAGGGTCCGCCTGCCGATGCAGGGACGCGTGCTTGTGCCCTGGTCCAGGAGGATTCCATATGCCGCGGAGCGGCTGGGCCCGTGGGCCATGGCCGCTGAGCCTGCGCGTCCGGAGCCTGTGCTCCGCAACAGGAGAGGCCCGTGTACCGCAAAAAAAATAAAAAAATAAAAAATAAATAAAAATAAAATAAAATGTCAGGGTAGCATAGTTACTCTTGAGTAGCTTTGTCTCTATACAAATGGCCATTTCTTCATATACTACATTCATGATGACAGTTAGTTGTGCAAAAGCTAAGCTGTGCTTCAAGTTTTGGCAAGTATTAGAAAACTCTGAGTGTGGAAGCACTTTGGTTATATATTAGACTCTAACTATGCTATCTGCCCTTTTCTGGCCAGAGCAAGGTTTCCAAGATGAGGATCAGATTATCCTGCTAACTTCTGATACCAGTCTGTGCAAGGGGCTGCCATGCTCATGCTATGGACTCTCCAGTTATGTTATGCAATCTGATGCTGTAAAGGTTGTTTCCCTGCTCATATTCTGGAATCCACCACAGGAACTCAGGAGAAGAGACTACTGATCATGACTGATGGAGAACATCAAAGTAATCAAATTTTATTTGCAATGCTATAAAAATCAATGCTTTTGAAGAAATTTCTTTATAAATCAATGGGTGGCAATATGCATCATTATGTAGCAATGCTTTAAAAAACAACTCTAGATGTAGGTCTTAAGATGCATACATAAGTCAAGCTTCTTCAAGAGAAACAGAACCAAAAGGATTTGTGTATATAGAAAGAAATGTATTTTAAGGAATTGGCTTGTGTGATTATGGATATTGGCACATCCAAAATCCACAGGGGGTGCAGGCAGGCTGGAGACATAAAATGCCGTAGTTCAAGTCTGAAGACTGTCTACTACAGAATTCCTTCTTGCTAGCGGGGAGGTTAGTCTTTTGTTCAATTAAAGCCTTCAAATGAATGGGTGAGGCCCACCCACATTATGGTAACAGATCCACTTTACTCACAGTCCACCAACTCACATGTTAATCTCATCCAAAAACACTCTCACAGAAACATCTAGATAAATGTTTGATCAACATCTGGGCACCGTGGCCCAGCCAAATTGACACATAAATTTAAACATAACACAAGATAATAAAATTAATTTACAATCTTAGTTTTAATGAATGTCTCTGAGATATTTCAAGAAAAAATAAGTTGAATACCTGCAGAAACTAAAGATTTTTTTCTCTGTGTATTATCATATAATATGTTAAATCAGCTTAAGTTTACAACAGGTTATATAAATTTTTCCCCAGAGAAAGAGAATATACACTGTTCTTTTTACTTTCTCAAACTCAGTAGAGACTCCACGCATAGCAAAATATAAAGCTGAGACTATAATGCATTTATGTAGCATATAAATTTAAAATCTCACTTTATATTTTGTTTGCTCTAGAATGACATAAATAAAGTCTTGACTAGGAGGCACTATGAGAGAAAAATTTTGCAGATGTAAGAGAATCATATGATTATTTGTTGCATATTCAAATATGGATGTGTTTTTGCACTAAAACAATATTCACTGATTTTCTTCACTAGGTGCTACAACCTAATTTAAAATACAGTTTTAAATGTATAGTTGTGGCTATTGTGAATAACAAAAAACATAGAGCTATGTAATAAACATGAGATTTAGTGAATGTATTATATACATTCAGCTGGTGGTTTCATAACCTATTTTGGACTTATGTTTGCAGTAGAATAGTAAAAAGGTATAGGTATAACAGAAAAGGGTATTATTTATTGTATAAGTCAAGTCCTCCGTTTTACACATGAGGAAATTTACCACAGACTGTAAGTACTTTCCCTCTCCATAAACTTTTCATTGACAGAACAAGAAGTAGTATGTAAATCTCCTCAGAGTAACCTCAGGGCTGCAGATATAAATGACAATCACCTAGATACCCACAAATGAGAGTCATAATCTTTGCAGGTTTTCCTTATTTGAATTATGTTTTCTGTATAGAAAATGAAACTTTACAAAAGAAATTAAGTTCAATTTAACCCTGTCCCTTTCCTTTTCCTTTCCTTCTTTTATTAATGTAGTTCATTATGATAAATGTAGTTTTACTACTTCAAATGAATGTCTTACCTTTGCATATAATGTACATATATACAATTCTAAAATAATTTTTATGTGATTTTTATATTTCCATATGTGCAATACAAACATATAATTATGCAGTGTGCTTTTACCACTCAAAATTATGTTTTTCATATACCAATACAGATTTATATCAAGATTATTAATCCTTATTGTGACATTGTATTACAGATACAATTTGTCTGTTTTCCTATTTTCAGTGATTCATTGTTATAAACAATGATGCTATAAACATTCATATGCCTTTTTAATTTTGCAAAGTGCTACAAAATGTCTGTAGTGGTATGCTTTGATTCTTTTCTCTTTATTCGTTTGTGTACCTACTGTAGGGTTTTGTTTTTGTTTTTTTGCAGTTATCATGAGGTTTGTATTCATCATCTTACAGATATAACAGTCTATTTC
The DNA here is from genome assembly GCF_963924675.1 of Phocoena phocoena. Lineage (NCBI taxonomy): Eukaryota > Metazoa > Chordata > Mammalia > Artiodactyla > Phocoenidae > Phocoena > Phocoena phocoena. Next base: position 21,318,642 of record NC_089221.1, read on the forward strand.
AACCTGATAACAATTTAACTTCCATCACATACAAAAACTCTATGCTTTTATTCCCCTTCCCCAAATTTTATCTTTTGGATGTCATAATTTCTGTTATACATCTACTCTTATATACGTTTATCTTTTTATATTGTGTATCTATTAACAAATTATTGTGGCTCTAATTATTTTTAGTACTTTTGTCCTCAAAACTTTTAAACTACCGTTAAGTGACTAACCCAGCACCGTATTACAATATTAGTGTAGTCTGAATTTGACTAACTTACCTTGAGCAGTATGCCGTGGGCGGTCCTGCATCCTGGGTCCACGGGAACCAACCAGGTGCCGGGGCCTGTGGGGTGGTACCTGGCTCTTCCAAGGCCCTTTAAGGCGATGCCAGGCCGGGAATCTTGTTTTGAGGCTCCTGCAAAGTGGCTAGGGCCACTGGGCCCACCAGGGCTGGCCTGGCGCTTGGCAAGTCTGGAACCTGGGGCCTTGAGAGTTGGCCTGTATCGTGGGGCCCTGGTGTCAGAGCAGGCTGGGAGTCCAGGTCTGTGGGGACAGCGCGAACCCAATCCGCGAGGGCGGGCCTGGCGCTGAGGCGCCTGGAGTCCAGTTGGTGGGAACCGTCCATGGTTTACGTCCGTGGGGGCCAGCTGGGCCCTGGGGCCTTCGAGCGGCCTGGTGCCGAGGTGGGGTGAAAGCCTGGGTCCGCAGTAGTCGGCCTGACGCGTGGGGCCTGGTCGGCAACCGGGGTTTGTGGGGGCTAAAGCTGAGGCCACAGGAGCCTCTCAGGGCTGAGGGAGACGTGCAGGTCCAGAACTGGTAAGGCCGGGGGCCCGGAATCCTATGTCCTTGGGAGCAGGTGGCTACTGAGGTCCAGAGCCTGGCTTCGCGCGACCCCGAGGCCACGGGGACAGCAACGTGAGGTGTGCCGGCAGCCGGGGATAACAAGAGTGCGCGGCGAGCCGAGCGTCCTGGGAGCCGTCTGCAGCAGCCAGAGTTTAGGCGCTGCAGCAGCCAGAGTTTAGGCGCTGCAGCAAGTCTGCTATTGGCAGCGTGTGCGCATGCGCACGCGCAGAACCCTGGGAGTCTGGTATTCCAGAGGCTGCCTGGGGCCGCAGGGGCCGCCTGGGGCTGCTGGAGCTGGCAGGTGTGGGGCGGGGGCGGGGACGGGAGGTGCTGGGTTTGGGGACGACTTCCAGGAGCCTGGGGGCAAGCGAGCTGCCCGGGGCCAGGTTGGCCAGGGTCCTGGCTCGTGGGAGCCCTCAGGAGCCATCTAGGGCTGCGGAGTCGGCCTGGTGCTGGGTGGGCTGGTCTGGGGTCCCCTGTGAAGTGGGCGCTCACTTTTCTCTCTCCGGGCTGGCCACCTCTTGTTTGGGGGACGGGTGATGGGGAGAATGTGAATCTATCCCTTCTGCTCTCCTCAATGAGTCTTTTCTTATGTTTTTCACGCAGGTGCTGTCATCCCTCACCTGGAATCCTTGGCTCTTGTGAAGGTATTTTCGTGCACAGTTGTTCAAACTGATGTTTCTGAGGGGACAAGCGCTAGAAATTCCTATGCTGCTAGTTTACTAATGTCACTCCTCCCCTCGTCTATATTATACTTTATTTATACATTCAGCTTTTGCTAAGCAGTTTGGTAGGTTTTCTTTTTTGAGGGGGGAGGGGGAAAAGGGCAGTTTGAATAGCGTAGCCGTGAACATTCCAGTACATATGCTTTAATTAACAAATGTATGGATATTCTTTTGGAATGCTCTTATGTAGCCATAGGGTAGGCATAAGTTCAGTTTTAGAAGAGAATCTCAAAGAGTTTTTCAGAGGCATTTTCACATTCTCACCAGCAAAGCATGATAAATATGGAAATATCAAATTTAAAATATCAGATTTTATCAAAAATAAATTGTATTTTCATATTGCTGCTAACACCTGGAATTGTCAGTTATTTTCATTTTAGCCATTCTTGCATTTGTAAATTTATAGCAGTTTTTTGATGACTGATGAAGTTGAACATCTTTAAATATGTTCATTGCCCATTTAAATATTCTCTTATATGAAGTATTTTTTTAAGTATTCGGGCCCTTTTTTTTTTTCTATTGGGTCATCTATCATTTTCTTAATCATTTGTGCATTAGAAAAAAAAGATATAAGTACAATGAGTATCTTTTCCTAATTTGGTGAGTGGTCTTTATACTTTCATAATTGTGACTTTTGAGGAATATATATTCTTAATATTATTATAGTGCATTTATTTTTCCTGTAACAGTCAGTGCTTATTGCAACATGTTTGAAAAAAAAAATCTATTCTACTTCAGTATCATAGAGATGTCTTCCTATAGCTCCCCAAATTTTTATTGTTTTAACCTTTATTATCATATGTGCAATCATTCTGAATGTACCCAAGAATAAATTTTCAAAATATATGAAGGAAAAAAAATGGATAGGAAGAAAAAATAGACATTTCATAAATCTAGTGGGGAAATTTAACATATTTTCCTCAATAGCTGATAAAATTAGCCAAAAAATATAAAATGTCTGAGCAAATAATTTAACAAATTTGACCTAATAGGCATTTATACAACACTTTATACAAAACTATAGTATCTACATTCTTTTCAAGTGTACATGGAATATTTACCAAATTGACCATATGCTGGGCCATAAGCAAAATGACCAACAATTTCAAAATATTAAAATAATTTGTGTTTTTCCTGACCTTAGTGGATTTAATCTAAAAATTAACAACAAACAGATAAAGGGAAAAAAGGGTATGTACACTACTAAATAATTAGTGAGTCAAATGATAAAGTCAAAAATTTTTAAATATTTGAACATAATAATAAGCCATCACATATTATCTCTCGTAGAATACAGATATAGCACTGATTAGAGGGAAATCTGTCGCCTTAAATATATGCACGAGAAAAGATGATAGGAAGACAAGCAGTGACGATCTTCCATTTCAAAAAGCTAGGAAAATAACAGGAAAATCAAACGTAAAGAAAAAAGAATATAAATAATCAAATTTGGAGGAGGAATCAATGAATGAGAAACCAAACATAAAGTACAGCAAATCAACAAACCTAAAAGCAGTCCATTGAAAAAGTTTAATTTATAAACTTATAGCAAGATGGTAAAAAATAATAGAGAAAATAAAAGTTACCAATATTAGTAATAAAAGAAGGATATCACACTGTATCTTATACACATCCATAAAGTAACAAGTGAATATTATAAACATTACATTTTACAATTTGGATAAAATAGATATATTCCTCTAAATAATTATATTACCAAAGATGACTGGAAAAGAAATACAAACTGTAAAGAATCTGATTTCATTTTTAAGGATTATGAATGCATTTTATAAAACTTTCTAAAAAAGGAAGACCAGGGATATGATGACCTCACTGATGAATTTTCCCAAATATTTAAGGAAGGAATAACACTAGTCTTACACACATTCTTTCAAGGTATAGAAAAAGTCACTCTCATTTTTCGAAGATAGTGAATCCTTGCTTGTATGACCTTACTCAAACTTGGCAATATAATTTACATAAAATGTCTTTCTATTTTTGGAAATTTGGGTTAAAGTTATACCTTGTATAATTTTTGCTTTATAATTTCTACCATAACTGTTGCTGAATCCTCTTTATTATCCTCACAATTATTTATTTTGCTATCTCTCCTTTTACTTGATTAGTCATAGTTTTATTTTATACTTAGAAAAAAACAGCAGATATAAGAGGCAACAAAGAAATCATAACTATTTTGAGAGAGAGAAAATGAGTGTAATTTTAGAGAATGAGTATATCTAGACTGGAAGAGAAGGAAGAAATCCCTTCACTTGTAAAGGGCATCACTTGCAGTGCACTATGGAAAGCAAAATTGATGCTGTGGGAGTCCATCTGCCTAGAATTCAATGCCGGTCTCTGATTAACTTCCATATATTCAGTTTCTTCATTTATAAAATGTTAGAGTTGACTTTTATTACTAAAATAATTGTTTTGAAGAAAAGTAAATGACTGTAAATTCCTTAGATTAAGTTTGGCTTTGACACATTCTTGATATTAGATATTTTAAAATGATACCTTTATTGATAGCTCATCAATGGAATGATAGGACCGGATGAGGCAGAAGGTAAAGTTGTGCACACTGGGTTTAAGCACAGGTTCAGAAACATCTCTTAATGAAGTGCAATGCAAAATTGCTCAACCTATAAGGGACTCTGGGCCTCGTTTCTATGGAATGTAGATTGCTTACAAGTGAGGCAAAGGTTTGAGAGACTGTGGGCAATGACTGGTCTTGAGACAAAAGGAATTTTATCATTGTTTCAAGTAATGAATTGAGGGTAAAGGTCCTATGTGTGACTGAGGGCCTCTAGCATGTGAATTCATAGAGGAATAGAAGGGTTTCAAGACTGATGACTGTCAGTGCCTAGTGAATCTTTATGACATATGTAAAGAAGGGACTAAGATGATGCTTTGGAATTGGATCCCATATAGCAATGGATTTCCTGCTGGTTTTTCAACTTTTTTATAAAGAATGAATTGAAGGAGACTGCAAATCCTTCTATTAGAGGAAGAATACAATAATAATGCAAAATAGTAGCATATAGATACATAGTATGGTGACAAATTTCCACACAAAATTGCAGAAATGTTGCAGCTTTTTTTTTCTTAAGCTTCTTGAGCCTCAGGGCACCAAAGTTTGTGGGAGAACACTTCAACTTACTAATTATTCTAGTATCTTTGGTTTTAAAAGCCTCTTTTCTTTCTGGCCAATAAGCATGTCTCTTGAGGAACTTTCCATTTTGTTTTTGCTTGTTTTATTCTGATAAGGTGTATATAGGGTAAGAGGCTTTCCTGATTTTGTCTGTAACTGGAGAGGAAGGTTGTTATTTGAACTCTGGTCTTTCACCCTGTGAAAACACAGGGTGTTTTCATTTTTGTTTTCCAAAGAGAAACAAAGTTAAGGTATTGTTGTCCTTGGATTCAGGAAAGTTCTTTGGTCCTCCCTTGTTGGCATGCATGACCTGAAGACCTCCGGAGTATGCACATTTCATCCTGTCTTTGGATAAAGACTGGCGGCTTATTAACCTTGGATATCTGTTTCCATTGCCCCTCTCCAGAAAGCTCTTGGTAGGACATTGGCCTTCAGCTTAGTGACCCTATTCATCACTCACAGAAATATGGAATTTTGTATCCAAGAAATACCAGAAAATCATTATTAAGATTTAAGTTTACTGACTTATTCTTTTTTCTATGTCTACCCATGTAGTACAGCTCTTTTTACTCTGCTGCATCTATGCTTTTGTCATAAGATCACCCTGACTGACACTAACAAATATTTTTAGGGTTTCAGTTACCTTAACACTCATCCTCTTCAGAATTTAAATTTGCATGTTCTGTAGCCAAAACACAACCAGTCTGTGACTGTGTGCTTCCCTCATGATTCACATAATTTCCCACACTCCCACTCACTTCCTGAGAAAATAAGGGCTAATTTTTCAATTATATCTTGAGGTCTTTCTACTGATGGTATATAATGCTAAACATTCAAATAGTCAGATCTGTTTCTTGGATAGGAAGCTTAACTAATTTTTAAAATAACTTTTCAACAATGTATGACCATCAGCACTTCACATATTTTCTAGGGCTGTGCTGTCTAATAAAACAATCACTAGTCACAGTGACTACTGAGTAATTGAAATGTGAATTGTTTAAATTCAGATGTGCTGTAAGTGCAAAATACACAATATATATTGCAGAATGATTAATGAAAAACCTAATATAAAGATACTTCAATAATATTTTGTATCGATTACATGTTGAAATAATTTTTTATATATTTTTGATTAAATTAAAAATTTTTAAAGAAATGTGCCTTCCATAAATTTAAAATTATCTCTATGGCTTACATTATATTTATATTGGACAGAGCTGTTCTAGGAACCAAAAGGAGCCATCTGTGTGCCAAATCTGGACATTAACTCCTCATTTCTCTTTTATTTCTTCTGTAACAAACCTAATTTCTCCTGTGGCTTCATCTGGCAGAATAAATACCTGGGCAAAAGACAAAAGAGAAAGAAAAAAAGACACTAGCACATATATTTTTTAATTTATATATACTTTTAACTTAAGTGTAATTGACTTACAATATTACACTAGTTTCAGGTGTGCAACTAGTGATTCCTTATTTTTATACATTATAAGATGATCACCACTATAAATATAGTTATCATCTGTCACCATATAAGGTTGTTATAATATTACTGACTATATTCCCTATGTGGTACACTAGGTCCTCATGACTTATTTACATGGTAACTGGAAGTTTGTACCATTTAATCCCCTTCAACTATTCTACCCATTCACCTACCCCCGCTCCTCTGGGAACCACCAGTTTGTTTTCTCTATCTATGAGTCTGTTTCTGTTTCATTTTGTTTGTTTGTCATGTTTTTCAAATCCCACATATAAGTGGAATCATATGGTATTTGTCTTTCTCTGTCTGACTTATTTCACTTAGCATAATACCTACTAGGTCCATCCATGTTGATGCAAATGTCAAGATTTCATTCTTTTTTTATGGATGGGTAATATTCAATTGTAATTATATACCACAGCTTCTTTATCTACTCATCTATCCATGGAAACTTAGGTGACTTCCATATCTTGGCTATTGTAAATAATGCTATAAATGAACATTGAGTGCATGTATCTTTTTGAAATTTTATAAAAATTTTTCTTCAGGTAAATATCCAGAAGTGGAATTGCTGGATAGTATGGCAGTTCTATTTTTAATTTTTTGAGGAACCTCCATACATTTTTTCATAGTGGTGTACCAATTTACATCCCCACCAATAGTGCACAAGGGTTCCCTTTTCTCCACGTTCTCGCCAACACCTGTTATTTCTTGTCTTTTCAATAATAGCCATTCTGTCATGCATGAGGTGGTGATTCACTGTGGTTTTTGACTTGCATTTCCTAGATAATTAACGATGTTGAACATCTTTTCATGTGCCTGTTGGCCATCTGTATGTCTTCTTTGGAAAAATATCCATTCAGAGCCTCTGCCCATTTCTTTAGTTGAATAGTTGGTTTTTTTGATATTGAGCTGTGTGAGTTCTTTATATATTTTGGATATTAACTCCTTATCTGACATATCATTTGCAAATATTTTCTCTCTTTCAGTAGGTTGGCTTGTTATTTGCTAATGATTTCCTTTCCTGAGCAAGAGCTTTTTTTTTTTTTTTTTTTGCAGCACGCGGGCCTCTCACTGCTGTGGCCTCTCCCATCGTGGAGCACAGGCTCCGGACACGCAGGCCCAGCGGCCATGGCCTACGGGCCCAGCCGCTCCGCGGCACACGGGATCCTCCCGGACCAGGGCACAAACCCACGTCCCCCGCATCGGCAGGCGGACTCTCAACCACTGCGCCACCAGGGAAGCCCATGAGCAAGAGCTTTTTAGTTTGATATGGTCCCATTTGTTTAATTTTTGCTTTTGTTGCCCTTTCCTGAAGAGACAGATCCAAAAAAACACATTGCTAAGATGATTGTCTCAGCAAAATATTGCTAAGATGAATATCAAAGAACAATGAATGTTTTCTTCTAGGAGTTTTATGGTTTCAAGTCTTACTTTTAAAGTCTTTAATTCATTTTGATTTTATGTTTGTATATGGCATAAGAAAGTGGTCTAGTTTCATTTTTTTGTATGTAGCTGTCTAGTTTTCCCAACACCATTTATTGAAGAGACTGTCTTTTCTCATACGTATATTCTTGCCTTCTTTGTCATAGATTAATTGAACTAATTTATATTATTCTGGTTTCAACTATGAGTTTAGAAATTTTATGGGCACATGGGGTACCAGGAATTTACCTGCAAAGTTACCTCTAGGGATTTGATTGCATGATTAAGGCATATGATTGAGAATCTGATTGTATGATTAAGGTCACTGGTAAAGGAGAATTACTGTTGAAAAATTTCAATAGCAGAGCCTGGAAAAAAATAAGGCAAGTGAGGAGCTTTTCAGCTACAGATATTTGAGATCTTAGACCAAAGCAAGAGGACATGATAATTATATTTCACTCTTCTTTAAATTTTTTATGAGGTAAAATTTATAAAACATAAAATTAACCATTAATTATTTTAATGTGTACCATTCAGTTATTGCATTTATTACATTTATGTTGTTGTGGAACTATCATCTCTATCTTGTTCCAGGATATCTTCCTCACTCTAAACTGTTTGAAAGCAGGTGAGCTTTCTGCTCATGAGAATTCTTGTTTTCTCATGAGCCCATTTTGTGGTTTTATTTATGAGCATGTTATGACCAGAGTCACATTTTAGATGGTGTTGGCTGCTCAGAGAATAGTGTAGACATCACTCTGCTCACTGTTCCCTCTTCATACTTCATATTCTCACATTCCACTGCCTTATGTCATTGGGAAAGTTGTTTTTATTACCACCATCCCTGGCACTGTCTGTCTGTGTAACTAAAATCCCAAATACCTTTAAAGATAATTTTTTAAACCTGCAAATAACATTAATCCTTGGGCTTTTAGCTTTGCGTACTATTTTGTGAACTTGTTCTTGCCTATTTCCACTATACCTGTGTATTGTACTTAAGGCCACTAACTATATCTTAAGTCATCACTTTTATACACCACAGCATCTAGTCTCATGCCTTGAGTACACTAGGAGAACAATGAACATTAATTCATGGAATGGATGAATATATATTCTGAAAGGAAATGTGAATGGAGAAAAATTAAAGCAAAGTGCTCATTAAGATAATTTTCAAAATAATGATATTGCTAGTTATATTGTGAAAAATTGACAAGATAATGTTTGCTTAAAATAATCAACAATAGCATTTACATTCTTTTTTACTTTCCTTACTATTGAGTCTCCACCTTAATTCCCACGTGTAATATTCAATATTCCAGCTGACATTTAATGAGGATACCATTGGCTAAATAAAACTCTCTAAAAATTTCAGTTTTATAGATATACTGCCATTTAAAGTATTATATAGATATTTGCTATATTTTCTTCTATTTCAAAGTTCACAGAATAGAAAGAAAATATTTAAAATAACAAGCTATAACATTTATGAACAATTTATTTGAAAATGGTGCTATAGAAAATGCTGTCAACTTCAAAGTGAATAATTCTAATCCTTAGCTCCCAAAATGAAAATGATAAATACAGTCATAAAGTGGTAAAAAGGCACAAAGGCAAATTACTTAAGGGATAACACAAATTTCCTCTTAAAATATAGTATTAATTTACCAAAATATTATATAAAATAAAGAAAGCTAAATTGTAGGTATTTGGCATTCAAAGTATAACAACAATCTAAATGCTCTTTATAAAGGGTAGTAACTAGATAAATTATGAAAGTTAGTGAAGAGAGAAGGGTATCACATAGAAAGTCATTACTTATTTTTTAGAGAAGTAGAATTTTTCATGATAAGGATTTGTTGAGTTTTAAAAATGTATGCCGATGTATTAAAATCACTGAATTGTGAAGCTCAGGAATTACAACAGGATGTGAATTAGCCTTAGAGAAAGAAGGGTGAAATTTTCTAAAATTGCTTTAAAAATATTGATATATATGTATATTTTAAGTTCAGCAGTGAAGCATGTATACAATCATGTGAAAGTATCTACCACACCCTCTAATTTAAGAGGATTGACTGAGCACATACTGCAGCCACTCCCTTTCATTATAAATTCCAAAAGTAGCAGAAAATATAAGTAATGAAATTAGGATAAGAATAAAAATTAAATAGATAATAGCTCTGAAAAATAGGAAGTATAGATATTGGACTCATTACAAGGTGAAAAGCAGGTAACAATACACTGAAGACTAAAAACAGATTCTAAAACATTCTTAAATAATATTCCTATTAAAGCAGAAAGCTGCATTAATCCACAACTGGAAATATTCTACATAAGTAACAAGTGTCTGACTGATCATAACAGCAGGACCGTCTACACAGGTCAAAAAATGCCCCCAAAACATGTACGTGACACACACAAACAGACATTCACACAAATACTGGGCCAGGAAGAAGTCATAGAAATATGGACTTAATGTCAGAAGTTGTAACTCAAGAATTTGTATAAGCCATGGCTTGCCTGTGTATGGCTAGAACCATTTATGAGGATGGGAGATTACCCACCTTGGGAAGAAAAGCACCCTAAGTCTCAACCCCAGCAGCATGTTTCTGCCTTCACTCATGGTGAGAGGATGCTGTGATGCATCACCCAGATGTACCTCCAGGAACAAAGGACTTACTATTCTAGCTTCTGGGAGTGTTGCCTTAAGACAGCCTTACCCTGATGTTCTCTTTTGGGAACTTCCTTGATCAATGAGACACATTGCCCATGGTCATGTCCCCTTCCCTGTTATGCCAAAATCTAACATTTAATTGACAAAGCTTATAAAGGCCTGTTGCTCATGCACAAACATTTTAAATGCTTTAACATATTTACTTTGCTCAAACTTGTATACTTTTTAACATGTTTTTTCCATTGTACTTACTCTACATAAAATGCAAAGCATGCTCTGATAGTGGATAGCCATCTCAACCAATCATTACAGAAAGAGCTGAAAACTGTTATTGGTATTCTGACAACCAAGACTCAATGATGAGTCTAAGGCTCTTCAGTGATACCAAGTGTGAAAAATTTATCTTGTGACCAAAAGACTTACAAAATCAAACTTATCTTCCTCAAAATTAGGCATTCAGATAAGGGGAAGAGATACTTAGAAAGGTACATTTTGTACAGCTTTATTTTAAAAATCTGATTCCCCATCAGATGCCAAGCAGAATTTCATTTTATACAAACATATTAATATTTTACATGTAAGGTATTCCATGCTATGAAAAAGAAAAATGTATTTATGGTTTTCCCCTTTTGCTTTGTAACAGCTAAATTGATATCAAATATTTGCTACACTTTTACTTTCTAAATATATTCTGACTTTATGTCATGCATGCACAATTTAATGTTTACCTTTAATGTTTACCTTCAGTCATTTAGCACTGTACTTAATAGAATCCTAAATTTGTGATGTCTTAAATCCATACTTACAGCAACATGGGTTAAAGTTACCTTGGACATTTAAAATGGAAACAGGTTGAGTGAACTATATATGACACTCTACAATATTTCACATGCTCTAATGTGAACCTACTTTGATGCTACCATTTATGTAGTGTCATCTATTATCTACACAATCAGTTCTTTACTAGTGAATTCTGCAAAATGTTTATTTAATATATGTATTAATTAGGCTCCAATAAAGTGAGAGAATCCACCCTTTAATTTGAACACAGGGAATTTAATATAAAGAGTTATTAACAGTGGATTAGAATGACAGGGAATTGCTTAAGTGGAAAAGAAAAAGAGAACACTAAAGAATACTTCTGGACTGAGTTAGGGTACCCAAGAAAGTAACACACTGAAGGGAAAAATTCTCAGCTAGGCCGGGGATTAGATCAGACCTCTTTTGCATGGGGGCGGGGGGGTTGAAGCCCACAGAAGGGTGAAGACATTTTCCACTGTTTCTGGCCAGAGCTGGTAGCTGACAGGTGGAGAAACACCTGATGGAATAATGATACGATTCCCTAACTGTTGCCAGTGCAGTTGTTCTAAATTTGCTAGAAATCCAGCTGAAAGCACTTGCTAAACTCACCAGAACGCTTCTGGAAATCCTTAGGGTTGGAGAGGAATTTGGTATTGAGCCCCCTGGAAGCTGTCACTTGGAAATGTGAGCAAGCCAGTTGGTGTGTCCTTGGGAGTGCCACCAATCTTTTGTCAAATTCTTTCATGATAAAGTGCCTCTTATCTTTGGGAACAATTCAGGTGAGGAAGAGTGTGCTGGGAGAAAATGAGGAGATACCTCTTACTGCCAGCTATGAGGATGTTGCTAAATAACACCCTACACTAGGAGCACACTGGAATGGCCCACCTACAGGAACCAGGAAGAGAAAATCCTTTTCGAATTCATACTAACAGGGCTTAACATTGTACTGACTGGGAAAAAAAATTTAGAAGGCCCAATTCCATTGTCACAGAACAAAGAGGCAATGAATTAATAGCTAACGTGGTGCCTTTGGTTATTTAGTTATCCAGCTTTCAAATACATCATTCTACATATACTTAAACTTCCCTACTGTAACAAACAACTCTATATTTCCATCTAAGAAGATATAGCTATGTTTCTTATAAATAAAGAAGTTCTCACCATTTTCTCAAAATGAAAAGATGCACAGTCCCAATAATCATTGCATCCATTATTGTGGCTATATTAATTGCTTCTCAAATTCTATCACACTCACAGCCCACTGAATATTGTTATCTAACACTAACTTGGCAGTTAACCTGTGACAACTTTTATATACATTTTTTAATGAGGAGAGAGAAGAAAAAATTAATTTACATATATAAGTGAAAACATGCATATGAAAAACAAAGAATATGAAAAACTACTACAATCTTTATTTCATTAACTGGAAATAATGAATATCTATGGATTCTTCTTCACCATCCGTTCTGTATTTCCTCCACACTCCTCAAAAACATCAACTGGTTGAGGTTCCTCACCCAATGGAGTAACCCTAACCTGAATTAACAAATGGCCTGAGTCCTCCAATATCCTGTCTTTGGGGGAAGGTTCCTGTAATTTTCCATTTACCTTTATTATTGAGCATGGAAAAGTTGAGACACCTGGAGAATGCCCTGGGTTCCAGTTGTAGTGCTCTTTACTCCACTTTCCCCTTAGGAATCAGAATCAATCACTCCAGCCAGTAGAGAAAGCCATTTTTTCTATCTGCTGGTTTCTCTGGTGTAAGGAGCCAGAAAGGGCTCATCTTGCAATTCAAGAGGACTCTTACTGTGCCCCTAATGGAAGGATCCTCACCTTGGATATTTAGACATTCAAACAGCAAAGCAAAAGTCAATGTCACTAGAACATAAAGAAAAACTCTGCGAATTGGTTATTGGATGTAATATTAAGAGAAGCCACTTCCATTTCCTCCCTTGATTTCCAGACTCATATATTCTGTCTGTGGGAAAGATAGCACCATATAAAGGTCTCTGTAGACAGATCTTATCTTTTCTGGAAGTTAACCTCACAACTTTCACCATAACTGAGTCTTCATAAGCCCCTATCTTGGCTGTTGAACCACAGTGGCATTTTCTGTCCCCAGGTGTCCGTTTTAATTCAAAGTCAGTGTCTAGTAATCCCAGTTAGTTCTGACTATTCCTCTTTCCCTAATGCACTGTCACTTTCCTTTTGCCTTTGGGGAAAGTTTGAAATAAGATTTATAGTGTGAACTTGTGGCAAAGTTTCAGAATCCTATTTCAAGTGGACTCAATCTCCTCTTCATTGCAGATTCTTTGTATCTTTGAATTGACCCAGATCTGGAAGCTGGTTAAGAAGCTACAACTCTCTACTGTGGTGACTCAAGCCAGATTTATTGGCTACTAGAACTTTGTTGGTTTGTTTTTCTGCTATAGATATCAAGTGTTACTCTAGTAGACTGTGTGGCTCTTTTATACCTAGAAACACCTTAATAAATTAATAAATAGCCTGCCTTAATAAATTAGCCAATAATAGTATCTGGCAGGCCAAGGCATGCTGACTACCAGTTCACTCCTGCTTCCCCATTATGATGTAAGTTCCCACCTGCTTTGTTGGTTAAGAGTTGTCATTTGCATTCTATTACTTTAGGATTCTATAATCTCATTGGAATTAAGGAGCCCAACTCAATGGTGGCATCCCTTACAGTTATGCCTTACATACAAAAGAGAGAAACCACAGAGATTTTCATGAATGCAGATGCTCCCCTCAGCATTTATCAATGCCTTTTTTAATGTATGCTATTTTCTCTTGGGTCAGATTTTGTACACCTTGAGCATGGTAAATTTTACCCTAGTCGTGGTTCTTGTGGCAACAGAATATACTTTTGGTGGGTCCTAAGGAAAATTGTCATCTTCTTTCAAGACATCTGCCCCAGTTGGTGTTATCACAGGGTCTTTAAGAAGAGGAAAGCTAATCTCAGACACTGGAAGGCAAACTACTTCCATTGATAAGTGAGTCTCAGAGTGACTTAGGAGTTCACAGTGTCAGTTTTATCTGAGCCTAACAAGATGTCTCCATTCCAACTTTCAGGATCCAATTATTTGCCAAGCAGTGAGCTAAATTTCACATGAGAAATGGTGTGACTGTGAATTTAACTATAGCTTAATTCTGTAATGTTCAAAATTAAACTTTATGTTTTGTTTTCAAAATATGAGCCTTGTGTTTGCAAGGAATACTGGATTATTTTAGGGCTATCATGGAGGATATCTGGTTATTGCATCATGAGTTGATCTGGAAATTAATGGACTTCAGCTTGCATTTTTTTCTTTATTAGAACTCAAGTGCTCTAAAAAGAGTATATTCTACAACACAGTCTTATTTCCACAAAGGTCAAATGCAGTAGCCCTTTGGATTTCCAAGGCATGTACTTCAGTTGGCAGTTATTCACAAACAACTACACATGGTAACTTGATTGATTGTGCTATGATGGATTACAAGCATTCCATTTCCTATTTGCAAGGAGATCAGCACTACACTCAAGGCAAATGCCATGACCAAAACATTCCCAAAACTTTATCCTTTGGGTCAATCTCTAGGAACCACTTCTGTTATCAATTATGTTTTAGTCAGAATTTCATAAACAGAAAGAGAACAATAATTTGATGAGGAAATTTTAATATAAATAATTATTAGCCAGAGATTAAAATAACAGGTAAGAGAAAAACATAACTTGTCTAAGAGAAAAAACATATAACTCTAAAGAATGCCCTAAGGCTGAAGGAGTATACCCAAGAAATTAAGACTCTTGGAAGGAAGAAAAAATGTTCCATAGGTATGGGATCCAGATTTCACTGGGTAGGATGTGGTTAAAATCCATTAGATGGTTAAGAAACTAGCAGGACCTTTTTTTTTTTTTTTTTAGATTCTATATATATGTGTTAGCATACAGTATTCGTTTTTCTCTTTCTGACTTACTTCACTCTATATGAGAGACTGTAGGTCCATCACACAGGGAGATCAGCTCGGTGCTTTGTGACCACCTAGAGGGGTGGGATAGGGAGGATGGGAGGAAGATGCAAGAGGGAGGAGATATGGGGATATATGTATATGTATAGCTGATACACTTTGTTATAAAGCAGAAACTAACCATTGTAAAGTAATTATACTCCAATAAACATGTTAAAAAAAAAAAAGAAAGAAAGAAACTAGCAGGGTTGTCCTAAGCAAGAGTTGATTCACAGTTTAGCAGAGTGATGTGATAAACAGAGAACAGCCTTCTGGGATGCTGGCAAATTGGCCAGTAAGTTTGTTGTGAGGATTCCTGTTAACTTAAAAAGTCAATAGTCAAAATGGTTGTCTTGCCAAAAAGTTGCCAGGAAGACTCTCGAGAAGGGTGTGGTAAGGGTGTTGACTTGTCAGAAAACCATCATTGGGTTATATCTGGATACAGAGTTGGGGTGCCCATAGAAACTCACTGGCTGCCTTTGGGAGTTTCACTGAATTCACAATTCTAAAATGTTTACACAGAGGTGCCACTTACCACTAGAAACTATGTGAGAGAGGAGTGTGTGTTTTTGCGGAAGTTGTTTAGGAGGAATTTCCACTTACTCCTGGCTGCAGAACCACTACACTACCCACTATCAACAAGGATAACATTTTTCTGGATACAAAAGAAAAAGAAAAAAAGAAATAGTACAGGGTCCGGCTATATCAAAATGCAAATAAAAGACCAAATTTGGAGCTGAGTCAACTCATTGTTAACTGGTACAGTATACCTCAAATAAATGTCACTTTTTCAACTGTAAAGATTCTTAGTAAGTTGAAATCATTGGATAGAATCATCTCCAAGTTGTCCTACAATCTCAGAGTATATTCTTTAAAATATAATGATGCTGTAAGTTATATCACTTTCTTTAGCCAAAGGTGCTTAGAAATTATTTCTGAGGGTATGGAAATTCCTTAAAAAGGTGTGACTGGGTTATCAAGGCTGATTTGATTTGTCATATCTGTATAGTTCCATAAGTAAAAGAAATCTAAAATTATATAATTCTATAATAGGTTGTTGTAATTCAATGTGAATGATTTGTTCAGTTTAATTTGATTCAACTGCATGTGTATTGTAATAGAAAAAAAAATCACATAGCTGGAATACCCACAATTATTCTAATAAGTACTTTGGAGGAGACAAGAGCAAAAAATGGTGTTGTAAAGCTAACATAAGGACATTTTTTAAATAGTATATATGTTTTTGAAAATAAGGTGTTTGAAACTCAGCACTCATAATACAGAGAGATTTTACTGATTAGGACATTTTTTAGTATAATACTTTCAGTTGTACAAAATTAACACCTGGTTGATGTAATTGAAGCATCTCTTTTTGTTGCCAATTGGATACAGTGAATTATTCAAATAACTGGGGCAGCTAAAGATACTATAATACTCTAGGTCATGCCAGAACACTTGCCCGCACACACATACTAAGAACCTAAGAATTTTTGACATCCTATAATTAGTTGAAATGTATGCCTGTAAGTTGTCTCTTGTTTTTAAGTGGGGGAAAGCTGGATAATCATACATTTGTTTTTCCACTAAGTGGGGCACAACAGCAGATTTGAGCTGACAGAAAAGAGAAACAGTGAACTTGAAGTTACATTAGTAGAGTTCATACATTCTGAGGATGATAAAGTAAAAAAAAAAATATGTAGAAAAATGAACACAACCTTACTGACACTTGGGAAACCAACAGGCATGCCAACATATGCATAATGGAAATCGCAGGAGAAGAGGAAAAAGATAGGGCTGAGGGGCTTCCCTGGTGGCGCAGTGGTTGAGAGTCCACCTGCCGATGCAGGGGACACTGGTTTGTGCCCCAGTCTGGGAAGATCCCACATGCTGCAGAGCGGCTGGCCCCGTGAGCCATGGCCACTGAGCCTGCGCATCCGGAGCCTCTCCTCCACAACGGGAGAGGCCACAACAGTGACAGGCCTGCGTACCGCAAAAAAAAAAAAAAAAAAAAGATAGGGCTGAAAAAATATGTGAAGGAATAATGGCCAAAAACTTTACATATTTGATGAAAAACATACATCTACACATCAAAGAAGCTCAGCAGACTTCAAGTAGAATAAACTCAAAGAGATTTATCCTAGAGTCACTATAGTCATATTAAAAACAAAAAAAATGGGACTTCCCTGGTGGTCCAGTGGTTGAGAATCAGTCTTGCAAGGTGGGGGATGCTGGTTTGATCCCTGGTTAGGGAACAAAGATCCCACTTGCTGCGGGGCAATTAAACCTGTGTGCCGGAACTACTGAGCCCGTGCACCACAACTAGAGAGCCTGCTTGCCACAACTACAGAGCCCATGTGCTCTGGAGCCCTCACACCACAACTACTGAGCCCCTGTGCCCTGGAGCCTGCATGCCACAACTAGAGAGAAGCCTGCACCACAACTAGAGAGAAGCCTGTGCACCACAACGAAGAGCCGCGTGCCACAAGAAAGATCCCACATGCCACAGCTGAGACCCAACGCAGCCAAAATAAATAAATAAAATAAATAAAGCAGTCAGTGACAAGAAAACCTTGAAATTGGCAAGAGAAAAGTGACTTACCACTTAAAAGTGTTCCTCAGTAAGATTAACAGCTGACTTCTCATCAGAAACCATGGAATCTACAGACAGTGGATGCAATGACATCTTTACAGTGTTGAAAGAAATGCTATCAACCAAAAACTCTATATCCAGCAAAAATGAAAGAAAAAACAGACATTCCTTGATTAAAGGAAAAAAAAAAAAAAACTGAGAAAATCTATTGCTAGCAGATCTGCCCTAACCAAAAAATATAGTAGAATCACCAACAAGAGAATTAAAATGGTACATATGAAATTCTTTCTAACTCAGGAGAAAGCAGTAATGGAGAAATGATGAAATGAAGATGAACATGGTGTACAATTATTATAGACTTTCAATCTCAAATGAGAACTTCATCAGAGAAGTCCCAGTTAAAAGTTTCTGAAAACCAAAGACTTAAATATGGAGTTTCTTTAATAATATCTAGAATTGGGGCTTCCCTGGTGGCGCAGTGGTTGAGAGTCCTCCTGCCGATGCATGAGACACGGGTTCGTGCACCGGTCCAGGAAGATCCCACATGCCGCGGAGCGGCTGGGCCCGTGAGCCATGGCCACTGAGCCTGTGCGTCCGGAGCCTGCGCTCCGCAACAGGAGAGGCCACAACAGTGAGAGGCCCGCGTACTGCAAAAAAAATAATAATAATAATAATATCTAGAATTTATATACTGAGTATAATACTGAACTGTATGTATATATAATTATATATATATATATATATATATATATATATATATATATATATATATATACACATATGTATATTTCCTATCATGGTGGTTAAAATATTCCATATTTAGTGGCTTAAAAAATTTATTATAGTTTTAGAAGTCAGAAGTTTGAAATGGTTTATACTGACCTAAAATCAGTAGGTCTGCATTCCCTGTGGAGAATCTCAGATAGATTCCCTTGACGTTTCCAGCTTAAAGAGCTGACCTGCATTCCTTAGTCCATGGCCTCTTCCTTCATCTTCAAAACTGCTGCATAACATCTTCAAATCACTCTCCAACTCTAATCCTTCTACCTCCCTCTTGTAAGGACAACCCAGGTAATCCAAGAAACTCTCCCCCATCTGAAGATTCTTAATCATATCTGCAAAGTCCCTTTTGCCATATTAAGGAACATAGTCACAGTTGAGGACATGGACAATCTTTTGGGGATTAGGACATGGATATCTTTTGGCGGCAATTATTCTGTCTAAAATATATATATATTTTCCAAAATATTTAAAATAAATTCATATGGAATAAAATATGTGTGTATGCGTATGTGAAAGTGCCTGGGTAGAGATGTGCATTACCTATTTCCAATTTCTTTTTTTTTTTAATTCTTTACAATAGCCATTACAATCTTCATCCCCAACACTCCATCATATCTGCTCTTATGTAACTAAAAATTTCTAAGTTTGTCAGTCCAAAGTATATCCTGAGTATTCACTTTGTGTTGACTCAGATAATTGCTATTTTCCCTTGGAAACACTCCCTTACCATTAGTTTTCATGTTACCAGACACTCTTAATCCTCCTATTTACTGGTTGATCCTTATTATCTGCATTGCTGCTTCCTCCTGATTTTCCAATCTCTTATTTTTGGAGTGTTCCAGGATTCAGTATTCAAATCTTGTTTTCTCTTTTATATTCATTTCCTTGGTGATCATCCACTACCAGATTTTGAATACCATCTAAATTCAGATCACAATAAAATGTCTATCTGTAGCCTAGACTTCAGGTATAAATTCTTGACTGTCTATTCAAACTCTCCATTTGAATTGTTCATCACAAACTTCACATGTTCAAATGTTACAACAGAAATTATCTGTACTGAAGCAAAGAGAAAACAATTTTGAAAAAATTCAGTTGTTACTCAGGAGTAAGCGGGACAATATTGAAGGGTTTCACTTTAAGTGGTTTCCCACATGAAGAGAGGGGAAGATTTGAGAACTAATGGCTGGGCTGAAATGTTTCCAAACTAGATGGAAACTCTAAGAAAATCTTGAATGAAGCTCTGGGTGGGGATGGAAACAGACATTTTTAAAGGGTGTGAAGGAGGGTGAGACTACTGCTGATTTCATATCAGAAGTCATGTGAGCCAAAAAACATTGCATTAAACATTTTAAAGTATTGAGAGGGAAATAAAAAAGTTGTCAGACAACTGAAGAAGAGAGAACTTAACAAAAGTGGACCTGTATTTCAGGAAATATTAAAGTGAGATTTTCAGACTGAAGGAAAATAAGTCTGGAGGTAAAATTGAAGCTGCAAAAGAAAACACAAACAGAAAAATAATGAAGAAACTCTGTCCAGTACCCTATTGTACGTTGATGTCAGAGCAGGTGGAAACCTCATGCCCTGATCCATTTTAGTGATGATTACTGCTTACTGAATTATCTGTATGGCAATAGTAATGCCTATATCCTAACAGCTGAAAATGTACAACACGTGGCAAAGAATCAGTCCATCAATTAAGTCAATTATTAATCAGATTATGTACTGTTATTTATTAAAAATTATTAATTCAAAGTGTTTAACATTGATTAGTTTACATATTTTGTTTCAGATTTAGAGTAATGACAGTCCACAATATTATACCATTTTTAAAGCAAAAATAACTGTCTTTGCATACTCTGTTCTCAGCAAAGATTTTCAATGGATTTTATCATTTATATTTTACTCCTGAATTTCCTGATTATAGGAGTTAAGCTCATGGTTATGTGTATTTCTTGCTATTGTATAAGTTAAATTTTTAAGTTGCTATTGTATAAGTTGAAAATCTTTGCTTACATCTTTACAGGACTGTATTAAACTGAGAAGAATACCTAGCTTTGCTCGTAAATCTTGGTTTTTTTTTAAATTTTATTTAATTTATTTTTTATACAGCAGTTTCTTATTAGTTATCTATTTTATACATATTAGTGTATATATGTCAATCCCAATCTCCCAGTTCATCCCATCACCACTCCCAGTCCCTCCACTTTCCCCCCTTGGTGTCCATATGTTTGTTCTCTACATCTGTGTCTCTATTTCTGCCTTGCAAACTGCTTCATCTGTACCATTTTTCTATATTCCACGCATGTGTTAATATACGATATTTGTTTTTCTCTTTATGACTTACTTCACTCTGTATGACAGTCTCTAGATCCATCCACGTCTCTAGAAATGACCCGATTTTGTTTATTTTTATGGCTGAGTAATATTGCATTGTATATATATACCATATTTCTTTATCCATTTATCTGTCTATGGGCATTTAGGTTGCTTCCATGATCTGGCTATTGTAAATAGTGCTGCACTGAACATTGGGGTGCAAGTGTATTTTTGAATTATGGTTTTCTCTGGGATTGCTGGACTGTTCCACCCAGTAGTGGGATTTCTGGGTTATATGGTAATTCTATTTTTAGTTTTCTAAGGAACCTCCATACTGTTCTCCATAGTGGCTGTATCAATTTACATTCCCACCAACAATGCAAGAGGGTTTCCTTTTCTCCACATTGTCTCCATCATTTACTGTTTGTAGATTTTCTGATGATGTCCATTGTAACTGGTGTGAGGTGATACCTCATTGTAGTTTTTATTTGCATTTCCCTAATAATTAGTGATGTTGAGGATCTTTTCATGTGCCTCTTGTCTATCTGTATGTCTTCTTTGGAGAAATGTCTGTTTAGGTCTTCTGCCCATTTTTTGATTGGGTTGTTTGTTTTTTAATATTGAGCTGTATGAGCTGTTTATATATTTTGGAGATTAATCCTTTGTCCATTGATTCATTTGCAAATATTTTCTCCCATTCTGAGGGTTGTCTAAAAGCTCTTAAGTTTCATTAGATCCCATTTGTTTATTTTCGTTTTTATTGCCATTACTCTATGAGGTAGGTCAAAAAAAAAACCTTCTATGATTTATGTCAAAGAGCGTTCTTCCTATGTTTTCCTCTAAGAGTTTTATAGTGTCTGGTCTTACATTTAGGTCTCTAATCCATTTTGAGTTTATTTTTGTGTGTGGTGTTAGGGAGTGTTCTAATTTCATTCTTTTACATGTAGCTGTCCAATTTTCCCAGGACCACTTATTGAAGAGACTGTGTTTTCTCCATTGTACATTCTTGCCTCCTTTGTCATAGTTTAGTTGACCATAGGTGCATGGGTTTATCTCTGGGCTTTCTATCCTGTTCCATTGATCTATATTTCTGTTTTTGTACCAGTACCATAATGTCTTGATTACTGTAGCTTTGTCGTATAGTCTGAAGTCAGGGAGTCTGGTTCCTCCAGCTCCGTTTTTTTCCCTCAGGATTTCTTTAGCTATTCAGGGTCTTTTTTGTCTCCATACAAATTTTAAGATTTTTTCGTTCTAGTTCTGTAAAAAATGCCTTTGGTAATTTGATAGGGATTGCACTGAATCTGTAGATTGCTTTGTGTAGTATAGTCATTTTCACAGTATTGATTCTTCCAATCCAAGAACATATATCTCTCCATCTGTTTGTGTCATCTTTGATTTCTTTCATCAGTGTCTTATAGTTTTCTGAGTACGTCTTTTACTTCCTTAGGTGTAACTCTTGTTATTAACAACCAGACATTTCTAACAAGTAACAGAATTAAGATAAACTTAATTGCAAATATGATATTATATTTATATACTCTTGTATATATTTATAAATTAATTGATTCAGCAAACATTTAAAATGTTATTGCAGCAATTCCCATATTAAATTATGAGTAGGGTACATGAAATTTGATGTTGTTTCATTTCAGAAACATGTTATATCATTATATACTAAAAAGTAAATCATAAATATGTAGCTTTTCTTATTATTAAGGTTTATTTAAACATATGTTTTCAATTCATCTCATCTAGCATGGGTGTGTGGTGTTGCCTTAAAGGAGTTTGGTTGGGGTCACTGAAGAAGGAGCAAGATGAAAAATATTGTTAACCTATTGGATTCTATGTTAACAGTTATAGGTCTAAGCACTTTAAATATTTTCCTTATTCTTTTCTGGCTTCTAATGTGCCTGACAAGCAGAAACTACTGTTTTCAGTAATACTGTTGTTTATTTATAGGTATTCTATCTTCTGTTTGATCTTAAAATTGTTGCATTGTGTTTAATGTTCTTCAGTCACAAAAATCTGTCTAGGTTTGCTTGCTATTCCCAAACAGATCATATTTTTCTTTAATTGTGAACATCTTAAAAATATCTTTAAATGCTGCTTTTTTTCTAGTCTTTTCATTTTTACTTTAATAATATCTATCAGATGCCACAAGTATCTAGTAACACTAAATATTATATGAAATCAGGTGTGTATTTGTACTTCTACTCATGCAGGTAACTGCCTAAGTCATGGGCAGAGACATGATCTCTTTTGCCTGGGCCAGATAAAGAAGATTTTTATTCTTTAGTCCTTCCTTTCTCCATCCCTGCTTCCCTTCCTTCTACTAAGCTTTTCTGTTGTCTCCATTTTACAGAAGAGCTCACTTCCAGTTTCTCCCTTTTGCATTCTTAAGAACACATTTCTTTCATGTTCCCAGTTTAGCACTAAACCAGCCTTTAGGTTGCAATATGTACTTTTCTGTTTAATTATTTACCATGCACCTCAATGCCAGTGTATCATAAGTTTTAGTGCTTGCTCTCTATCTTTACATAAACTACAGTTTCTCTTTCCTTATTTAATATCATTATATATTTTAATAGGGTAATGTATATTTTATACAGCCTTTCTACCTATTTTAAATAGCAGAAGCTATCCATGTCCGTTTAGTATCATATAGGATGAAACTTGCATAGGTCAGTGGATTTTCAGAGATTTTACCATCATGGGCTAAAATATATAAAAGCATAAAATCCATTTCATCTCAGTTAATTACTGAATCTTTTATCACCTTCTCTTAAGAATCATACAAATTATGTTTACAGTTATGTCAGATAGTAAGAACTATGATACTTAATTTGATACAATGTGTTTGAGCAGTCTTAAATCTTATTTATGTATATTTGCTTGTAGGGAAATGTATATATACACACACTTATATAGGCTTTCTTGGGTCAATTTTGCATCCTGGAATCTGTCTCTCCATTTACAGCACTACTAACTCTAATGAATTATATTTCTATAATATTATATCTATTTAAGTTAGCAGATTTATTTCTTTTATAAGGAGTTTTTGTTTAAAAGGCTATCTTTTCTGTGTTCAATCTCATTTTTAAATATGAAAAGTTGCAATTTAAATAGATAATTATAATTTAAGTAGATTATGGTTTACATTGGAAATAAAATGGGCAAAACAATTCAGCAGGACTCTTTATGAGAATAACTAATTTTAATAACTTCAATCCCAAGTTAATTCAATGCCATTTTAATTAAAATCATATTTCTAAAACTTTTCTACTTCTGTTAAAAATAATATATGTCAGTATTGCTTAGTTTTCTTTATTTTTCAGCAAATATATTAACATGTGTCATTGCCAAGTTATTGAGTGACATTTATTTTAATTGTACTTAATGGAAATAAATTCTATATTATATATATATACTGAATTTGTCTTCAAATTCTATCAATAGTCTATACTTATCAAAGCCTTATTAAATACACATGATTGTGTTAATAATATGTCCTATTGTAATTACTATATTGTATGGAGAAATCATATATTTGAATCATATAAACAATTATATAATTTGATGTGGACTGAATATCTATCCCCCCAAAATTGATGTTGAAATCTAATACCTGTTTTGATGGTATTAGGGGTATTAAGAGGTAAAATCTTTGGGAGGTAATTAGGTCATGAAGTAGAGCCCTTATGAATGGGACTAGTGCCCTTAAAAGGAGAGGACTTTGAGCTATCTCATATCTTTCTGCCATGTGAAGAAACCAGAGTAAGTTGTCAATACAGGAAGAGAGCCAGAAGAGGGCTCTCACCAGAACCTGATCATGCTGGCATGCTGATCTGAGAATTCCAACCTCCTGAACTGTGAGAAATAACTTTCTGTTGTTTATAAACCATCCAGTCTATGATACTTTGTTAAGGCAGTCCAAACTAAGACATAATTCTATCAAAAAATCAATCTTGGCATTTAAAAAATAAATCTAATTATTTATGATTTCTGCTCTGCCAGCTGTTGTGCTTTAATTTCTCCTACTCTAAATGTCTGGGATATTATAAATTAAGTAATAAGTGTACATGCCAACATTGAAGAACAGATGACTTAAACTTTCAGGATTTAATGCAGTACTAACATTAACTTTTTTATTATTAATCTAAATGCCATTTTGAATGAAAATGAAGCATTCTTTGTGCTAGGGTGGTTGTATTTTAGACTAATCCCTGATACCTCAGCAAAACTAAAAAACATTTTTATACAGGCTTTCAATATAACACCTAATGGTACAACATTCTCACTTTATATTTTATTTTCTGAATAATGAAAACTGAATTCATATCATCATCTCAGTTTCTCATTATTTTTGACACTAAATAAGATAGAAAAATTTAATTATGAAATACTCTCTGAAGCATTTGGTTGTGTACTTTAACCTTTTTAGTATTCTGAATTTCAACAGATGGTCATTCTAGCTCTTTGCAACAGGGGTTTGAGTTTTTAAATAGGACAGAAATGTCCATCCAATCAAATTTGGAGTTCTGAAAAGGTCAAATTTGTATAGTACATGGCAGTTATTCTCAGAATGTATTAAACATTAGCAATCTGACAGCTTATTCTTTTCACACAGTGTAGGACAACTTTCCACCTTGAGAAAGCTTTTAACAAGAAAGAAAAAATGAAAGTCATTTGACAATTTTCATTACAACCTTTACCAACACACAAATCATAGAGAGAGAACTCAAATATTTACTATTAGTTATCTTTAAAAATGTATTCTCAGGAATGAAAGTTTCATTCAATTTTTCATAATCTTCTATTCTGATATTTATCTTGATCTATTTCTATATTTGAATATTGACAAGGATGGGTATATTTCATATTCAGTATAACTTTAAAAAAATTATGTTTAAATGTTTTCTGAAATCTTAAAAAGATAGCATCATTCTTTATAGGAAAAAAGTGTGCACTATGGAATACACTGATAAAATAAACCATACCATATGGAAATTTTGAAATTGTTCATCCTTAAAATATAAATCTATGAACAACTGGACATCCATATGCCAAAAAGTGAATCTAGACACAGATCTTACACCCTTCACAAATACTAACTCAAAATGGATTATGAACCTAAATGTAAAATACAAAGCTGTAAAACCCATAGAAGATAACATAGGAGAAGATAACATAGGAGAAAACCTAGATGACCTTGGCTATGATACCTTTGAAGATAAAACACTAAAGACAAAACCTCTCAAAAAAGTAATTGATAAGCTGGACTTCATTAAAATTAAAAACAACAGCAACAAACTTCTGATCTGTGAAACACAATGTCAAGAGAATGAGAATACAAGTCACATACTGGGAGAAAATATTTGCAAAAGACTTAGCTGATAAAAAGCTGTTTTTCAAAATATATAAAGAACTCTTAAAACTCGACAATAAGAAAACAAACAACCTGGTTAAAAGATGGGCCAAAGACCTTAACCAGTACCTCACCAAAGAGGAGCTATATTGTGCTCAATATTTTGAAATTTACATGTAAAAAACATTGATTGATTGAATTATGTTCTCTTGTGATCAGATTTTTACATTGGAAAAGCATTTTGGAAGCAGTGTGAGGGAGGGAATATGGAAGGAAGAACTGAGGCAAGTGATGAATCAGTGAGCCAAGTAGGAGAAGAAACTACAAAATATTTTAAAGAGGTGTTGGGAGGAGTCAACACAAAATCCAGGATTTTGCAGGCAAACTCTTTGTGGAACCACTCTTTAAAATGCAAAATCATGAATATTAAATTAAGATGAGACTGAAAATGTATTGAAAGTTAGAAAATAAGTGATACAAATTACCTATTTTTAAAAGCTGAAAAATATCAAAAATATTGCAGACTTCAAACATAAACATATTTTAATTAACTGCCAGACACACCTCTATAATTTTGTTTTTCCTTCATCTTTGTCTTCTTTACTTGACTTTTTATATTTCAGTGATTTAATAATTTCTTTTTCTACAGTGAGAACAGAGCATTAATTCAGCCTTTCCTGTAGCATCATTTATCAAAATTATTTCACTGAAATTTTATCATTGTTTCTGGTAGCTGACTGTTAATGTCATGGATATTTTTACAATTTTTGCCAAATTTGAAAATATTATATTAGACTTTTTCTTGTGTGTGCTTTAACACATTAGGCTATTAGAGTTTTACATGGTTTTTAACTGATCTTAAATACTCTATGAATTCAGGACGCTAGGTATGAATGAAGCTAGTATCTCTTTTCAGAAATTGGGAGGTGGGGCATGCAAGTGAAGGACTCTAAACGTTGGCTTTATTATCTTCAAGAAAAACCTGCTTTCTCTAGTAGTATACACATTTGAGAAACATATGTTTAAAATGATTTTAATACTTTTAGTATAAACAACCAGAAAAATAAATGTCAATTCCGGCATATGGGGCATAGTATATGCAACATGGAAGACCTAAGGTGTTTTACATTGAATCTCTTTTTTATTCCCTATGGTTTTAAGGCTCATTACTTTAAAAATAATCTGTACTATAATTACTTGGAAGGGATTTCTCCATATTTCATAGTTAAAATAAAATGATTCTCACTCCTATCCTATGAAGTCTTCCTGAATTTTACAGTTTTCTGCTTCTATAGCAAAGAAATCAAATGTGATTAAAAATTAATCACCATTTTAAAAATTTCTTTTTTTTTTTATACTACATGAAGCACCAGTAGAATATAAACTATATTGATTAATTCTCTGTGTGTGTACATGTGTTTTCTGTTGTTAGATCCATGAAGTAATAATAATAGACTATCCACATTGGTGTCTTTTCACTTTGGTATATTTTCACTAAGATTATTCTGAATTGTTTTGATCACACATTCAACTTGTTAGATGGTTTATTATATACATACTATATACACATTTACACATGTATGCACATACATATACAGATACAAACATACATATATATATATATATATACATATACATATGGATATTTTAAACCACTCTATTCAGATATAGTTTGCATACCATAATGTTCACCCATCTGATACATGCAATTCAGTGGTTTTTAGTAGATTTACAGAGTTGTGCAACCATTGCCATATTTGTTTTTATAAAATAAAATGTTGCAGCCTTGCTGTCTACATGTTGGAGGAAATCTTGATGGTATTTTGTCCGTTCTCTGTTTTAAATTTTGACACTAGAAATATTTCCTTGATTTTTTTTCCATTATAGTTTGCTTTTGTTTGTTGTCATCTACGTGAATATATTCAGATTTAGATGTTTTCTTACTTGAAAAATTGCCATCTTGCTTAAATGTGAGTTTTGTTTTTGGAGCTTTCTTCTCAGAAGTCTCATTTGCCTATTTTTAATGTCAAAAGAACATAATATTTACCTCTATTTCTTCTTTCTACTCTACGATATTAAATAGTCTGAGATATGATTAGAAATCACTACCAGCAAAAGGCAAAGAAATTTTCTTTTCCAAGTTGTATAATATTTTTGTGTAACTGAAACCAAGTATAGGGTTTGCTCTTCCACGGAAAATGCTAAAGTAGTTGGAAGATCTTTAGAATCTTATCCCATTAATTTGTCAATAAAAATACAATGTTATTGGTAATAACATTAAGGCTTACACCCTTGCATTTACTGTTAATATATTATACTTTTAAGTATGTATGATTTATTGATATTTTGGGTGATTGACATTTCTTTTCGGTTAGGGGATAAATTAAATTTGAGAAAATATGATATATTGATATTAAGAAAGCATATCAAGGATTTATATGTTTTGATTTAAAGTATCTGTGAATGCTTATTCCATTTACACCAATTTTCATATTTTATGATGTATAAAAGCATGCAAATTTTTGTCAGTAAAGGAGGCAAGACATATTAGCCAATGATCTCCCTGATAGCAAGAACCAAGGCATATATGGGCTATTGAACGGATGATCAGACACATTAGAAGGAAGATAAGCTTGTTTTACAGTAGTGCCTTTTCATTACTCTTATCTATAGACTACAGACATTGTCCCCACCATTCCTTGAAAACTTTACTGAGTCATTACAATTTTGTTCATCTCTATGGGCATCATAATTCTTGGTGAGTTTAATATCCACAGAGACAATGACTCTGAAGCCCTGTTCTCTCAGTTACTTGATATATTTTCCTCTAATCTTGTCATCATCTAATCCTCAATTCATGTCGACCACTCATTCACATGATCATACACTACATCTTATTCCTAACAACTCCACTACTTCAGTTTCTCATATGCAAGAATCTTTATCATCTCTGTAATGTCTAAATACTTGAGTGGCACAAAAGGGTTCACACACTCCTTAATGATCTCATACAGTTTTATGACTTTAAATGTCATCTCCATGCTGATGAACCCAGTTTGAAGTCTACTCTTACACTTACTGCATAAACTAAGGAAATATACCATAAATTCAAGACCACGTACACCACTATTGCATTCTGATATCTAAAGACCCTTCAAAAACCAAACCTTTGATCTTTCTTCCATGCCCAAGCATGCTCCTTGGCTGTCTACTCCATTTCAGTAAATGTATACTCTAAACTTCTGTGGTTCTCCAATTTTGAGAGAAAAAAAAAACACAACAATATTATAACTTTGTTCTCTTTGTCTCATTGACATGTAATCTTTTAACACACTCTGTAGTTGCTGTTATCCAGGATGTCAGCACTTCTAGCCACCTTCACTGCCACTACCTTGCCCCTAGCTACAAATTTTATCACCAGAATTATTGCAATAGCTTCCTAAATGCTCTTCTACTCAACACTTGCCCCTCTTTAAATCATTCTTAGCTTAGAGTCAAACAGTTATAAAAATATTAAGATTATGATTTGTGAATGGCTTATAATCTAACAGAATGTAAAAACCAACATTCTTATAATGAGCTAGAATGCTCTAAATGTTGTTGCCCTACTAATTCTCCATTCCTTTTGTAAACACTCTCCTTTTCCCCTGGCCTCCTCAAAGATATTCGTCTCCTTTCTATTCCTTGAAAATATGTTCCCCCTCAAAGAAACAAAAACAAATAAAAGCTCTTGGATCTTTGCCTATTCAGTTCCACATGCCTGGACTACCTTACCATACTCTTTCCTTTCTTTCATCTAATACCAGCTTACGAGTTCAACTTGCCTGCCTATGCAAATCATTGGCCCCCTTTCAACTCACCAACAGCCCCATCTTTGTTCTTAATAATCACCATGTATGAAACATGTATTATTTTATCTGCATGTCTTCTTCTCCTATACAAGCCCCATGAGGGGAGAACTTTGTATAATGATGAAAAAGTTCTCTCATTAAGATCGTATTCTAGGGCTTCCCTGGTGGCGCAGTGGTTGAAAGTCCGCCTGCCGATGCAGGGGACACGGGTTCATTCACCGGTCCGGGAAGATCCCAGATGCCGCGGAGCGGCTGGGCCCGTGAGCCATGGCCGCTGAGCCTGCGCGTCCGGAGCCTGTGCTCCACAACGGGAGAGGCCGCAACAGTGAGAGGCCCGCGTACCGCAAAAAAAAAAAAAAAAAAAAAAAAGATCGTATTCTAAATGAAACAGCAACAGCAAGAACAAAACCCAAGTAATTCAATGATAAAAATTTCAATACTTATTTCAATATATAGCAAATAAATGAGGTATCATGCAATATAAGATAGTTTTTTCAGCACAGGCATCTATGAGGAAATAATAATTGAACTAAGAGCTGCATGATCAGATGTGGTAAATATTTTCCAGGAAGAATCAAAAGCAAGTATAAACACCTGAAGCAGAAAGCCCTCAAATGTAGAAGATATTAATTCCTATGTAGCCCCACAAATTTACTCAACCACCAACGAATCTCAACCCCATAGTACCATTATTTCTATTTTTATGTTACAGCATCAAGTACAATTATTTCAATATGGCTGGAGTGAAAGAAGTGTAGAAGATATGCAATATTATGTTGGTAATAATTGAGAATAAAATGATAAACCACATATGATAAACCACATAAAATGATAAAGCATAATGATAAAATGCTGAGCTTAATATATAATAGGGGTTAACCTATTTTTATATAATGTGTTTTATATAATGTACATGCCATCCTAGACCATTTTTTCATGTAGCAGTACTACACAATATAAGCAGATATAACTGAACGGTATAGGGTTGATAGTGTTTCTGCAAGGAATCTGGTTCCTTCTTTCCTACTGCCCTGTCATCAGCTTGAATATTGTCCTCATCTACATGTTTAAAGTATGGAAGAAAGTGTAGAGAGAGTCATATCATTTTAAGGACATGATATTGAAATTACATTCATTTATTTTGCTTTACATCCATTGGTCAGAAATTAGTCATATGACCAGATTTGCTGCAAGTGAGGTTGTAATATGAAATCTGTTTCTTGGAGGTCATATACAAAGTAAAATTTGGGGAATTCTTTACCAAAAGGTTAAAAGAAGAATAGGTATTATGAGACAATTAGCAACACCAAGAAGTACCACCACTGTCATGATACAGAACATTTCTGACACTTTGAGAAAGTTTTCACATACCCTGTTTTAGTCAGTCCCCTCACCCTACCCCTTCTGGATGTTGGTGATCTGCATTCCACCACTAAAGTTTTGAACTTTCTAGAATTTCATAAAAATAGAATGATACAGCATATACTCTTTTGTTAATGTCTTCTTTCACTAGGAGCAATGTATTTGAGATTCATTTATGTTTCTGCATGTAAAAGAGTCCATTCATTTGTATTACTGAATATTCTATTACATGCATATATCTCAATTTGTTTAACCACCAGTTGATTCACATTAGAGAAGTTTCTAATTTGGGGCTTCCATGAGTAAAGCTGCTAAAAGCATATACTAACAAATTTTGAGGTGAACTTATGTTTTCATTACATATGGGAATAAACATGTATGAATGAGATTGGTAAGTCATAGGGTCGCTATGTGTTTACCCTTATAAAAGCCCACTGAACTGTTTTGCAGAGTGGGTGTACCATTTTTTTTATTTTCACCAAAAATGTACAAGTTTCATTTTCTCTACCTCTTCACTGGCACCTAATGGCAGCATCTTCTTTTTAAGTGTTGCTGTTATAGTTGTGGTATCTCACTGTGGTTTTAATTTGTACTTCTCTAATGTGTAAGGTAGTTGAGCATTCTGTTTGTGCTCATTTGTCGTCTTTGGAAAATGGTCAAATTATGTGCTCTTTTTGTTTTCAATCCAGTTGTATATCCTTTCAGTAATGAGTTGTAAGAGCTCATTATTTTTTCTGGATAAAAATAATTTATTGAATATTTGTTTTGCAAATATGTTCTCCCAGTCTGTGATTTATCTTTTTATGTCCTTACCATTGTCTTTTGGAGAATAAATGTGTTTAACTTTGGCAAAGTGCAAATTTATACTTAAGTGCATTTTGTGTCTTACTTAAATATTTGCCAACCCAAGGTCACCGACATTTTCTCCTATGTTTTCTTTTACAAGTCTTACATTGTTAACTCTACATTTAGGTCAGTGATCCACTTCAGTTTAATTTTTGTATGAGGTTTTTGTTGAGATTTATGTTGTTGCATTTGGCTAACCAATTGTTTTAGTACATGTGTTTAAAAGATTATTATTTCCCTGTTGAATTACTTTGTAACTTTTGTTTAAAATCAATTGACTGAATAGGTATGGTTCTATTTCTAAGTTATCTATTATATGCCACTGATCTTTATTTTACCAATACCACTTCATGACAGACCATTCTTATGTAATATTACTCGAAAAGTGAAAACTCCAGACCAGGTTTCCAGCAGCTAATCTGCTTCTTCATAGTCTGATGACCACATTGTGGGAATTAAGCTTATTAGTCACATTGTGATCCTAAGATTTATTCTTTATTTTCTTTGCCTTGCACAATTACCATTGGATGATGTTCTTTATTAAGTCAGTTATGTGGACCCTTTGTTCTCTGGTACAGTTGGGTTTATACACTGGAAAAATATTGTAAGCAATCAGTTTATTCTTTCTGTCTCCATCCCTGTCTGTGTCCGTGCTGGAAGAGCTACGTTGCTGTGCCACCCCTTAGAAAATGTTTCTTCTGAGTTTCCAGAAATTGTAGGGCCTGTGTAATTTCATCTTCTCTTTTTGTTTCTTCTGACTTCCCACCACTGCTATTTCATGAGTGCTTCAAATCCATTGCTATTTTCCTTACCCTTCTCTCATATCTCTCCAAATGGTCCTCGTGAGAATTCTGGTTCTGGTGGAGCCCCAGACTGGCACAGTTGGAGATCCAACTAAATATAGATAAATTCTGTTTAATATTCCCAGCTTTAAGAAACTTTGCTAGGACATATGCACAAACTAGCTCCAAAGTTTAATAAATGAAAGGAGGATGCTAATAATCAGATATTGGTCACTTGGTTTTCAGCCCTCTTATTGAAGATAAGAAATCAGTCATTCAACAGTAACTGAGTCATAGAGATGAAGTATCAAACTCCGGCAGGTCCTCAACAGTGACAGTGCCAGGAAACTAAGGTAAGATTGTTGACTTCTTTAATATTTTCTGTGAGTGGAAATTTTTGACAAATGATGAAACCCAGTTCTGCCTTCCCTGGTCCTGATTTTGAATGTAAAAAGACAAGTTTCTTATAACTATATCTAGGGAAATATTAAATATTAAAATCCAAAACAATCATGGATCTTGAATAATGAGACTTTAAAGAGGCAATATTTATGCAGTCTGTATTTTAAAAAATGGAGCAGCAACCTTAGCACACACACCTTTATTAGGAACAATGGCCAAGTCAGCAATATGGATATCTAAAACTAAAATAATCCAAATCCCTCTCATTGAAAGCAGTTAAAATACTAACTATAATAGAGAAAAATTTCATTCTAAGAGTTGTACTTAAAAAAGGGAAAGGAAAATCTCCAGTGAAAAATGGTCCTAGGTACTAAATTGTGAACAGTTTGAGGAGAAAGATGCAATGATTTTTCCATGTTAGTACCCTCAATTTAT
Source organism: Phocoena phocoena (assembly GCF_963924675.1). Classification (NCBI taxonomy): domain Eukaryota; kingdom Metazoa; phylum Chordata; class Mammalia; order Artiodactyla; family Phocoenidae; genus Phocoena; species Phocoena phocoena. The sequence continues at coordinate 21,352,463 of NC_089221.1, forward strand.
AGTTAAAATGTTTGAATCTATATTCCTAAATTAAATTTGTATTTATTCTAAAGTATTCTTATCTGGTTTTTCAATAAAATACATATTAGTCTTGATTACTTAGTCATTTCTACATCTTAAGGATTTATTGATTCACTTGTGAAATTCTCAGCATTTTGTTGGTAAATTTTGCTAATAAATTTATTTATATAATGATTATTAGTCATTTGAATAAATATTATAATTATTTTCTAGGAATTATAATTAATCTAAAGTTTGAAATACTTTTACTGCAAATAATATTTATATCTAGGTTATTTTACTTATCCTCTCTTTTGATTAATCTTGCCAGCGTTTTGTGTTTTTACCTAATCATTTAAAGTTTTAAGGTTATGTACACTGTTGATAACCTCATTCTTCTTAAGTTGATATTCCACTAATTTCTGCTCTCATTTTAATTAACTTTTCTTTATTTTGGTTTATTCTATTCTTCTGTATAAACACATGAATTTAATTAACTTGCAATCTTATTTTCTAATTTATGCACATAAGATTTGTGGTAGAGATTGGCAGCTGTAACAGAATTTTGTGTTTTCCTCTACTTGTGATCACAGTGAAAAACTACGTTTCTGATTTAGGCATGGCCATATGACCAAATTTCAGCTGGTGGAATATGAATAGATATGATATGTACCAATATATGTACAGGAGTAGAAATTTTGCATTCTACAGTGCTCTCATAAACCAAAGATGTTGCACTTTGTGCAGTGGAAATTGTGTAGGAAATTAGGCAATTTAATGATTTCTGGACAAATGCAGAAACTTTGTCTGGAATACATTGATTTTATAAGCCAAGGAATAAGCATGGACGTTTTTATCAAATTAAGTAAATTATGTTTTTAATGGCACTTATCTGATTCTTGAGGTAGAGGTAAAGTTATGTTGAAAAAAAGGTTGGATTTATGTTTCTTTCATTCAAAGGAACAAAGTGAGAAAAAAATCTGTGTCAAAATTCCAAATTGCCTCTCACAAATAAAATTTCACATAACAATGAAATATCTATAGGAGTAGAATGTTTTTTTCAGTTCTTTGAGTTTGTGCTTACTGCTCAGAATGATGAGGGCTGATGAGGCAAGCAGATACAACTCAATCCAATATTTCATAAAAATATTATTTGTGATATGCACTAATGAGTTCAGATGTTAAACTTATCAGTCACTTGGGTCCATTAAAAAGATGCTTTGTATTAATTTATGCATTAAATTTTATTCTGACAAATTTTATTATGAAAATGGTTGATATACAAACATGTAGCACATTTCTAATGTTCACAGATGTTTGTGCTCTAATATAATTAATTATAAGGATATGAAAATCTTGTTATGGAGACAATGTAGTGGAAGAAATTTATCATTTCTTTCATCAAATAAATCATCTACAATAACCACCAGTTTTTAAATCATTTAAAATATATCATATTGAAAAGAGCATTATCTATTTAATAAAATGGTGAGGAGATTTTCCAAAAATGTTGAGAAAAGTAATCCTTCTTAATTGAACTTAAAAGAAACCTAATCATAAGAGTAATGGAAAAATAAATGAAAAATGATGACTTGCATTTCAGTTCTGTTTATGATACTACCTTTCTGCAGTATGTGGTGGGAACTACATACTTCATTGGTGGATGTGTAAGCCTGACTCAGTGTATTTTCAATATGCTTACTAGTGTCATGGAATCTACTGGTAAGTCCTTTTAATTAGCATGTACTTGAATGATTCTTCCTCTCTCTCTTCTCTTCTATTGAATCTTAATTATTCTTAAATGAAATGATAATTGTGTGGAGTTCTGTAAGGTAAGATGCACAATTAACATACTCTGTACACATCCTATTCTGTTTTTAACATCAAGAACACGCATTCTCAATTACTGAATCTTTGTAATAATAAAATAATCTAAATGAGGCCACTGGGTTCAAATTCATAGTTAATTTAAGATTACATGTAAAACACCCTAGTAGAAATTAAAATTATGTTAAACAAATGTGATAATTAAACAATGTTTTTAACTCTTTCTCTGAATTTACAAAATGTTTTTTGTTTTGTATTCCTTTATTCTTTTTACTTTATCCGGTAATTGTGTGAACGTTTAATGAATGGACAGACACTTATATTCCATCTATGAGCTCATTTCTAGTGAGTTTCTATATAAAGGTAATAAAATAAATCTCATTTTATGTATTTATGATAATAATGAAGCAATAAGCACTTCAACTGGAAATCTATAAAGCAGATTAATATTTAACAAAAACATTTACTTTATTTCCATTTTGACTACGAATCATACGAGAAAAACTCTTTAAAAATTGCAGTCACTATTTGTGGAGTGCGAGATGATATAAAATATGTGAATGCCAGATATATAGCATTAAGAAATTTTTAAATGAATGATACATATGTGCATTTGTACTGAATTTTTATGAATACCTTTGAACACAATAATATCAGGAAAAAATGTGTTTCTATGTCTTTTTCTTCTTAATGTTGGAGCACATTATCCTGCTTCTTCATGTCTTCTATTTTTTGTTAAATCTTCTACTGGGTATTATTTTTAAAAGACATATGGATATGTTGTATGTATTATTTTCCAACAGAGAGCTAATTCCCTTTCATCTACCCGAGAGCCAAAGTGAAGTCTTTGTTCTAATTAGGAGTTTAACTGAATCAATACTATGTTACAGCTTCAGTTAGTTTCAATACTTAGAGGACAATATATGTTTTGTATTATCATAGGCTCTTACATCTTGCAAGATTTGGGGCTTTAAGAATGATAATATAGAGATTTATCTTTACTGTTCAGTGCAGCTCCCCCAGACTCCTATGCCACTATGAACTCAAGAAAATAAAAATTAGCAGGTGTAAAGATTATCTTTGTATTTGAATATCTTAGAGATTATAATATATCATATTAGTCAGTTCAGTCTTAAAAGCTTTAATGGTTTCTCTTTACACTAAAAGACTCCCTCTGTTGCAGCCCAAACTTCTCAGGCTCAGCAAATTTTTCCAGTAGTTAACAATCTGATCACCACTGTAGGATTAACTTTCTGTGAACATAATTTCTTTGGACATCTTGCATTCACAACTCTTCTATAGTATAATAATAATGCATTTTTTAGTTTACCAGGGTTTTCTAGTAATTATGGGAGCAATGATCTATGGTGGACTTGATCTATATCCCTAATTGAAAGGAGAACTTCAAATGATTCTTAACTAGTGTCAAAGCAAAATTAAACTAGGCAATGTTAAACTGGGAAGGAAATCTTTATTCAAGACTATTGCAGAAGGGGATCTAGGCTCAGCCCCGCCGAAACAAAATCAAAGGGCAAGGAAAGGATTTTTAGACACTAGGTGAGAGAGAGATCATGGACCAGCTGTTTGCTAATTAGATTTACCCAAAGGAAAAATAAAATTTCTATTATATTCATGCCAGAAAGTAGGTTTAAAACTCTGAGCAAGGCACCCAGAGAAGTTAGGCTCCCACCTTTCCACAGAGACTGGGAGATGGGGGAAGCTCAATCTTTCTTCATGCTTACATTTCAAAGGGATGTCTCCCATGCCCTTGAGAAAAGAATCCTGAAGTATGAAACTGGCAAGAAGCTTTTAAAAATATTCACATATTGAAGGGCCATAAATAAAATTTGCAATTACAAGTTTTCTAAATTAAGTGTTCTAAATAAGGAGAGATGAGGACCTAGAGTCTGGAAGAAGCTTGTCTAAAGATTACTCAGGCTGAGAGGAATGTTAAGGACCCCTTGGCCAATCCCTCTTTTTTGTTTTGACAATTTAGGGAAGCTAGTCCTTATATGTTGCTTCAGGTAGATTTGTGTGGTTGAAATGCTAGTTGAATCTTCTATCTAGACTTGATGGTAAGGATACTTGCTGGATGATCTGAGCAATCAGGTAGTCAGTCAATGAGGGGGATTCCTATGGAAAGAAAAAGGAAAAGTAAGATTATTGTTTGGAACAGGCTATAAACTCACTTTTTGAGACCAGAGGCAGCAAGTACAGAAGATTACTAAATGTTGGGCTCAAAGTGTCTTTAGAAAGTGCATAACTGATTCACTTTGTTATAAAGCAGAAACTAACACACCATTGTAAAGCAATTATACTCCAATAAAGATGTTAAAAATAAATAAATAAATAAAAATAAAACTTAAAAAAAAAGAAAGTAAAGCATGAACAGCTGTGGTAATCCAGGTAGTTATTTAAACAAAGCCCACATGAATGGAAAAATATACAGTCTGTTCCTAGTTTGAATGGCCTCAGGTGGTTGTTCTGGGGGTCTCTGAGTCCTTTGAGGGACCCAATCACGTAATATGTGTGGGCCAGTCACATGAAAGTGGACATGGGTGCTAATTCTATTATAACAAGTGAGAAGGTATTTGGAAACAAATAATGCAGTCCCAGTCGTACATAAATACTGTACAATGCAAATATAAGCACACCAAATAAATTCAGAAAAATAATGGAAACAATGCCTATTATTAATAAAACTGTCAAAATTGTGCTTAAACACCAAAGCACTAATCAATGAAATACAAAATGTAAAATAAATGAAGCCTGTTTATGTGAAATGTTAATACAAAAATGTTATGAGGTTCAGCTAATATGATTTTTGTAGTTAATAAAGATAATACACAATGTTTTCTTATACTTAATTAATAAAAAACTTTATTGAATAAAAACTTCTGGAAGAGTTTACAAAGAGTTCAAAAAATTGTCTGGGTTCAATATATACATGATATCAAAGCTTACTATTCACTAGCACCTAAAATACCAGACAAAATGATATACAATCCAGAGAAAAATGTACAGAAGATGAAGCTATACGCAAATTGATTTGTAAATGCCATTGATGTATGTAAAGCAAATACAAATGGAAGGAGAGAAATATGCTTTCTAGATAGAAAGTTCCAAAAGTATAAAAATGCCAGTGTTATGTAATCACTAAAAATTCAGCATCAATCCACATAATTCTAATTTATTTTAAAGGATCCAGATAAGCTGATTATAAAATGTGGGATAATATAAAATGTGGGATAGAGACGATTAAGGGGAATCTAAAACATATTAGAATATTATATCTAATTATTATATATTCATAATATGCAGATATTATGTTTATATGTAATTATATAATTATAAAAAATATTAATCACTATCTTAAAATCAGATGCAAACATTTATGGAAACTTGGTTGCGAAAGAGGTGGCCTTACAAATCAAGTGAGCAATGTAATACTTATAAAATGGCATTAAAAATTATTTTCCGTAATAGAAAAAAATTAAACACTACTTTGCACAATACAAATGAAGTTTAGATGTACTAAGATTAAGGAGAAAGAAACACAAAGACAAATGTCTTTCTGATTTCAGGGTATGAATCAATGAAATGTTTTACTTTAAAATTAAACCTTCTGTATGGTATTTAATTACATAAATAAAGTTTAAAACAGCAAAGAAATTGAAATACAATTTTTCATCATATATGGCAGTACTTGGGTCATATATGAACAATACTGAAAATACATTAAATGATTCTACATATGTATAGTAAAAGTAGAACATCAAAAGCAAAATAAGGCAAATATATGTGATTAAAAATTTCTCAAAAGAGTGAATTGATATTATCAGTGAAAGTATCAAAAGTTGCATTAAAATGTAACAATTGGATACCATTTCTTAGGAATCAGACTAAAATAAATTCTTTATAACTGCATAAAAGAATGGTGGATCAAGAGACTCTTCTATAATGCAAGAAATATAAATTTGTAACAACATTGGAGAGCAATAAAATTTAGTAGTATGGAATATATAACTCTCTAATGTCTTACAATTTCATTACTACATACATACCCTCTAAATGGTCTTGTAAATTACACTAAATGAAATGCTTAAGAATATTTCCTGCAGTATAATTTGCATAATTTAAAAATAGGAAGCAGCCATCATCAGGGAAATGGAAAAATGAAATTGTTGGATGAGTTATATATCATTGCTTATATTTGAGTAAACCTCTACATGTCATCATGAATAGCTCTCCATAATATAATGATGAATGACAAAAGCACTTGAGAATAATACATAAATTGTAATTTATTGATAACATATAAATAATAACATATCTGAAAATTAATAAATCCCATACACATACCTGTAGAATACATAGTTATGTGATATAATGAATAAAAATGTATTTTGGAGCAGCACATACCAAATCCATGATAGTAGTTACTTCTGAAAGGAAATTTTGAATTGGTAAAAATGATAAAGGAAACAACTTATGTGAATAAAATAAATAACATAAATGAAGCAAAAATGAAAAATATAAACATGCTAATTTAGAATGGAGTACATATTAAGGGATATTTGCTATATTTTCCCCTTACTGTCTGTGGTTGAAAAAAAATAACCTTCTGACAAGAGACAAAACAAAAGAAATTCAGTGGATTGTGTCTTCACTGTACTCCCTGTGTTCATTCTACACCATTACTCTCACCTAACCTATTATCTAGGAGAATTCAGGTAATAAGAAATGTTTATAAACTAAGTAATTTTCTGTAATGTAGCTCCATGATAGAAGGGAGTTTTGCCTATGTTGTCTGTTGTGCTAACTTTTGCCTGTAAAGCAGCATCAGGCATATGGTCCCAAGGACGTGACTTTTTGATTGAATGAATTAATAAGTGAATGTATTAATGGAAGTAGTGTTCTAGGAAATTGTGATCTACTGTATTAGTTTTCACTTAACTTTTACTGGTGGGCAATTTAATTTCTCTGAATTCCTTCATCTTTTTATACGTATCCATATAATAAAGTGTTCTCTTTGTCTTCATGAGTCATGGTGTATAGAACAGGGGTCAGGCAATGACTGCACGTGGACCAAATGCAGCCTGCCAGTTGCTATTGTATGACCCATGAGCCGCACAAAATAGGTTTTACATTTCAAATGGTTGAAATCAAAAGAAGAAGAGTATTTTGTGACATGTTAAATTAATTGAAACTCAATTTTAGTATCCATAAATAGTTTATTGGAGCACAGCCATGCTCATTTGGTTACATGTTGCCTCTGTTTTTGTGCTAAATAGTAGAGTTGGAGAGTTGTGACAGAGCCTGTACAGCCAAAAGAGCTTAAAATATTTACTTTCTGGCCCTTGACAGAAAACGTTTGCCTATTCCTGGTATAGCAACATCAAAAAATCATATTGTAGTTAAGCTTTGCCTTCTTTGATGTACCCTCCAATATTAACTCAAGTATCCCTTTCATGCCCCTATTACAAATAGTCATCACATTTTATGGTGCATTTTTTAATGCATGTAAGTATTTTTGCATGTATGTATTTGTCTCCTTGTTCCTTCTGATAAGGGGACAATTTATTTGAAAATTCCCCCAGTAGCTAACAGAGACCTTCCTACATAGTGGGATGTATGAATATGAACTAATGAATAGATAAATATGAACCTTTTAATTTGTTCCCTCAGTGAGGGTTTCTGGGAATTGCTCACATGTGAGTCACCTAGAGAAGGACCCATTTTTATATCAGATTTTTATATATATGCAGGTTCAACTATATGGCAGATGACTAATTGTTTAGTATAAATTATGTGTTAAAGTTATTGCATGAAAATTGCATCTCTAAATATCTAACTTACACATGAATTGCTAAGGAGGAAAAACACTTTCTATTTTTACACTACATGTTTAATCTGGTGATGCACAATTATATTCAGAGTACTGTGTTTATTGAAATTCTTATTCTAAAATGCAAATAAGAAAAGTTTTGGAGATTCTAAGGAAGTTAATCAGAGCTGACAGAGCATAGGGATCATTGTAGGAATTCATTAAATGTCAGTTTTTTATATGTTTAAGTAAATCAAGGCTTTAATACTTCCTTTTTATTTGCTATAGATGCTGTTTAAATTTCAGCGTCAAATTTATTTTTTTCAGTATGTGAGATGATAGAGTTTTATTTAAAAAATAATTTTTGAAAAGGAGTTTTTAAGAAGTTTAAAATGATTTTTAGAAATGTCAATAGACATAGATTGCCTTTAAGATCAAGAATGATACCATACTTTGGTCAATTTTTCTGCTTAGCTCTTTGCCATAAATAGTTCAGGTTCCATTTCTTCTTTCTAACTCATGGATCCCAGATAAAAATGAATGCTGACATTATTTTGTCCATAGCTTCTCAAGCATGACATAGGAAAAAATACCCTGTTAATTCCATTTTAAAAAATAAGCAAAAAGCTGCCAACCTATGTACTTTTAGGTCTGTCTCAGAATTCTAACATCAAAGATGTTAAAATATAATGTTGTTTAATGGCATTTTATTTTATATCTTCTTTTTTAATCAGATGTTTAAAAAATAGCTGATATAACTGGCATTTGGAAATAAGGGTTTCTTTTTTTCCCATTTATAAACTTGTAACAATCACTTGGTCATGTGAGTTAAGATTACCCCATATGCTTGATCAAAATATTAAAAAATGATCCCTAAAAATAAAAATCATATAGACAAATTAACTTTATTTTTAAAACTCACTCAATCCTTGGAAATTTTAGTGAGTCAAGCTGTATATTTTGAAGGAAATTAAAATGGGTTTGTGTTCATTGGATATTTTTAAATTTTTCATATCAAATATAAAATAATATTTGGCATGGACAAGATAAATTTGCTCAAGAAAGTTATAAGGAAATGACCAGAAATTTCGATACATCTTAGCTGTTGGAAAATTTACTCATAGATTTAAGAGTTTAAATCAGAAGATTAAAAGAAAAAACTTCTTAGTAGACTATTTTAGGTAGGGTTGTGGTAAAGGGCACACTGGTATCCTTCTGAAGGTGTGAAGTTTGTATGTCAACCAAGAATATATACAAGTATTCATAACAAATTATATCTTCCCCAAATGGGGTTTCATTATAAGGATTCATTACATAGGCGTTGAAGGGTTGTACTATCAAAATTTTAACACTGAGTTAACCCAGATTGAAGAATCCAGGAAATAGTTACCAGTCCTGGTATGGTACTACAAAAGGGAAGAAAATGGGGGTTAAGAAATGAAGGAGTTCAGAAGAGGGGTAGTGGTATGGAGGAGTCAGTGGTGGAGGTGGGCTTGAATCCTGTGCATGGTTCCTGACCAGGTTTCTGCTAGCTATATCTGATGGAATGTGATGAAGCTGAAATTTATCGAGGAGTGATAGAAGTTGGAGGCTGGAATCAACTGCCAATGCCAAAGTCAAGTGCTTTTGCTGAGCTAGAGAGCCAGAGTAGGACAAACTGCCACTGAGAAAGCTAAATTAGCCTACAGAAAATATGACAAATATAGCACTTGAAATGATGTTTAGCAACATTGTAGCTTGGAGAGAAAAGAACCCTACCCTGGCTCTCTGGCCCAGCAAAAGCACTTGACTTTGGCATTGGCTCCCTTTCCCTCCTAAATATTAAACCAGTTTAAAAAGAGTCAGATTGATGAATATTAAAATATCTTATTTAATCCAAAGCAATACAAGATCACAGCTTGGGGTTTTGAACAGATCAGACACTTAAATTTACTCTCAATTCTTACTGGAGGAATTCTGGAGAAACTGATTAACTCCATGGAGCAGATATAGTATTAACTGGTTGACTCATACTCATCCAGCCACATTGTTGCAGACAGAGAAAAACAGCTTCTGGTTATGATTTCAAAGGCTGCCTTTGCCCCAGACATTAACGTACACCTACTTGCACATAGAAGCAAGAATAGTGAACTCTTTTATTATTCTGAAGGCAATAAGATCTGCGAACAAAGAAAAGGATGATCCACATGTGCTCATTGCCTACTATGCACCACAAGGAAATAATATTTCACATCTATTCCACGGGGAAAATCTGACTAAGAGATATTGAGAGAGAAGACAGAAGTGTTACTAGTCCAGAATCTATGCTAAAGAAGCATGAGGACTGGGATTATCATTGACTCTAATTACCCCCGATTTTTAAAAAGATATTTCCTTCTAGTACCCAAAAAATTTGGTGTTTGAAAAACTTCTCTTACTGATGTTTCTTACTCATTTGTGGATTATCTTCTTTTTTTTTTTTTTTGCAGTACGCGGGCCTCTCACTGTTGTGGCCTCTCCCATTGTGGAGCACAGGCTCCGGACGCGCAGGCTCAGTGGCCGTGGCTCACGGGCCCAGCCGCTCCGCGGCATATGGGATCTTCCCGGACTGGGGCACGAACCCGTGTCCCCTGCATAGGCAGGCAGACTCTCAACCACTGTGCCACCAGGGAAGCCCTGGATTATCTTCTTTTTATCTCTCAATAAATTTATGAGATTTTAAGTTCTTGATGTTTGGAGTAATGGAATATCACCAGGTTTAGCCTTATGTTTAATGAGTCAGTTCAAACTTTTGAAAACTATAAATACAACTTCTTTATTCAGAATACTTTTCTCTTTGAAACCTCTTATTACTCTGCATGCTACCTAAAATTTTCACACCAATATCCAACATTTTAACTTATATCTGATTACCAATGGATAGAGAAAGAGAGAGAGAGACAGAGAGAGAGAGTTGACTTCTAATCACACTCCCAGATTTGTGATAAGCATTGAGGAAGGAGAGCCTTATATTTTATACATGCAAAAGTATGATATACTTATAAGCCCTACGTTTTCATTTTGCTGTGATTATACAGGAAGCTAGCAAGATCAATCCTATTTTCAAAATCATTGCATATTGATCAATAACAGCATAATCATTTATATGCAGAAAGGATGATCTAAACATAATCTTAAAACAATTTTCCATCTTACCATAACTGCCTTAGGGCAGTGGTGTGCAGGAGATGGCTTACAGTTGCTCACAGAGCCTCTTGTTAGCTTCTCTTCTCCATTTGTATTCAGTAGGATAGGTAATTAAGTTGAAATTAGCCATGAAGTATTTTCATCATGAAAGCTGACAAACACTACAAATCAAGGCTTCCTTTCACCTCTATAGGAACAGCCTGTTTTTAAGCATTTAGCAGCACATCACTGCTTAAAATCCAGATAAGATATTCAGAATTCATAATTTTAAATATTTTCTTATTCAGGAGAATACATTATTTTGACTTTGTATTGTGATATGAGCAGACAAAAAATTTTAACTCTGCTGACATTTAAATGTGTCACATCACTTTCTTCTTAGAGAGCAAGTGCAAAGGCAAAGAGTTGAACTTTGCTGTGAATTTCCAACGAAATATTTCTTCATTCACTTTTATATATAGTTGCCTCTTTTTAACCTTTCAAGATGAATGATAAATTGTATCTCCCACTGAACCAAGTCACTGTTCAGCGAATATAATCTTTGCTTAAGATCAAATAGGCACTGATCATTTTACAGATTTTATTTTATTACTGTCAGTTGGGTCATACATTTGTCTGAAGTGAAAGTAAAAAAAAACAACCAGTTGAAATATTTTGAAAGATAATGTTCTGTAAGGTAACAATTCACTGTTGAAAACCAGTGAGATTGCTGACAAAAGATCAAGTATGGGTCAATGAAGAACAATTTGCTTTCCTCCTCCCTGCAACTATTTTTTTTTGTATTGTGTATAGAAGTGAAAATATAAAAAGCTTATTTTATCCTTCTATTAAGGAAATAAACCTCTCTTTCCATTATCTTCTGAGCATTTAATACATATTATATAATAGAAGTAAATTGAATGGTGAATTGCAGAGATGATTTATTTTAAGTACAGAAATACATTTAGAAATACAAATATATCTCAATTAGTAGTCTCTGACTAGAATTGGGTGAAATATTACAGTTGTTCCTTGCAATTATTGAACTGTCAGAAATACCAAATGCACACATGCACAGACACATGCATATACCACTCATATTTCACTTCAGAACTTATAGATATTTAAAGGCCTACTTTTATATATTAAGCATGGCTGAAAAATAGAAAATTAATATCCTACCCCTGGAAGTTGTCTTAGAAGTTTCCAACTATTTAGAGTTTACAAAAATTTCTGTAAACCATAACATCTATAGAATTGTGTTTTGGGATTATGGAGGTGGAAAAATTACAGGCTTAATATTTCCAAATCATAACATTAACAAAGGATAATAATTAATCTGTATGGTGATAAAACAGATATGCTGAGTTCAGAGTACCCAGGTAGGGAAAAGTGGATGACTAGGACAAGAACCTCAAAAACTAGGTTAATTGATGGCCTGAAAATATACAACTGTACCACTTAGGAATTGATTTCATCTATTCAGGCTCATAGTATAAGCCTCTGTGAGGAAATGGAAGTACTCTCAGTAAATAGAACAAATATCTAGAAATTCTAAAATTCTTAGTTTGAATATTTAGCAGCAAAGTAAAATTTCATATCTTTTAATTCCTCGAGATTTTAATAAGCTCAGACAATCAAGAAAAACCTAGCATAAAAGAGAAAAGCCAACATGAAAAACAATAACAATAAACTGACCAAAGAGTAAGCAATAGAAAAATATTTTAAAACTTAAAGGTTAAAAAATTATAAAAACTTGAATGAAGATACTCAGAGAGTGTCAAGAAAATATTATATTCATAAATTATGTAACATAAATATACATTGCAAAAATAGGATATAATTTTTCTACCTCAAAATAAAATTGAATGAAGAATTAGGATATAGAGCAGGCTCTACTGAAAGATTAAAAAAAATTGTAAAAGGAAGAAATTGAGACTATAGAAGAGATATATGAGGAAATTTAAGAGATCCAACATCACAAGGGAAATATGAGATGGAATAATTGGCTACATAACGAACCAAAAACAGAAGGGAATTAATCAGAGAGAATAACATCATGAGACTTCAGACTGAGAAATACTCAGTGTCTAAAATGACGCGTTTAGACAAATCACCAATTTTATTTTATAATTCCAGAGAAAAATAAAACATAAAAAAGAACAAAAAGTAATGCACAACACAAAAAAGCCTGTATAGCATCATATTTTGCATTATCAATTACAAATGGTAGAAAATAGTGATATATTGCTTTTAAAGATTTGAATGCAATTATTTTAAAAGTATATTATACACATTCAAACAATAAATCAATCTAGATTTCAAAAGGCATTTTTAGGCAAGTAAGCACACAGCAAAGTTATCTCACATGAACCCATTTTCAGGAACTTACTTGAGATTTTAATTCAGAGGAACATGGGAGTAATCTAAGAGACAGGAGATTGTGATATCCAGCTAATGGTACTTTAAAATCAGTGAAACAAGAAGAGGATCAACACAAAGACAGCTGGGTAGGAAACTATTAAAGAACTAGTCGCTGTTGAAACAGGATAGAGTGTTCCAGGATAGAGGTCTTTAGGGAAAAAAAAAAAATGAAAATCCCCAGTCAACAGGGAAGACATTTTGATTGATAGCATGCAAAAATTTGAGGATGTTATAAAAGAAAAAATTCAAACAGAAGAGTTAAAAAAAATTTAAAACACCTCTAGGAAAAAGTAAGAACAAACCACCACCACCAAAACCCAATAATATTAAATAAAGCTTCCCAGTATGAAGTAAATGAAATATGGCTAGCAGGATGATAGCAAATGATAGAGACATATATTAAAGATTGTTCTTATTTGCTTGCTTAAAGGATATGGCATTAGATCCATGAAAATAATATAATCATAACTCACATTTGTTTCACAGTAAGCTATATTTATATAGTAGTTGCTATGTAAATGTTGTTTTAAGTTTTATGACAAAAGTACTGAAAAACTTCATCATGGATTCATGATACAAATGAATGTTAAAGGCAGTAGCAGTCTAAATATATATGTCCTTTGCCACAATTAGGATAGGGAACTGGGATGAGAAAACCAGAAGTTGGTACATAAGACATATATTTTAAAATGTGGGGAGTTCCTAGACCTGTGAAAAATGCAATTGAACAACAACAACAAAAAATGTTAAATATATAATTTAAATTTACAAGTGAAGTTAATACAAGGTCAAGACTTTTATGAGCTACAAAAATTATAAGATATTAGGTGCCAGGTGATAGAATAGTAAATATAGTTTCTAATTTTAAATCAAATATAGTTTCTAATTTAAATCAACAACAGTATCAAAAAATAATATTAGTTATAATTATGCAGATATCCACAAGAAGAATTACAACAGAAGTAATTAAAAGAGCACGTCTGTGAGAGTAGGACTGAAGGAAAAAAGAGAAAAGGCAGAAGAACATTGCTTTTATTTGGAAGTTAATCTGCACTATTTGCTATGTTTTATTTACATGCATTGCTCTGCAACATTAAAAAATAGGAATAATAACACAAATAAGAAAAGAAGACCACTAGATTTTTTGGCCAGTCCTTGGGAAATACTGTCTTATGAGAGCAGCTGCATCTATTTGTCTATATTATGTAAAATGCTATTTTTCCCTGACTTTATATACTTAACCCTTGATATAATCAAAGTTGCATTATATTCCATGAAAGGAATTCCAGTTCAGTGTGATTTAATATTTATTCTATAATTTTGACTCTGCCAACACCTTTCAAGAGCCATCTTATGGGAACTTGTAATAGTTGACACCATTACAAATATGTTTACTTCAAAATCTGAAAAAATTTATTGTAGCCTTTTGAAATTATATCTTCATTTATATACTGATCTTCTTTGTTGTCTTTCACTTATTTCATAGTTTAAAATTAAAAAAGTAATTCCAGTCTTTTTTGTGTGTGTATGTGGGTAGATCATCCTTAAATTATGAGAAAAATGCTTTTAAAACACAGATATTAGAAGCATTATGTCTAAGAAGAAATATATTACGGAATCCAGTAATATTTAAACAGGTGCTTTGTTTTCTTTTAAGGAAGCAAACGATTATCAAATGTGATACATAAGTAAATATTAACGTAACACATGGGATTGTTTAGGGGACTAAATATTAGTCTTGAAAAGAAACAAGCATATTGGAGGGCTTAACTTAAAGTCATAGTCAGAAAATGGTACATCCTGGCTGAATTGAAAAATCATCTTACTTAAGCCTTCTTGGTGTGAATTAGAAGTTGCCTAGACAATATAGTTTTGTTGTTGCTATTTAATATTAACTATTGTTCTATTCTTAAAAATTTTGCAATAAGGAGCTTTCCACCACTCTTCTCCATAATAGTCTTTCTTTGCTCCATCCTCCCAAATATACATTAAGTTTTGAACTAATCTGAAAAGATTCTGACAGTTGCTTTATCATGTAAAATCAAATCCCTCCACCTCACCTACAGTATTCTCTAAATCTGACCATACTGTACCTTTTAAAGATATCCTCATTAACCACATTATAATCTTATTGATCATTACATCTCCAGCTACACCAATAGAATACTTCAAAAAGTGAAAGAATTAGACAGTTGGACTAGAATGTTGGTGAAGAATCAAATGTTCTGATTCAACAATACTGAAATAAAATTATAGTGGGGAGAAATTGCATAGCCAGGGGTGTTATTAGGGCTTATATAATATATATGTATATGATAAATTTTATATTTCCTCTTACTTGAAAATAATTATGCACATACACATGGAAGTAATGTTAAGTCTGTCAGCAGTAATCATGATGCATCTGAATCTAAGTCAAGTTCTTTACAGATATTTACATTGTATTTATTTGCCACAAAGAATGCCAAATAGGAATGAATAAATAGCCTATTATTGAGGAACCTGTCACGTTTAAGCTGTGTGGTCTTTTCCCCAAAACCTGTAACCCCAAGGAAAACATCAGAAAAAAATAATTGAGGGATATTCTAAAATATACCTGACCAGTACTCCTCAAAACTGGCAACATCATTAAAAACAAGGAAATTCTGAGAAACTGTCATAACCAAAAAGAATCTGAGACAAGACCACTAAATGTCATGTGGTATTCTTGATGGGATCCTGGAATAGAAAAAGGATATTGGATAAAACTGAGGAAATATGAAAAAAATATGAACTTCAGTTAGTAATACCATATCATTATTGTTCCATTAACTGAGACAAATGTACCACAGCAATGTAAAATGTTAATAATAGGGCAAACTGGATAAGAAGGATATAGGAATTCTCTCTACTGTCTTTGCTACTCTCTTTAAATCTAAAACTATCCTAAAAATTGAAGGTTATTTAAATATTTTTAAAAGTAATGAAACTAAAAATGCACAGCAAAAAAGATAAAAAAGCAAGGAAATTCAGGTAGGTGGGGATAATAGAAAGATTTTTTCCATCAAAGCTTTTTTATAACTGAGAGATTCCTTATGCAGAGCAAATGGGATTTTGAAACATGCCTCTTGTCCTTCCTGGTCATCTATGACCTATTATAAAAGAAGTATTGGATTGCCATGATAAGAACCAAAGATTTGGGATAGGGAAAATGGGTTAAGTCCCATGTGCCATAGTAAAATCATTCAGATTTATATTCTGACTCTACCATGGTCTAACTGAGCCAAATCTTGGCGAATCACTCAAACACTCCACATGTAGCTTTTCTCATAAATAAAATGAAGATAATATAACACCTATCACATAACTTATTATGGTAATTAAATGAGACATTTGATGCAAAGCAGTAGGATAATGATAAGTATATCGTTAAGTGCCATATAAATGCTACCTACCACTATTTGATGAAAAATATAGAGTATTGATTCTGGTGAAATTGTCTGCCCAGTACATTAAAATGATATAAGGTGTAGATCATTCTGTACCTCAATAATACTACATCCAGTTAAATACAGTTATACATATTTCCTGATGTTCTTCAGAGAACTAGCCTCATCTAAAGTAAGAGATGGGATAAAAGGGGAAAAAAGTTGCATGATCGAATATACAAAATTAAACCAATTACTAATGACCTTCTTAAAGCTTCATATAAGCTAAAGGAAGACATATATAACATTTAACCAGGTTCACCATACATTGCAACCCCAGATTTCAATTTACATTGAAATGCACATTGAGTGCACAACATGAGCAGCTGTACAGAGCAGTCATGCATTTTCCAAATGTATTTGACTCTTTTTCTATAAGACAACTAAAAATTGTGATCCTCAAAGCAGTCTCAGAAACTTTGAATTAAGGTCTCATCTGATAGCAATATTTGTCAATGTGGACATAAATAAAATCCTAAACTCTCTAAAACAGAGAGACAGCCCTTTCCATTTGGTCATGCTTAGCATAATAACACACAAATTTTCAATATAGTTCCTTTCAAAATTTAAACACCTTTAACTTTAAAGTAAATAATTCAACTTATAGCATAGATATAAAAACTTGTATCACTTACAAAGTTTCTTAGATAGCAAATGTAACCAAACATTGCCATATATCTGTATGTGCCATAAACATGAAATAGAAAGTAACAAAAATAAAAGAGAGACTTGACATACACGTTTGCACACACAAAAAAACACCAACAAAACAAAACAAAGGAAACGATGACTGGATTATTTGAAAGGGCATTTCAGCCTTTGTGTCTGTGGCTCATGAGAGAGTTGTCCTTCTTCTCAGAAGGGATATAGGCTGGTTATTCCAATTCACTCTGGTTATATAAAAGATGTCAAGAATACCTTAAAGTAGTACATTTTTGCTGATATGTATGGTGAATTAGCTCTTAATTTTGTGAGTGTTCTGGCATATATGAGTATACAAGACACATCTACTCAAGACTATGGCTATAATTTCAAATGATTCATAGACTCATTCATAGACTCATGAATGAAACCTATTCATGATTTGTGGTCCTCAGGCTTTAGTCTAGAAATTTAATATAAAGGACACTTTCCCATCCTGCTTAGTTAAAAAAAAGTTCTAAAAAAATGTTTAAAGGTGTGACATGCATACTAATTTGAGAAATGTTATTTTAGTGAATGGATGTGATAGCCATTCTGTAATGCATGCAGAGATATGTATAAAAACACATGTATTAAAGAAGATGGCTATAAGCATGCTATCCCCCTCAAAAATATTTGATATTGGAAAAAACCAATAAAGTTATTCAATGGAAAAAAATTATAAAGAGAATTAAAATTTTCAACAAGAATCCAGATTTTTAAAAAATACAGTTTTCATTGAGGTATTCAAATACCTATGACAGAAGAATAAACAGATTGGTGTAGAAGAACAGAGCCAGTATAACGGGTTATTTTGATATAGTTTTATTTTAAATAAGTATTTGTTTTAAATACATTTTATGATTTTTAATAAAAGTGAGCTGGGGCAGAATAAATAATGATTTTACATTTAAAGAAACAAAACATCAAAATCATGCAAAATTAAATATTAGGGGAAAAGTCATTTTAATAAAAGAAATGTAAACTTATTTGGTGTTAGAATGGAATATATAAATTGTCTAGGTGAGTCATTTTGTTTTACAGATGAAGAAAAAGGAAATGGAAAAAATGTGTCTTAAAGTCAAAAGCTAAGTATAGCATATATTATGGTTACTTTACTTTTACCATTTAGTTTAAAATGCTTTGCCTTTCAGAATATTTTTAAATTGTCATAACAAAGAATATAGCTATATTACTGCATAGTTTATATTATTAAACAAACAATAAATACAGTTAGAACAGTTTGATATACTCATAAATATGTTTATTGTGTACCACAAATCAGAAACTTTCTAACTATTAAGAATATAACGGCTGATAATATTGAAATAATACCTATTGTTTTAGTGCTTGCAGTGTAGTGGCGGGACCATAAAAATAAAATTGGTTATTGAAAGCAGTGTAATAAGTGGTATGACATGCATTTGTAAGATATCGTTGAAATCTACAGGAGGACCAGCTACCCTGGACTGGCACTGTCCAAGTAAAAACTCTTGGAAATCAATGTCTAAATTAAATGTACACTGATATTTTTATATGCCACCAATTCAATAAGTCCCCTACATCCTGTCTCTTTCTCTTTTACTGCAATCACACCCATTCTTAGTGGTTATTATAGCATAGCCTTCAAATAGAGGAAATGGTAATAATACATTTGCACATTTTCTATATAGCTGTTTTTGTTTTTTACCAATATACAATTACTTTTAATATGATTTTAAATACTCCCTGTGTACAAACACATTGCATAGAACTTCACCATACAGCTGCAATATAAGAACACTGAGATTAAACAAACAAAAAAAAGTCTGTATACACACACACACATATCTATACTTTCTGAGTTTTGTTGCAATAGCCAATAATTCAGTCAGTTTCCATTAATAAGCTTGAAAGTATGTGAATTTTGAGAAGCGTTATACTATTTTCTTACCTTTTTGATAGGGCACCGCCAAGATAGTAAAAGTCGGATATTGGATTTTAGATAGCTGAGAAATTAGGTTGTAAGTAATATTTATTGGCAGCAAAATATTTTATGACCATTGTCTTGTTTGTAATTTGGTGTCTGGGTCTTCTATGATTTACCATACTTGTATTTACTCCTGAGTGTTTGATTGCAAGCACTAAGACCCTGTGTAAAGCAGTTCAGAGAATCCTAGTATTACGGTCTTATATGACTAAAATAAGAAATACATAAATATATCATGGGCATTCTACACTGCTGGAGGGGCTTCTCTCAAAATTTTTGTAAGACATAACATGATTTGACTTTGTCCATTTGAGTTTTTGATAAAAGATAAAAATCAATGAAACAGGCAATTTGATTTTTCTAATAGAACAACAAGGATGTAATACTTAGGAGTGACTTATGTTCAGCATGAAGAAAAATGACTTTAAGGAATATTCTCAGTAATTATATCAAAGGATTTTAAATTAAAATAGTACATTATTCAACATTATGTTTTATATTTACTGGATACAACATTTTTATTCTGCAGAAAGTTTTAAATGAAAGCAAATAGAAAATGGATTTCCATCTCACATAAGAATATAACTAAAAAATAGGCTAAGCTTGAAAGACATTCCTTGTTTAATTATGGAATGGATATGCCACAGAAATTTAGAATCAATGTACTTCAACTTTAAGTATTCATTAAGTACATATAACAACAAGGCATTTGCTTAGGATAAATGTAATAGAAGTTCTGTCCTTAAAGAATCTTGTCTAAGAAAAAAGTTTGAGTAAAAAAGTGAAAGTTGCAATATTGAAGATTTTTAAATAATATATATATATTTGATATTGTTTTCTTTTAGGTACCGATCAAGCAACTTATAGATTATTCATAATTTGATTATTCTTTTAATGATATGTAGGAATTGGAATTTATACTTATATAACTAAAAGCTAGTCCAATCAGCAATTATTAACTGAAGAATTGCCAAGAACTATAACAGTGTCCTTATTATTATTCTCAGATTTTTGACCTATATTTAAATCAAACAGATCAATTTTACATATATATGTAAATTTACATATATATATATATGTATATATGGAATTTATGCACTACTGAAATAGTGTTTTCCACTGTACCCCATGGAGCTCAAGAGGTATCACAGAGTTGAGTCACAAAGAAGTAGTGGATGCAGAGCAAGATGGAAACAGAAATGACCTAATTCCACACAGCTAAACTCTGCTTGACTTAGAATATCTCAGCTTCTAACCATGTACATTGGGCTGCTTCATAGTTCTTTTGCAAAAATTATTTTACTGAAATCTCTTTTCTTACATAATATTAACATATAAATTATTTAGCTTAACAGTGAAATTGTATGCCCCCATTTAGTTCTTTTCTTAATGTTTATTTTATTTTATTTTTTTAAATTTTTGGCTGTGTTGGGTCTTTTGTTGCTGTGCGCGGGCTTTCTCTAGTTGCAGCGAGCAGAGGCTACTCTTCCTTGCAGTCCCGTCCCCATTTAGTTCTATTTCCTTTTGTAATTCAGACTAAAGGGTTTATATACAAAATTTTTTTTTAAATGCACAGAAATATAAAGCGATAAGTAACTGAAAATTGTAGCTATTATGGTAATTACTTCCTTTCAGTCTTTTATTTCACATTACATCAACTGTTAATTTGACAAATCAATTATCCATTAACAATAGGGTGGAGGGAGTTGGGGCATATAGAAAATGACATTATATAGTAAAAAGAAAAAAAATCAATATTAAAATAAATTTTATTTGGTAAAAATTGATCCATAAAACAGACATTTTATAGAGGAAATGTTAAACTAATAAAGATCACACAGCAATATTTTGCTCAGTTGGATTTACTTTATAGCAACACAGAGAAACAGATTGATTTGCTCTGTTGGTTTATAATATATAGCTACAGAGAGAAACAAATTGAAATTAAATGGAATTTTAGGATGAAAATAACAGAATCTCCATATACATCACATTTTCTTCTCATCATGTACCAGATACAAGAATAGGATTCATATATATAAGTATGTATATATATTTGAATTTAGATGATATATATGCATATTTATATCTCAGTGAGTATTTTATATTTCAAGTTACTCTTCTGAACATTGGCAACAAAGAATACTTTATTATAAATTAAAGAGCCAATTTCTCTGAAGCCCTCAAGATAGTAGAATTTTCATGTTGGTAATCTAGCTATCATTTTTTCCTACATGCAGGTTGAGAAGTATAATTCTGAGTGATACTATAGTAACTTGCTTTGGATGCTAACTGTTAAATGGATTATGAATATGGTTTTCTTGTATATTTGTGTTGGAAGAATTCTAAAAGAATGCCCTGTTTGGGATTGAATTTGTTAATTTTTTTCCCTTCCTTTACCTCAATTTCCTTTCTTTCCCACCCCTTTTCATCCTTTCCTTCCCTTTCTTTGCTTCTATTCTCCTTCCCTTACCTTGTGTTTTGTCAGGGATTTGCCATACAAATATCAGCATAGGAGGCCACAGGAAAAAATTTAGAAAGAACTACTGAGCTTATCCTCTCTTGGGAAAATAGATCACAATACAACCATTGACAGGCAGCTCCAGGGGTCTTCTGGAACTGGAGTATATAGCCCATGAATTTTCTTGAATTTTATGAGCTGGTTGTTAACTATAGCCATTATTAAAAATTAAACTATAAACTTACAAATTAATAAATTACAGTTAACCCTTGAACAACACAGGTTTGAACTGTGTGGGTCCACTTATTCACAGATATTTTTCAATATGTATGTACTACAGTGCTTCATGACCCAAGGTTTGTTGAAATGTGGATGCAGAATTGCAGATATGGACTGCCAACTGTAAAGTTACATGCGGATTTTCAAGTACCCAGGAACTGTCCCCCCAACCCCTTTGTCCTTCAAGTGTCAACTCTATATTACAAATACATGCAAAAATACTCAACTATCGCTCCCTAAATAATGAACTACATTTTACTATTATCTATTCACTATTATCTATGCAGTTGAGATTATTTACATCTATCATATATGTATGGTGGAGATAATATATAATAGTGCACTGCTATACAGCTCTTCCAAACTCTTCATTCAGTACAATCACTTTGGAAGCTTGAAACTGGCCATGGTGGTAGGAGTATTGACACCTGGAAGTTGGAGAATGTTTTGTTCATTGTCTAGATTTAAGAAAGTGTTAAGAAAATGTGAATTATACTTAATTAAAGATAAAATTGCATTGGATCTATCCATTAAGTTTTTACTAGCACAAATAATGAGAAATTGTATTAGCATTTTCCATAAAAACAGAACCAATAGGAGACTGTGTGTGTGTGTGTGTGTGTGTGTATATATATATATGTATGTATGTATATATATATATATATATATGTAGAGAGAGAGAAAGAGACAGAGAGAGAGACATTTATTTTAAGGAATTGGCTTATGCAGTTGTGGGAGCTGGAAAGTCGAATTTGTTAGGCAGGCTGGCTGGCTTTTAGTTTATTGGATGAAGCACACCCACATTATGGAGTGTAATCTGTTTTACTCAAATTCTACTGATTTAAATGTTAATCACATCTGAAAAACACCTTCAGAGAAACATCTAGACCAGTATTTGACCAAACAACTGAACACCATAGCCTAACCAAGTTGACACATAAAAGTAACTATCACAGAAATAGTCATCAGGCAATGTAAAACTATTTTCCAATTTAGTAAAGAACTTTTTGATGTCATTTTTAAATGAGTAAAGTTCCAACTGAAGTCTTCATTGTTTCACTTTCATTTTACTAGTTAACAGAAATGAAAATACATATCAACATTTATATTGGAATTATACTCATTTGTTAATTGCAACTCTATGTTCACTATAGAAACAAGAATTCTGTAAAAATATGCAGAATAATTCTGTGATAATCAATTGACCATATAGAATTACTATAGTATATCATATATATTATTATATGTAAGTTTTGTAGTAGATATCCTCTATATCATTAAAATTTATAATAAACTTATATGAATGTATACACACATAAAATTAATTTTGAGCCATTTCTTAACATTTACCAGCCCCCCACTGGTTAGCTCTTCCTAAATATGGATGTAGGGCATATGTAGGCATACTTTTTTAAATGGATGAGTACATGTACATTGAAAGGGAAACCAATTAAACTCCTGTATGTTGAAGTTCAAATCAGAATTCCCCCCCTCTTTAGTATGTTGTCTTAGGAAAAAAACAGTGATAAATGATGAGTCTTATCTAAATATGTGGAGGATGTTAGCACAAGTCTTAATCAGTCCTGAGACTAGAGCTTATAACTTTAGCGGTGGTTATCTAAGTAGGCCAGAAATGCAGAGAAAAGGAGCTAAATAGATACAAAACACAGAGACACCCAGAAGAACTAGGGAGTCAGGTTACCTTTCTTCAAAGAACTAGAGAGATCTATACAGAAATCTGGATGAGTAAGTCAACACCATTAACATAAGTCCATCTTCAACTTGTTGACTGTGCAGGACCAGTCTAATCAAGCAATATTATGTGGTATGCAATCAGTGGAATTTGTTGCATACTGCAAGAGTAGTTACGATATGTAAACTGTCCCCATGTTATCATTGTGCATTTTCTCTGTGTGTTCTAATGGATTTAAGAATAAAGAGAGAAAAATAATTGTACTTTTTAGTTTATATCCATTTGTATGTGTAATGGATGCTGGCATGTACTGCCAAATTTTCCCCTTCAGTGCACCTGTTGAGAGTGATGGTAACTAACAGCTTTCACTTGAATCTGTCTCTGGAAAATGTTCTAATCAGAAGATAGCTAATTTCTTAAGAACTTGTCCATTTCCTGGGAACAATCGACATCTAATGCATAGGCTTTGTGGGAAGGTAAAGGTTTGTTCCTCTTGTTTCAAAGTCAGACACTATGGAAGTGCCATTTCAACTTCAGAACTTCCAGTAGGATTGGTTGGGGGCTCTCCTATAACTGCATCACTTTTCAAGTCCTCCCTGGGCCAATTCTTCCCTCAAACTTTGCAGGCATTTTTTTTTCAAAATACATTACCAAATAAAACTCATGCATGTGAAACTCTGAGTCATAGAGTCAGTAGAGTCTATGAAAGTCTTCCTAAAGGTTTCTGAAGAATCCTTCCTACAACACAATGAAATTTAGTTTTACTCTGCTCAGACATTACTTATATAATTTTAAAAGTAGTTCCAAGACCCCAAAATATTTTAAATAAATATATAATTTTTTCTAAACAAAATCAACAATGACTGTGTTAAGAAATTATGTCTTAGCACGTCTCAATTCTGGACATTGCTAGATATAATTTCTCTGTCAGTGGCATTGCTATGCAAGAACTGCAACAGTGGACAAGTAAAACAACTCTTTCAAAAGCAAAAACTGTTTAAGTGCAGTGCACTGTATAATGATAGATGCTAGGAACTACTGAGATAGTCAAGAATGCAATAATTGAAGATGAAAATATATGAGACATAGGACAGTTTTTGAACACTTTTGGTGTGAGATTTATCTTAAAATTCGAGTTTTCTGGGAATTATCTGGTGGTCCATTGGTTAGGACTCGGCACTTTCACTGCCCCACCTGGTTTTGATCCTTGGTCAGGTAACTGAGATCCCGCAAGCTGTGTGGCCTGGCCAAAAAAAAAAAAAAAAAAAAAAAATTGCAAGTTTTCTGTGTGGTAATGAGAGATCTGTGCTATATATTCCTATGCACATGGTATCATACACTTAATCCATGATGTAGTAAATCATTTTATAAACGAAATATATTGATCATGACTATAATTTTTGTAAATAAGCTTTTATTTACAAATGAGAACATAGCATTCATTAATCATATTTAGCTCAGTGAATGTACATGTAAGGGATTTCATCTTCATCTACCTTATTTTTGTTTGCTATTTTTTAAAATATTATTAAAGATAAATGGATCATAGTTGTAGGTTCACTTAGTGAATAATGTGATAAGATTTACTTCAAAAAATAAAAATAAATATATCATTTGGAAAGGATATATTTTTATATTTCTCTGACAGGTATATTTGTGTCTTTGAATATGCAAAATGATCAATGCATATTTTTTCTTTCAGATTTCTTTATGCTTCCTCTAGTATTAAAGTCTTTGTTTTTCCCTTTAGATTATTTTTAACTATTCATCTGTGCAGAATTTTTTTTGTGTCTTTTATTAGGAGGGAAAAAATTAGAAGGCTACAATGTACTTTAAAATGCTAAACCAAATATCCTGTAACTTGTAATTTAGCTTATAGGTAAGTAATTTAGAGTGACGTGTGACATTTGAACCTAATTCATAAATTAACATAGATTTTTCAAAAGCCCTTTTGTGATTTTTATACTACATCAGTATATCTAGGCTGGATTGTATTTTCCAGGCTTACCTCTATGGTTGATTCCAGATGGCACAAGAAACATTTGAGTTAGATTTGGAAGCAAGTGTGAGAAACAGCACCTACTACCCCCCTAAAATTGTGGGTTCCAGTTTTATCTTGCAGATTCTAGATTCTCATTGTGAGTTGCAGTTTTTTCTCACCCTCCGCCTTTTCATATCCATGGTTTCTGTCCAACTGCCAGAATTGCTGACCTATAGAAGATTTTTCACTTACCCCTGAAATTGTGTAAGATATGATGCCTCTAATAAATCTCTCATTCAGTATCACTGAGAGTAGTTCTCCTTCCCTGATCAAACTCTAATTGATCCATCTGATCCACTAACAATATTTCTAAATACCTGTATCTGAATAAATTTACTGTTAATTATACCATGGCTACTTATTTAATTATATCATTGTCTCTTGAAATCAAGAGAATTCCCAGTGATTATCTCACTAATATGAAGTTTAAAAAAATCAGTTTAATACATTTTTCAAATGTATTATTTAAAATATGTTATTGAAGAAGATGTGGCACATATACACAATGGAATATTACTCAGCCTTAAAAAGAAATGAAATTGAGCTATTTGTAATGAGATGGATAGACCTAGAATCTGTCATACAGAGTGAAGTAAGTCAGAAGGAAAAAGACAAATACCGTATGCTAACACATATATATGGAATTTAAGGGAAAAAAATGTCATGAAGAACCTAGGGGTAAGATAGGAATAAAGACGCAGACCTACTGGAGAACGGACTTAAGGATATGGGGAGGGGGAAGGGTGAGTTTTGACAGGGCGAGAGAGAGTCATGGACATATACACACTAACAAACGTAGTAAGGTAGATAGCTGGGGGGAAGCAGCCGCAAGGCACAGGGATATTAGCTCGGTGCTTTGTGACAGCCTGGAAGGGTGGGATGGGGAGAGTGGGAGGGAGGGAGACGCAAGAGGGAAGACATATGGGAACATATGTATATGTATAGCTGATTCACTTTGTTGTAAAGCAGAAACTAACACACCATTGTAAAGCAATTATACCCCAATAAAGATGTTTAAAAAAATAAATAAATAAAATAAAATATGTTATTGGTATTTGGCATCTAGAAAACATGTTAATAAGTAGGTTAATTTATGAAAGTATAATTGTAGAATATTTCATCTAGTCTTTATAAAGGTAAGAACTTAAAAAGAAATATAAATGAGAGTCCAAATCCTCCATTTTACTTATAATTATTTTTAGGACACTTTTATATTATAGACAGTTTTCATTAATTTTAAATATGCATGCAGACAAATGAAGATCAAAAATTATTTCATAACCAAACTTTAATCCATCTGTCCATCCAGCATGTTTTGCTGTTGTTGTTAAAAAACATTTTTATACATTATTTATACTCCCCAACATCTGCCAACATTATTTCCAAAAATATCTGGCTCTTCTATTAGTAGTTCAATTAATTACACATATTTGCCTAATTCAAGTGATGATTGTAGAACAAGGGAAAAAAAACACTAACTGATCTTTTTTGTGGTTTTCTCTACTGTAATCTGCACAAACATCTTCAAGGTGCCTATTTATGATTAAACTTCTCTAAAACTTTAAATTTATAGTTGCAGATTCTATTTTTCACTTGCATTGACAGTTCCTCAGGGCTTTTATTTAATCTTCTTTCAGTCTACTTCTTCCAGGAGTAAACTAATGGGTAAACTTAATGTGTTTTACTACATATGTCTATCTTAAGCTGCCCCCTTCTTCTGAAAGCATGTAACTATTTTTATTCTTGAGGGAAATACAAATAAGAAGGAAAAAAGAATTTTGATATAATGTGGAGTGAAAGCAAACTGAGCAGTGAGCAAGATTTTTCAGAGAAAGTATATTTTTATCAGAGTGAAAAAGAGTGACACAAACTCCTAGTAATCTGTACATTCCCAGAAACCCATATTTCTACAAAAATGGAAAGAATACCTACTTTAGTGTGTTTTTTAAGTAACTGCACCAGCTCTTTCTGAGGATAATCAGTATTTAGTAATTTGCTCTCAAATAGCTTGTTTAAATTTTAAAAAGAATTTTAACTTACACATTTGAATTTTATCTTCAGACAAAGTAAAATATTTCTTCTAATTTTTTTCATTGCTGAACTTGTTAAAAAATGTTTATGCTTTTATTTATCTTTGTATATTTACCTAATGGATGATATCAGTATCAATTTTTGGTAAAATAATAGCCAAGATTGTACAAAGTAAGGGGTAAAGCAAGCACAACTGCTATACATAAGTTTGATCTGATGTAAATATTTAAATAGTAAGATTACTTGTTTCATTCTGAGCATCATCTCTGTTTAGTTTGTGCCATATTGAGAAATACAATGACAAGGGAAGTTATGTTCTGCACAATATACACTTGTGCATGCGTGTGTGTGTGTGTGTGTGTGTGTGTATTCATGCTCCTCTATGATTTATTTCTTGGATATATGTAATATATAAATGCATGTATGTGGACATATTTCACATATATATGAATATATATGCCTATAGTTCACATATATTTATTTCTATACATAGAAATAAATGCATATATATTTGTCTCATACACATATATGTATATATACATGAATGTCTCATATATATACACATATATGTATATGCTTAGACATATATATTGTAGGAAAAATAGAAAAAAAAACTGAAAAGAAAAACAAGGAAGCAAATTATTTTATTCTTACTAGTCAAACTTGAAAATAATAGACTTCTAAAGACTTTTAAAAAGATAATACTTCTTAACTTTATGAAAGCTAAAATTTAGGCAAAATATGTTATTGAAATGAATCATTTTAATAGTTGATGTTTACAAAGATTTTTGAAAATTGTGCAAGCTATGAATTCTCTTTCAGAGTACTCATTTCAGAAATATATATTTTTGAATTATATTCTGCTATGCACAAAAAATACTGTAAAAAATGTTACTTCTATCAATATATTGTGTACAGCAGTTGAACATGCGTAAACAACCAGGACTGTTATTTTTAGTAGAATTGATTTTTTAAAGTTGTTTTAGGTTTAGCCCTAAATTGACCCTAAGGTAGAGAGATCCCCATGTATCTTCCATCCCCACACATGTATAGCCTCTCTCATTATCCATATCTCTAACTAGAGTAGTATATTGGTTACAACTGATGAACCTATGTTGCTGCATCATTATAAATCAGTGTCCATAGTTTATATTGGATTCACTCTTGGTGTTGTATATTGTATGATTTTGGACAAACATATAATGATGTGTATCTACCATTATAGTTTCACACTGCCCTAAAAATCCTCTGTGCTCTACCTATTCATCTATCCCACTGGTCGCAACCACTGATATATTGTCTCTGTAGTTTTTTCTTTTCCAGATTGTCATACAGTTGGAAACACACAATCTGAAAGCCTTTTCAGATTGGCTTTTTTCACTTAGTAATATGCATTTATTGTTCCCCATGTCTTTTCATAACTTGATAGCTCTTTTCTTTTTAACCCTGAATAATATTCTATTCTCTGAATGTGTCACAGTTTACTTATTTATTCACCTGCTGAAGGACATTTTGAGTACTTCCAAGTTTTGGCAATTATGAATAAAGCTGATATAAACATCCATGTGAAGGTTCTCCTGTGGACAGAAGTTTTTAACTCTTTCATGTAAATACCAAGGAACACAATTAGATCATATGGTAAAAGTATGTTTAGTTTTTTAAGAAATTGCCAAACGGTCTTCCATGGTAGCTGTGACATTTTGCATTCCCACCAGCAGTGAATGAGAGTTCTTGTTGCTCTACATCCTCACCAGCATTTAGTGTTGTTAGTGTCTTGGTATTTACCTATTCTAATAGGTTGTAGTGGTATCTCATTGTTTTAATTTGCATTTCTCTGATAACATATGATGTGAAACATCTTTTCATGTGTTTTTTTGCTATCTGTATACCTTCTTTGGTGAGATGTCTGTTAAGGTCTTTGACCCATTTTGTTGAATGGGTTGTTTGTTTTCTTACTGTTGCATTTTAAGAGTTCTTTGTATATTTTTGGTAACAGTCCATCATCAAATGTGTATTTTGTAATTATTTTCTCCCAGTCTGTGGCATCTTTGTTATTTTCTTGATAGTGACTTTCTTAGAGGAGAAAATTTTAATTTTAATGTAGTGCAGCTCATCAGTTCTTTCATGCGTCATGCCTTTGGTGTTATATTTTAAAAGTCATTGTCGTACACAATGGCATCTAGATTTCTCCTATGTTATCTTCTAGGAGTTTTATAGTTTTGCATTTTACAATTAGGTCTGTGCTCTATTTTGAATTTTTTTTTTTTTTTTTTTGCAGAGTGAAAGGTCTTTGTTTAAATATATTATTTATATATTTCCCTGGTGGTCCAGCGGTTAAGAGTTAGCCTTCCAAGGCAGGGGGTGTGGGTTGGATCACTGGTTGGGGAGCTAAGATCCCACATACCTCGCGACCAAAAAACCAAAACATAAAACAGAAGCAACATTGTAACAAATTCAATAAAGACTTTATATATATATATATATATATATATATATATATATATATATATATATAATTTATTTGCATGTGGGTGTCCAGTGTTTCAGCACTTTTGTTGAAAAAACTGTTTTCTTAAGTCTCCATTTTATCGCCTTGGCTCTTTTGTCAAAAATCAGTGACTATATTTATGTGGGTCTATTTCTGGGCTTTCTATTCCAGGATTCTTTCACATTCAGTTAAACAATTAATGTTTAATTTATATCAGTTTCTGCTTAATTACTTGCTTAAGAATTTCTGGGTTGTATATAGATAGAAAATGTTTAATTCAAGAATTATTTACAGAGTGAAAAAATCAAGTGGGAATTGACATGTAGCTGTCATTGACAATAGATAAACATGGTGAATGTATGAATGATTTAAGAATAAGAGTTTTACAGTAATTTGTTCATAGTCCTCAATTGGTTTGTTGAAAAAAATTAAAATAGGATATAATATTTAAGTATTAATCTCTATAAGCAAAAAGATTATAATGTCACTTTTATTAGTTTTCATAGATAAAGACTTGTGTTTCAAAGATAAAACACAAGATGTCTAAAAATTTCTGATTTTTTTGTCAGATATTTACTGAAAATTTCAAACAGGATGAAATAGTAGCTATTATATGTTAAAACATCTAATTAAATAAATCTTGTTAAACTATGATAACACAGAATATTCTAATAATAGTTTTCAGAGAAAATAGTTTATTTGTTGGAATCTGAACAAGAAGTAACCAAACTGATGCTTTGAGAATGCAAGTATCTATTACACACCTTTCCTAAGGATTTTCCTATCTATCCAGTTCATCAGAGATATCACTGGTGGTAAAAGTGAAATGAAACCAAAATGCAGACAAAAGTCAGAGATGATTTTTTTCTGCAATTCCATTTTAAGAACCAGTGTTCTAAGATATATTTTATTTAAGAGGTTTTAAAAATCATAAAGTAGATGCAAAAGTATTAGAAAACATAGAAGCAATAATTTTAAATATGCCTCTGAAAAGTTTTAGAAAATAAATTTGAAAGCAGTGCACCATGCTTCTCTTTGTGAATTGTCAATCACAAGAACCATTAACAGCAACTAAATCTTCAAATTTAAAAGGTGAAGAATAGGTTAGTCATTGACTTGGTTATTTACAACATAGGAAAAAAAGAAGGAAAACAAAATTACTTTGTGGTTATATTATCAACATCATCAATACTGAAATTCATACGAAAGTGAACCTCTTTTGGAGTAGACATTGTTAGCATTCACCAGTCTAATCATTCTTCAGAGTACACAAAGGAATGCACTCTTTGTTCCTTGAAATTTGATAACACCATTTAAATAGTTATAGAATAAAATATTAGAGAAGTGATATGTATCATCACCAGTCTGAAGAATTTAACTGATGGTTTGAGTCATTCATCCTCTGTTACAATAAATTCTGGGTTAGCTTTTCTTTGAAGATGGCCAACCAACAATTTCTCTCTTCCTTGTATGCACATGCCAGTCCTCTCATCCAGAGATTGACTCTATATTTTCCTTTTCCCTTGAATTTGGATGACCTTGTAACTTTCATTCCTAGTAAAACATAGTAAAAGTGACCCTGTGACAGTTTCAGGCCTAGTCTGGAAGACCCCTGTGTGTTTACTCTATTGCTGTCTTTTAAGACAGATGCCATCTAAAGAGATTCAAGCCAGAATATATGCTATTGAGAGATTGTGGACAGAGAGAGAGTTAGATTCAGTCTTCTAGTCATTCTTGCACCACACATGTGAGACCATCTTGGACTTGCCAACCCAAGCAGCTGCTAACTGAATGTAGCAGCATGAGTGAACCAAGGCAAGACCATAGGAAAAACTGCCTCATCAACTGAAAAGGTCATGAGATAGAGTAAAGCTTTGAATTTTTTTAAAGCCATTAAATTTGGGGATGGTTTGTTGTGAGATAACCTATAATCAAAATAAACCTTGAAAATGCATGTTGATATCTGACCATCAAAAAATGATGGATCTGTTGTCAACCTAGTTCTTAAGAACAACCTCACATTGCAAGACCCCTCCTTAGCCCCTCATCCCTCTCAAACCATTCAATAATAAATGAACCTTTGCTTTTTTAATCCACTTAAATTTGGGGTGGGTTTGCATCAGAATCATCTGGAGCACTTGGTAAAACACAGATTACATGAAGACTCAACTAGGGAAGGACGCTTCCAATATGTCCTCACATAATCACTCAAAAGGCCATTGTCAGATTTCAGCTTCTTGTGGGCTGTCAGTTGAAGGTTTCCAAGTTTCTTTGCAGGTGGAACAGAGAAAGAGCCAGAAAGAGAATCCAAACCAAATGAAAGACACAGACTTTTAAAATCGAATCTTGGAAATGACCCTCATCACATTTGCCAAATATTTTTCATCATGAGCAAGTTAGTAGGTCCAGCCACACATGGGGAAGAGACTTACAAGGGCATGAAAACCAGGAATTAGGGGAAATTGTGAGTCATTTCAGAAACTGACTACCACCGGGAGGTTGAGAATTTGGCAAAATATGTTAAGGTACACATATAAAAATAATATAAAATAAATAATAGAAAAATGCTATGAATTTTTAAAAAGAGCAGTTGTGTTCTTGTTGTATTAAGATGAACTTTTAGACCATTAGCAGAAAGGGGACTCACTTTAAGAAATAGGCTTAAGTATTAACAATAAAGAAAATTCAACTTTTCACACAGTCTGTGACTGTTTTGTTTTTAATCTATACTTGTATGTCTATAAGGATATGCATATATTTAACACTACTCTTAGCCTATGAATACACACTTATGTACATTGCCCTTTTTAATGACTTAACTGTTTTTCAAAGGATGTTGATCCTTTGAGTAAATTTCCTTTTGGAAAGTATACCCATCGTTCTTTTAATATCTGTTCCTTATTTAACTATTTGAAAACTAAGTCCATATTGGTAGACAGTTGTTTTCAGTTGTCATTAATCTATATGATTTTTTTGCCCAAAACAAGTATATTACTAACATAAATACCTAAAAGTGGAAAAGCTTGGAAAAGCATAAAGTGCATTTTTCATTTTGAAAGATATTGCTGAATGTCCTGCAAGGATGTTTTACCCAATTTTCCATATAATTCAATAATGTATAGGAGAGCTGTTCAAACCTTTGTCAGCACTGTGAATATTATAGATATTTTGTACTTGACAAAACTGATTGCCAAAGACTAGCTTCCCATTGAAGTTTAATATGTATCTCTTTTATTATAAGCATGCTAGGTCATATTTCAACAGGGTTTAAATCTTTATGCAGCTTTTTTGCAAACTACTTCCTTTGCTGCTTTTTTTCTCCTGGATTGTTGATCTTTTCTTTTTGATTTCTAAGAATCTTTTAGAACAGTTTATCAGAATTAGATATTGCTCTCTTCCCAGTTTGTATCTTGTTTTATACTGTATCTAAGTTTAGTTGCAAAGCAGAAATGTTTAAATTACAGGCATTTCAATAGTTCAATATAGCATCGATACCACTGAATACTTGATCTCCAAATTGCAACTCTGATAAAGTAATGCGGTAGATAAGGAGATGTACTTCCCACATCTCCTTTAATGAACGACTTGGCTGTCCATGTAAATGTGAGAGGTATGGTCAGCAGGCAGCCTCCAGCTGTGTGTCAGCTTACTCTCTCAGCTTCTGGCTCAGTTTCAAAGAGCCATCTTGTCTGAAGTCATTCTTCCCATAACAGCTCATAACCAGTACTAGTCCATTTCTCTTTATACAGCATAAGTCTGACAGTCTCCGAGCTACCTGCTGGGTAGACAGAGGATTTGTCAGGCTCACCTTCAATTTGACTTCTTCCTCTGATCAACACTACATCCTGTACCTTGAAGAGGTGTAAAGTTTGCACTCCAAACTTTGTCTCAGTGTCTGCTTCTCAAGTACTCAACTTGTAATAGATGGTCAGTTCTTAACCACAACAGCTAAGGATGCAAACCCCAGCAGCGATTTAATAAGCTGCCTACTTCTTTTGTTTAAGCTACACAGTTTGTGGTACTTTATTAAGGCAGCACTAGCAAACTAATACAACTACCAATTATCCTGATGTAGATTTCTTTATCTACTGTCTTCCCTTTCCTTCTTCCCTCCCATCTATCCCTCCCTCCCTCCTTCTCTCCCTCCCTCCCTCCCTCCCTCCCTTCCTTCCTTCCTTCTTTTCTTCCTTCCTTCTTTCCATCCATCTGTCCATCTGTCATTTGTTTGGAATTTAGTATATACTTAACTTGGTTCAAAAGTGCATACCATTGGTTAATTCTGGACAAAGTTATTAACCATTTGTTATCATGGTTTCCTCTATTATCTCATTCTTGACTCCAATTAGAAGTATGGATTCTACTTCTCCCTCTAGCCTCTATTTCTTAAGTTCCTTTTTCATATTTTCTAGCTTTTAATCCTCTGTGTGCAACATTCTATGTAATGTATTTAGATCTGTTTTCCAACTTTAAAATTTTGCTCTTCCTTGCCTAACCTTTTAAATTTTAGAGTAAATGTATTTCATTTTAGAGTATCAGTTTTGTCTTTTTATATCTGTCTAGTTATTTTAGTTTATTTTAGGCACTTTTTTTTGCATGTTGAATTCTCCTGTTTATATCTTTAAACACTGTTAAACAGTACAGACTCATTTTTTATTTATCTGATGTACTCTGTGCACTTCTACAAGGACAGCAAATTTGTGATTATTTGATCTCTTTGTTCTCTTTAACGTGTATGGTCTTATCTATAAACATTGTAACATTTTTGTTCTTTTTTACTTGCTTAGTGAAAAGCAAGGTAAAGAGAAAATGTTAGAATGAACATGTGGGAGGGGAGTAGGTGCAGAGAAGGCAGATTTTAGGAAGGAAGAGGCCATGTTTAGAACAACTGTTGAAATTAAGAAGAAAGGAGATTTTACCAATGGGCCAGTAGAAAAGCTATATTGACTTCTGTCGGGAGCCGCATAAGAAGTGCCTTTGAGTCTCAGCACGGACGAGACCCATAGTGCCTAGCAAAGCTGGTACTATCAGGTACAAATATGGAGAAGCAAAGCTCTCCTCTGTGTGGTTCCCCTTGTTTTCCCCTGGTTTTGCTTAAAGTGATTTTTATAGGATTACTATTAATGTTAGGAAATATCCCCAGTGCCGACGGAGGGTTTAGGGAAAAACCCCAACTTAGGGTAAAACCAAAAAAGACTCCGGCTCCCCCAATGACTACACCCGAAATCCCCACTCCCAGGCCAGGACATTGGGTGCAGGGAAACACAACAGGAGCATTTGTGTGGCAAGAGCTTACGTTAGAAGAAAAGCTAGATGAACTATGGCCCCCCTGGGGAGTAGTAGATATGCTGGGAAATATTTGGGTAAGGTGGCGAGGAGGACTTATGCTACGTTGGGTGTATTCAAAGCTGGATGAAGTAGGCTACATGGCAAGCTTATACAAGTTACATTGCTCTTTGTACAGAAATGCTTATAAAGGACAAATTATATATTGTAAGTATTTTGCAAAGGAATTTGCTAATAGGTTTAAGGTAGAATGTCCACCCCCAAAGCCTCCCAAATAATTATAAGGAAAAATGTGCGATGTCTGAAGGATAACGTTGAACGTGTAAAGCCTGTGGGAGAGAATTTTTATTACTGTATGGGTTTGTAATTGTTAAGAGAAGAATATGCTTAAGTTTTGGGTTTGTAATTGTTAAGAGAAGAATGTGCTTAAGTTTTGGGTTTGTAATTGTTAAGAGAAGAATGTACTTAAGTTTTGGGTTTGTAATTGTTAAGAGAAGAATGTGCTTAAGTTTGTACCTTGATTAATGGCCTGATTGAATAGAATGTGCAAATACAAGAACATCTGCTTTTAAGAAAGGTGAAGAAACCGCAAACAGAATTCCAGACCTAGATGTGACCAAGATATACCTAACCACAGGGGATGAAAGAGACCACAGGAGATAAGAAGATTACCTGATCATAAAACCTGCCTAACCTGCTGATATAATCTTTTGATGTAAATGACCTTTGGTTTTACTGTTGTGTACCTTTATTTTGTGGCTTTGGTATGAGAACTAGAATGTTAAGATTGAAAGTGAGATTGCCTCACAGTATAAAAAGCTTCGGAATTGTAACAATAAATTGGCAGATCCTCGCATCCTCTGAGGTGTCTTGCGTTCTGTCCACGCCGACTCCGTCTCCCCTTTGGGTGAAACCTGTCCGGCTGGGGCTGGTCCCCGGCAGACTTCTCCCTCCCCTGCAAATTTTAGGAAAATTAATGACAAGTAGTAAATAAGTGAAAAAACAAATTGCAGTTGTTCTTCATACAAAGAGAATATGGAACACAATAACATCCTTATGACTAATAATAGCCCTCAACACACACATTCCCAGAAAGCAAATGAAAACTATAACCTAGTATCTTAAAATGTGCTAAACACAAGAAGACCTGATTTTACATATGATGATGGAAGATACATATGGTGTTTTCTTTGTTTTTATTTATTTATTTTTTTTGCAGTATGCGGGCCTCTCACTGTTGTGGCCTCTCCTGTTGCAGAGCACAGGCTCTGGACATGCAGGCCCAGTGGCCATGGCTTACGGGCCCAGCCGCTCAGCGGCGTGTGGGATCTTCCCGTACTGGGGCACGAACCCGTGTCCCCTGCATCAGCAGGCGGACTCTCAACCACTGTGCCACCAGGGAAGCCCCATATGGTGTTTTCTTGCCACCTCCCTCAAAAAAGAAATGCAACCTGAATTTGTTCAAAAGTTTTGATATGACCTTTAATTTACAACTATAGCTATGCCAGGAGGATTCACCCAACAAAATTGTAAATCTCTGAATATTCAGGTTTCTCCAGCAAAATATGTACAAGGAGGTTAAAATAGAGAGACAGAAAGAAACAAAAAAAAAAGGAACATATAAACTAAAGAAACTTCGGACACCTTTCAGCCAAAGAAAATGAAAGGGTTGTATTTGGATGTTGATTCAAATGCATTGTAATTCATATTTATGTGATGCAAATTGGAAATTAACATACTTACTGGATATTTGATTATACTAAATAATTATTTAAAATATGATACAAATAGCACTTATTCTTTTTTTATGGTTCATGGTAAAATTATATCTGGCTAACTCTTCTATAATATTGAAGGGGTAGATGGAAAAGGATACTGATCTCAACTTTTTCCATGAAATAGTAATTGTTAAAACTCTCCCTTGAGTATATATTAGAAATACTTCAAAAAACAGAGTGAATCATGAAAGTAAATAACAAAAATAAAGTGAAAAATAAAAGTAATGTATTTATTTTGAATGACTGTAATACTGTCCTTTCATATGTTTAATGATTTTTGAAGGATGAGAATCTGGCATTTAAATGTAGATTATTTCACGTTAGTTTTGTCTTTCCTCCCCCAACACTGCCCCCCATTTTATGTTCAATGATGGGAAGTCATGACCTTCTGTTGGGAAACTTAGGGACATAAAAATTGCCAGTTATAAAAATATATTATTAAATAACACCTCTGAGTCCTTTCTGTTTTACTATGTGTTCTCTACTTGAGAAAAAGAGCCTTGAACTTGGAACTTGTATTTATCACCACTTTTCTCAGCACATGAATAGTTTAAATCATTTAACATCTCTGAAACTATTTCCTCACCTGTAGAATAGAGATAACAATACTAGCTGTCTGCATCTCACAAGATTGCCTTCAGGTATGAACAGCAGCATATTTAAAATATATTTTATATTTTGCAGTGGATAAAATGCTATCAAGTTACAATTATGTCTAGCATAGAAAAGTATTCATGTGGTACAAACAGTATAGTTCCTGTGTATTAAATGAAACAGTTAGAATCCATGAGTAACTAAAATTAGATGAAATTATTGACTGGAAAAACAGACATATGGAAAATAGGATCTAATGGAAATATAATACCTCTTTTCAATTGAAAGATTTATTTTTGATTTGTGAAATAGAACTGATACTGACTCACCTTAAATTTATTTATAGAACTAAAAAATTATAATTTTTAAATACAAATTTTAATATATAAAAATAAAGCTAAATTTAAATTAATATTAAACTTCTCAAATATTTATTTAAATTATATTAGAACACAGTTTTGATTAAAAATAACTTTTAAATTATTATTAAAACATAATAAATATAGTAACTGTGACCAAAGATTATTTTCTTAATTTACAAATTGTTGCTCATAGTGTTTCCCACAATATACAACTACAATTGGGGCAGTAAAATACAAATCCACATTTCAACCAGAATGCAGCACATATAGTTAAATCATTAATAAAACAAGTTGTTCAGTAAAGCAAACATAATATGAAAAATATAATCTCTTCAGAATTTTTGTGGGGCCTAATTTTCTACTTTACTAGTTCTTTAGTTTAGCATGTATATATTTGCTGCAGAGCTTGGAATGAAAAGATGACCTATAATTTAAAAATATCTAATTTAGATACTTTAAGCAATCATTTAAAATTAAAAATTTCATGCTATCATTGTAATATTTTTTCTGAAATAATCAGGCTTTTAAAATATAAAGTTGGTAAATCTGAATGTTCAGCAGTTTCACAAAGGAAACTTTTAAAAATAAATATTATTAAAAAAACAAAACTATAGCACATGAGAAAATAAAAAAAGAAAGAAAAAAAAAAGGAGTGACTGGAGATCCCAAATAAATTCCTTTCCCACCAAACAAACAAACAAATAAAAAAATATATATATAAGTTACTGTAGAAGACTATAAAATTGTCACAACATATCAGATTTTAAGCTGTAATATAAGGATAGTATTGTCATTTATTCTCATAAATATTAGTTAGGTAGAATTTCCAATTTGTATATACATAATTTAGATGTTTTGTAACTTAGATGAGCATGTATAAAACTGCAAATTATTAAATATTTGTCAAAGATTTTCCAACCAAAGTATGTGGTGATTTTTTTCATTCATACACTCATAGAATTCAACAGTCTTCACCTACCATTATAATTCATCAATGTGGGGATTCCATACTATTTCTTATCCATAGTTAATTAAGCTGGGTGAGTATTCTCATTTGGGAAGCTGCCAGTGTTTTAAGAACCTTTATTTTGATTTGACTTTCTTTTCCAACCAATTATGAAATAAAAGCAAAAAGGCAGATTACAAATATTTTTTTCTGTATCATCTCTTTACCAGAAATTCTCCAGTTTGTCATTTTAAAAGAAAAGGAGCAGGGGAGTTTGATTTAAGCATTGGACGGATAATGTAACCTTCATGGATTTTCACCACTGAGAGATTTAAGCAATTGTGAACATGCATTCTTCAGAAAGCTAAAAAGCAATTTTGTCTGAATAAAACATCAGTGCGTGTCTTGTGCTGCCCATGCTTAGGAAAATCTTCTTTTCTTTGATTCTGCCCATATCCCACAATTCTACTAGCAAAGTATCTCCATTCTGTAGTACCTGTGACAGCTTCTAGCTTTGTTAAGCACATTTATCCTAGTGTGCTCCAGCCTACAATTAAGAAACAGAGTAGAATATGTCAGAGGAAAAAATCATAACCAAACTCTTCTTTTAACAGATAATTAGGGCAAAACATGACTAGATCCAAGGTTTCTCAACATCCTGTAGTGAATTAGAATGTTTTTAAATGTCAGAGGTTCACTCAAATGTTTTCCCAATTACACTGTTTTTCAATACACCTTCACTAATACTCCTTAATGAGATCTGGAGAGCTATTTGAAGATCATCATTAATACAGTAAAGTTAAAGGAGGAAAAAAATTGAAGCTTTGTATATACCTTTTATTTTATCTACTATCTCTCATTGCTTTTGAGGGAACAGCCCTATCATTATTAGGTCTATGCTTCTGAGTACAAGAAAATATTTCTGTTCATTACCTGGATGTGGTCCTTTAATGAGTACTAAATATTCTGCTTTGGGACAAATGGAAAATCCTGAAGATATTACCTTACTGACATTTGAAATCAGCAATACCAATACTAATAGCAATGGTATTTTGTTAATAGATTAATTAAACAAAAATATAAACAAATCAAAGTAATCTTAACTTAAAATGAAGAATATTTGTACTTCATGTGTATCTAACAACTTCAGGCTATGTACCTTTTGCATATAACAAGTCAATTACTTGATGATTTGAATATATCACCTTTCAGATCAACAAAAACAACTAAATGATTAAATGTATAAAACTTTACTTCATATGGGAACTTGTGTTCAAAAACATTTTCTAGGGTTTTGTTTTATCATAAGTTTTGTAAGTAAGAAAATTAATCTATCTTTACAGAAATTGTTCAGAGAACATAAATTCATCTAAATTATATATAGCAGACTAAGCTTGCAGGATCTTTTTGCAAGAATATTGAATGGTATTTGTTTATAATTTTATCATGCTATCCTGAAAATATAGCTTTATTCTGTCCAAGTCTTCAAAATAGAATGAAAAAATCTTAAAAGATATTTTAAAATTTATTTAAAATATTTAAGTAAAAAAAGCATAGAAAGAGAAATTAAATTTCTCAAATTTCCACCATTACATTACAATAATATACACATTTGAAGGAAAATGGGTGGTACTTAAAAATAAAAAAATGATTCTAAATATCAGATAAACGACTTGACATATTTAAAAGAAAACTTTTCTGAAAGCAATGAGGCTTAAGTCAATGATAAAATGTAAATTATAAGTTCTTGTAGATACCATTTGCAGAATAAAATACATTAGTGATTAAATATTTTATTCCACTCATATTTAAAAAAGGACTATCCAGAAATTCAATAATTACCGAGAAATGAAAGACAAAATGAATAACATGAAAATATTTCCACCTGAAACATATTAAATGATAAGTATTTAACACATATATTCCAAACAGGCAAAGAAGTTCTAGCCTGCTTATTTTCTCGAAGAGGAAGCCAATAGTGTAATGAGGACTGATGATAGAATTTCCAAATATAATCATGTTTTACCCACGGTTACATCTTAAAAATATGTTGCTATAATTTTACATAAAAGCAAATATATATTGTTTCAACGTTTAATAAAGTTTGTCAGACTACACAAAGCCAATTCTATAACATGTCAAAAAGTATGGATAACAGCTTTAAAAATCTGTAAATTTGTGTGTGACAAAAGCTAAACATACAACTCTTGAAATCTAGAAAGTATTCATTAATAATTATTGAAAGAATAAAATAACATTATGCCTACCATCTACCTTATGTAAATGATATATTTGCCTAAGATAACATGTATAAATATATATTGTGTGTTCATATGTAAATAATTGTGTTCTCTTTATAAATGTCACATGCATTTATATGATACTTATGGTAATATTCATTGTTTAATTTTGGGAAGGCAGTTTATTATTTATGTATGAAATCTAATTGAATATTCATACTATAAGCTTGCTCTCATTTCATAAACACAGAAGTAAAATATTTCAGTTCCCTAAGGTCACATCAATAATAACTGTCAGTGATAAGATTTTTTCCAAGTCTTGCTATGTTGCTTTACCATAACATGAAGACCTATGTCTCACAAATTACTGGTATTAATTTTTTTTTTTTTGGCTGCGTTGGGTCTTCGTTGCTGCGCACAGGCTTTCTCTTGTTGCGGCGAGCAGGGGCTACTCTTCGTTGCAGTGTGTGGGCTTCTCATTGCCGTGGCTTCTCTTTTTGTTGAGCACAGGCTCTAGGCGCACGGACTTCA
Source organism: Phocoena phocoena (assembly GCF_963924675.1). Taxonomy (NCBI): domain Eukaryota; kingdom Metazoa; phylum Chordata; class Mammalia; order Artiodactyla; family Phocoenidae; genus Phocoena; species Phocoena phocoena. The sequence continues at coordinate 21,394,529 of NC_089221.1, forward strand.
GTAGTTGTGGCATGCAGCCTCAGTAGTTGTGGCTCGTGGGCTCTAGAGCACAGGCTCACTAGTTGTAGCACACGGGCTTAGTTGCTCCACAGCATGTGGGATCTTCCTGGGACAGAGCTCGAACCTGTGTTCCCTGCATTGGCAGGCGGATTCTTACCACTGAGCCACTAGTGAAGCCCTATTGGTATTATTTATTTTTGCTGATTCTCATCGGCAGCAAGATGATTATTTTAAAAATGTGAAAGGATAACTACGAAATAGAGTTTCAATTGAGTTATTCTATTTATTTCTGAGCTGGAAGTTTTATTCAAATTGTTTATAAAATTTGCACGCGTATGGGCTTCCCTGGTGGCACAGTGGTTGAGAGTCCGCCTGCCAATGCGAGGGGATGCAGGTGCGTGCCCCAGTCCGGGAAGATCCCACATGCTGCAGAGCGGCTAGGCCCGTGAGCCATGGTCGCTGAGCCTGCACGTCCAGAGCCTGTGCTCTGCAACGAGAGAGACCACAACAGTGAGAGGCCCACGTACCGCAAAAAAAAAAAAAAAAAATTTGCACGCACACTACACAGCAACCTTTAAGAGTTCAAGAAGTCATTAATTTTTGTGTAACATTTAACCAAACCACCAAAAACTTATGAGAAAGGTTAAATAATAACAATTCATTGTTATTAAGCAGCAGCTAGTAAGCATAAAATATATATTTAATGATTGAGAAGCAAATGAATACAGTAATATTTTAAAAGTTTATTTCATTAGTTGTGTCCCATTTTGCTGTTAATGCCCAGTTACTGGACAGCATTCAGTATTGCCAATAACAATGATTTCTTTATTTACTAATTAACAAACTTTAACAAAATTGTGCTTTATGTAGTACTAAGTATTATAACCAATATTACTGAATAACAGATTAAATTTTAATAAATAAACGAGAATAAAATGGATCATATGGTAGTTCTATTTTAAGTTTCTTGAGGAAACTCCTTTTTCCTGTACTGGCCATACCAGTCTGCATCCTCACCATTAATGCACAATGAATGAACCCTTTTCTCCAAATCCCACCAACACCTGAGAATAAAATGTTCCATACCTCCCACAAATACTTTGTATAATACTTTGCCTGGCAAAGTATTTAGAGTTAGAATTTTAAATGGACAATAAAGAAATAAGTAGGTAGGTTAGTATATACTTAGATGATAGGTAGATAATTGACATAGATATCTAGAAATATAAATATAGAAATATAAAAACATAGGTAAATAAAAATATAAATAAGTAGATGATAGTTAGATACTGAGAGACACAGACACCTGCATATACACATTCTTACATCTTATAATGTTCCTATTCCAATTTTTAAAACAATTTTATTGAGACATAATTCACTTGCCGTATAATTCACACATGGACTGAGGAACTAAATAAACATTTTTCCAAAGAAGACATACACATGTCCAATAGGTGCATAAAAATGATGCTTGGCATCACTAATCATCAGGGAAATGTAAATCTAACCCACAGTGAGATATTACCGCACACCTTTTAATTTGGCTATCATCAAAAAGACAAGAGATAAGTGTTGGGAAAGATGTGTAGAAAGGTAAGTCTTGTGCACCTTTTTTTGGAAATGTATATTAGTGCAGCCACTATGGAAAAGAGTATGGAGGATTCTCAAAAAATTAAAAATAGAACTACCATATAATCCAGCAATTCCACTTCTGGGAATATATCCAAAGGAAATGAAAATACTAACTAGAAAAGATATCTGCACCCACATGTTCATAGCAGCATTAATTTACAATAGCCAAGATATGGAAACAACCTACGTGTCTATCAATGGATGAAGGGAAAAAGAAGATGTGATCTATATCTGTAGCCATATATATATATCTATGTCTATATCCATATAACTCACCCATGAGAAAGAAGGAAATCCTGCCATTTGCAGCAGCATAGATGGACTGGAAGACATTATGCTAAGTGAGATATGTCAGACAGAAAAAGATGAATACTGTATGATATAACTTACAGTTGAAATCTAAAAAAGTCAAATTTGTAAAACCAAAGAGTACAATGATTGTTGCCAGGGGTTGGGGTGTAGGGGAGTTGGAGAGATGTTGGTCAAAAGGGACAAACTTGCAATTAGAAGATTAATAAGTTTGAGGATAATGCACAACAGTGTGATCATAGTTAACCATACTGTATTATACACTTGAAAGTTACTAAGACTGCTGTAGATCTTAAATATTCTCACCACAAAAAGAAAAAAAATTATGTGAGGTGTTAGCTAATGCTATGGTGGTAATCAAATTTCAATATGTAAGTGTATCAAATCAAAACATTGTATACCTTAAACTTATACAATGGTATATGTCAGTTACATCTCAATTAAAAAAAGAGTATGATTAATACTTTTCATTATATTAACAGCTATGTGTAATTACCATCGTAATCAGTTTTAGAATATTTCTATTACCTCAAAAAAATAACTTTAGCCATTATCTTTAGCCATCACTCTCTCAACCCCTTCCACCTAGTCTTAAGCAACCATTAAACTACTTTCTCTACAGTGATATCCCAATTCTGGACTTTGGTGATAATGGAATTACATAGTATGTGGAATTTTGTAACTGGCTTTTTTCACTTAGAAATAATGTTTTCAAGTTTCATTCATGTTGTAGAATGTCTCAGAACTTAGTTCTCTCTTTAAAAAAAAAAAACAACGTTTATTTACTAGAGTAGTTTCAGGTTAACAGCCAAATTAAGAGGAAGGTACAGAAATTTCCTGTATATCCTTTTCCCCCATGCATGCGTAGATCCCTTCATTGCCTTCATCCCCCAAGATAGCACTACATTAGCTATAGTTGGTGAACTTACATTGACACATCATAATCACATAAAGTCCATAGTTTGCCTTATGGTTCTCTCTTAGTACTGTATATTCTGTGAGTTTGGAAAAATCTGTAATGACATAGATCCAGCATTATAGTATCATACAGAGTATTTTCATTACCCTGAAAATCCTCTGTGCTTTGCCTATTCATCCCTCTCCCCATCCTCCAAACTTCTTTGTACTGTTTACATAGTTTTACCTTTCCCAGAATGTCATATAGTTATAATCATACAGTAAGTAGCCTTTTCTATTTTTTTCTTTTTACTTAGTAATGTGCATTTAAGGATTCTCCATGTCTTTTCATTCTTGATAACTCATTTGTTTTTAGTGCAGCATAATATTCCATTGTATGGATGTACCACAGTTTATTTACCCATTCACATATGAAGGGACATCATGATTGTTTTAGCAATTATAAATAAAACTGCTCTAAACATTCTTGTACAAGTTTCTGCAGGGACATATGTTTTCAGCTACTTTAGGTTGATTATAAGGAGCATGATTGCTGGATCATATACTCAGAGCATGTTTAGTTTTGTAAGAAACCACCAAAATATCTTCCAAGGTGGCTGTACCACTTTGCATTTCTACCAGCAATGAATGAGAGTCCTGTTGCTCCACATCACATCATTGTAAGCATTTGATGCTGTCAGTGTTACAGATTTCAGCTATTCTACTACGTCTGTGATGGTTCTCATAGTTGTTTTAAGTTGACATTTGCTTATTTGTCATCTGTATATCTTCTTTGGTGAGGTGTCATTTAAGGTTTTAACCAATTTTTTTTTTATCAGGTTGTTTATTTACTGCTGAGTTTTAAGAGTATTCTGTATATTTTAAATAAGATTTATCACATGAGTCTTGCAGATATTTTCTTCCAATCTGTGGCTTGTCTTCTCATTCTCTTAACATTGTCTTTCACAGATCAGAAGTTTTTTGTTTTTTGGTTTTTGTTTTTTTCTTGCAGTATGCGGGCCTCTCACTGTTGTGGCCCCTCCCATTGTGGAGCACAGGCTCCGGGCGCTCAGGCTCAGTGGCCATGGCTCACGGGCCCAGCCACTCCGTGGCATGTGGGATCTTCCCAAACCAGGGCACGAACCCGTGTACCCTGCATCGGCAGGCGGACTCTCAACCACTGCACCACCAGGGAAGCCCAGAAGTTTTTAATGTTAATACAGTCCAGCTAATCAACATTTTCTTTCATGAATTGTGCTTCCATGGTGTATCTAAAAATTATTGTGATACCTAAGATCATCTAGTTTTTCTCCTATGTTATCTTCTAGGAGTTTTATAGTTTTGAGTTTTATAATTAGGTCTATGATCCATTTTGAGTTAACTTTTGTAAAGGGTGTAAGATCTACATTTGAATACATTTTTTTGTACCTTGGGTACCCACTTGCTTCAGCACCATTTATTGAAAAGACTTTTTTCTTCATTGTATTGCCTTTGCTCCATTGTCAAGAATCAGTTGTTTATTTATTATTTTTATTTATTTATTTTATTTATTCTTTCAGGCAAATCTATTTATTTATTATTTTTGGCCATGTTGGGTCTTTGTTGCTGTGCAAGGGCTTTGTCTAGTTGTGGTGAGCACGGGCTACTCTTCATTGTGGTGCATGGGATTCTCATTGTGGTGGCTTCTCTTGTTGTGGGGCATGGGCTCTAGGCACGTGGGCTTCAGTAGTTGCGGTACACAGGTTCAGTAGTTGCAGAGCGCAGGCTCTAGAGCACAGCCTCAGTTGTTGTGGCACACGGGCTTAGTTGCTCTGCGGCGTGTGGGACCTCCCTGGATCAGGGCTTGAACCCATGTCCCCTGCATTGGCAGGCAGATTCTTAACCACTGCACCACCAGGGTAGTCCCTCAGTTGATTATGTTTATGTGGGTGTATTTCTCTATTCCTTTCCATTGATGTGTTTATCTAGTCTTTTCCAATATCACTTTGTCTTCTTTTTTGTATTTTTTCAATTGAAGTATACTTGATATACAATATTATATAACTTACAGATGTACAATATAGTGATTCACCATTTTTAAAGGTTATACTCCATTTATAGTTATTATAAGATGCTAACTATATTCTTGTAGCTTATTTTATTCATAATAGTCTGTAACTCTTAATTCCCTACCCCTGTTGCCCCTCCCCCATCCCTTGACCCACCCGTAACCAAGGTTTATTCTTCATATCTCTGAATCTGTTTTTTTGTAAAACAATCACTAGTTTGTTATTGTTTTCAGATTCCATATATAAGTGATATCATGCATAATTTGTCTTTCTCTGTCTGACATATTTCACTTAGCATAATAACCTCCAAACCTATCTGTTGCTACAAATGGCAAAATTTCATTTTTTATGGCTGAGTACTATTCCATTGTATAAGTATATAAATAACATGTCTTTTTTTTTTAAACATCTTTATTGGAGTACAATTGCTTTAAAATGGTGTGTTAGTTTCTGTTTTATAACAAAGTGAATCATCTATACGTATACATACATCCGAATATCTCCTCCCTCTTGCTTATCCCTCCCACCCTCCCTATCCCACCCCTCTAGGTGGACGCAGAGCACCAAGCTGATCTCCCTGTGCTATGTGGATGCTTCCCACTAGCTATCTGTTTTTCATTTGGTAGTGTATATATGTCCATGCCACTCTCTCACTTCGTCTCAGCTTCCCCCTCCCCATGACCTCAAGTCCATTCTCTACATCTGCATCTTTATTCCTGTCCTGCCCATAGGTTCTTCAGAACCATTTTCTTTTTTTTTTTTCGATTCCATATATATGTGTTAGCATATGGTATTTCTTTTTCTCTTACTGACTTACTTCACTCTGTATGACAGTCTCTATGCCCATCCACCTCACTACAAATAACTCAATTTCATTTCTTTTCATGGCTGAGTAATATTCCATTGTATACATGTGCCAGATCTTCTTTATCCATTCATCTGTTGATGGACACTTAGGTTGCTTCCATGTCCTGGCTATTGTAAGTAGAGCTGCAATGAACATTGTGGTACATGACTCTTTTTGAATTATGGTTTTCTCAGGGTGTACGCACAGTAGTGGGATTGCTGGGTCTTATGGTATTTCTATTTTTAGTTTTTTGAGGAACCTCCATACTGTTCTCCATAGTGGCTGTATCAATTTACATTCCCACCAACAGTGCAAGAGGGCTCCCTTTTCTCCACACCCTCTCCAGCATTTACTGTTTGTAGATTTTTTGTTGATTACCATTCTGAATGGTGTGAGGTGATATCTCATTGTAGTTTTGATTTGCATTTCTCTGATGATTACTGATGTTGACCATCCTTTCATGTGTTTGTTGGCAATCTGTATATCTTCTTTTGAGAAATGTCTATTTAGGTCTTCTGCTCATTTTTGGATTGGGTTGTTTGTTTTTTGATATTGAGCTGCATGAGCTGCTTGTATATTTCAGAGATTAATCCTTTATCAGCCACTTCATTTGCAAATATTTTCTCCCATCTGAGGGCTGTCTTTTCGCCTTGTTTATGCTGTGCAAAAGCTTTGAAGTTTCATTAGGTCCCATTTGTTTATATTTGTTTTTATTTCCATTTCTCTAGGAGGTGGGTCAAAAAGGATCTTGCTGTGATTTATGTCATGGAGTGTTTTGCCTATGTTTTCCTGTAAGAGTTTAATAGTGTCTGGCCTTACATTTAGGTCTTTAATCCATCTTGAGTTTATTTTTGTATACCATGTCTTCTTTATCCATTTATCTGTTGATGGACACTGAGGTTGCTTTCATATCTTGGCAATTGTAAATAATTTTGCCAATGTGTCTTGATTACTGTAGCTTTACAGTAAGTCTAGAAGTTGGGTAGTGTCTCTCCTCCAACCTTGTTCTCCTCCTTCAATATTATGTTGGCTATTTTGGGCCTTTTGTCTCTCCATATAAACCTTAGAATTAGTTTGTCACATCCACAAAGTAACTTGGGATTTTGATTGGAATTGCTACATGTACAGAGCAATTTGGGAGGAAGTGATAGCCTATGTTACATCTTCCTATCCATGAACATGAAATATCTCTCCATTTGTTTACTTCTTCCTTGAACTAATAAACCATTCTAGCAAGATTGTAAGATATAAGGTTATTATACAAAATGCAATTAAATCCTTTCCTATATACCAGCATGAATAAGTGATATTTCAAATTAAAAACAAAATATTGTTTACATTGGCACGCTCCTAAATCTAACAAAATATATACAAAATCTATATGAAGAAAACTACAGAACTCCAGTGAATGAAATCCAATAAGTAAATAAATGAAGAGATATTCCTTGTTGGAAAGTTGGGGCATGGGCAACCAACACTGAAATGCACATAGAGGGAAAATTCTGTACACTGAAGAAACCTGAAACTGTGAATCTTGGAACTTCTTGCCTAGTAGCTATTGAGAGAGAAGTAGAGTGACTTCACAGGTGTTTGGTGGTAGCATTTGGCTCTAGGGGAGAAAAAAAAGTTGTATTACTCTTTGAAAGAGAACAAATTCTTCTGGCTCTTTTGTCACTAGAATGTGATGACATGGGCTGGGGAAGTACACAACTTCTGACTTTCAAGGATTGTTTGCCATTCAATATTCCTTAATCTAGGTTATGCATTTTCTTTTCTCAAAAAGCCCTGACATACAGAAATGTGAAAAAATTCCTGTATCTTGGTTTCTTGACAGGCACATATACGAAATGTCAAATCTTTTTTTTTTTTTTTAACATCTTTACTCCAATTGGAGTAACATCTATACTCCAATTATACTGGCGTAGAATTGCTTTACATTGGTGTATTAGTTTCTACTTTACAACGAAGTGAATCAGCTATACTTACACATATACACCATATCTCATCCCTCTCTATCCCCATATCTGCTGCCTCTTGCATCTCCTTCCCACCCTCCCTATCCCACCCCTCTAGGTGGTCAAAAAGCACTGAGCTGATCACCCTGTGCTATGTGGCTGCTTCCCACTAGCTATCTATTTTACACTTGGTAGTTTATATATGTCCATACCACTCTCTCACTTCGTCCCAGCTTACCCTTCCCCCTACCCGTGTCCTCAAGTCCATTCTCTACGTCTGTGTCTTTATTCCTATCCTGCCCCTAGGTACTTCAGAACAAGCTTTTTTTCTTTTTTTGATTCCATATATATATATATATATATATATATATATATATATATATATGGAATTCCATATATAACACGGTATTCCAAATACCGTGTTAGCATACGGTATTTGTTTTTCTGACTTACTTCACTCTGTATGACAGACTCTAGGTCCATCCACCTCACTAAAAATAACTCAATTTCATTTCTTTTTATGGCTGAGTAATATTCCATTGTATATATGTGCCAGATCTTCTTTCTCCATTCATCTGTTGATAGACACTTAGGTTGCTTCCATGTCCTGGCTATTGTAAATAGAGCTGCAATGAACATTGTGGTACGTGACTCTTTTTGAATTATGGTTTTCACAGGGTATAGGCCCAGTAGTGGGATAGCTGGGTCTTATGGTAGTTCTATTTTTAGTTTTTTGAGGAAACTCCATACTGATCTCCATAGTGGCTGTATCAATTTACATTCCCACCAACAGTTCAGAATGGTTCCCTTTTCTCCACACCCTCTCCAGCATTTACTGTTTGTAGATTTTATGATGATGGCCATTCTGAGCAGTGTGAGATGATACAACATTGTAGTTTTGATTTGCATTTATCTAATGGTTAGCAATATTGAGCATTCTTTCATGTGTCTGTTGGCAATCTGTTGGCAATCAGTACATCTTTGCAGAAATGTCTATATAGGTCTTCTGTCCATTTTTGGATTGGGTTGTTTATTTTTTTGATATTAGCTGCTTATAAGTTTTGGAGATTAATCCTTTGTCAATTGCTTTATTTGCAAATATTTTCTCCCATTCTGAGGGTTGTCTTTTCATCTTGTTTATGGTTTCCTTTGCTGTGCAAAAGCTTTGAAGTTTCATTAGGTCCCATTTGTTTATTTTCATTTTTATTTCCATTTCTCTAGGAGGTAGGTCAAAAAGTATATTGCTGTGATTTATGTCATGGAGTGTTTTGCCATTGTTTTCCTCTAAGAGTTTTATTGTGTCTTTCCTTACATTTAGATCTTTAATCCATTTTGAGTTTATTTTTGTGTATGTTGTTAAGGAGTGTTCTAATTTCATTCTTTTACATGTAGCTGTCTAGTTTTCCCAGCACCCTTTATTGAGGAGGCTGTCTTAACTCCATTGTATATTCTTACCTCCTTTATCAAAGATAAGGTGACCATAGGGTACATGGGTTTATCTCTGGGCTTTCTATCCTGTTCCATTAATCTATATTTCTGTTTTTGTACCAGTACCATACTGTCTTGATTATTGTAGCTTTGTACTATAGTTTGAAGTTGGGGAGCCTGATTCCTCCAGCTCCGTTTTTCGTTCTCAAGACTGCTTTGGCTATTTGGGGTCTTTTGTGTTTCCATACAAATTGTGAAATTTTTTGTTCTAGTTCTGTGAAAAATGCCAGTGGTAATTTGATAGGGATTGCATTGAATCTGTAGATTGCTTTGGGTAGTAGAGTCATTTTCACAATGTTGATTCTTCCAATCCAAGAACATGGTATATTTCTCCATTTGTTTATGTCATCTTTGATTTCTTTCATCAGTGTCTTACAGTTTTCTGCATACAGTTCTTTTGTCTCCTTTGGTAGGTTTATTCCAAGATATTTCCTTCTTTTGGTTGCAGTGGTAAATGGGAATGTTTCCTTAATTTCTTTACAGATTTTTCAACATTAGTGTATAGGAATGCAAGAGATTTCTGTTCATTAATTTTGTATCCTGCTACTTTACCAAATTCATTGATTAGCTCTAGTAGTTTTCCAGTAGTGTCTTTGGGATTCTCTATGTATGGTATCATGTCATCTACAAACAGTGACAGCTTTATTTCTTCTTTTCCAGTTTGGATTCCTTTTATTTCTTTTTCTTCTCTGATTGCCGTGGCTAAAACTTCCAAAACTATGATGAATAATAGTGGTGAGAGTAGGCAACCTTGTCTTCTTCCTGATTTAGTGGAAATGGTTTCAGTTTTTCACCACTGAGAATGATGTTGGCTGTGGGTTTGTCATAGATGGCCTTTATTATGTTGAGGTAAATTCTGTCTATGCCTACTTTCTGTAGGGTTTGTATCATAAATGGGTGTTGAATTTTGTCAAAAGCTTTTTCTGCATCTATTGAGATGATCATATGGTTTTTCTCCTTCAATTTGTTAATATGATATATCACATTGATTGATTTGCATATACTGAAGAATCCATGCATTCCTGGGAAAAACCCCACTTAATCATGTTGTATGATCCTTTTAATGTGCTGTTGGATTCTGTTTGCTAATATTTTGTGGAGGATTTTTGCATCTATGTTCATCACTGATACTGGCCTGTAGTTTTCTTTCTTTGTGACATCTTTTTCTATTTTTGTTATCTGGGTGACTGTGGTCTCACAGAATGAGTTTGGGAGTGTTCCTCCCTCTGCTATATTTTGGAAGAGTTTGAGAATGATACGTGTTAGCTCTTCGCTAAATTTTGACAGAATTAGCCTGTGAAGCCATCTGGCCCTGGGCTTTGTCTGTTGGAAGATTTATAATCAGTCTCAATTTCAATGACTGTGATTGTCCTGTTTATATTTTCTATTTCTTCCTGGTGCAGTCTCGGAAGATTGTGCTTTTGTAAGAATTTGTCCGTTTTTTCCAGGTTGTCCATTTTATTGTTATATAGCCGCTTGTAGTAATCTCTCATGATCCTTTGTATTTCTGCAGTGTCATTTGTTACTTCTCCTTTTTCATTTCTAATTCTATTGATTTCAGCCTTCTCCCTTTTTTCTTGATGAGTCTGGCTAATGGTTTATCAATTTTGTTTATCTTCTCAACGAACCAGCTTTTAGTTTTATTGATCTTTGCTATCGTTTTCTTCATTTCTTTTTCATTTATTTCTGATCTGATCTTTATGATTTCTTTCCTTCTACTCCTTTTGGGGATTTTTTGTTCTTCTTTCTCTAATTGCTTTAGGTGTAAGGTTAGGTTGTTTATTTGAGATGTTTCTTGTTTCTTGAGGTAGAATTGTATTGCTATAAACTTTCATCTTCGAACTGCTTTTACTACATCCCATAGGGTTTGGGTTGTCATGTTTCCACTGTCATTTGTTTCTAGGTATTTTTTGATTTCCTCTTTGATTTCTTTGGTGATCTCTTGGTTATTTAGTAGTATATTTTTTAGCCTCCATGTTTTTGTATTTTTTACAGACTTTTTTTCCTGTAATTGATATCTAGTTTCATGGCATTGTGGTCAGAAAAGATCCTTGATATGATTTCAGTTTTCTTAAATTTACCAGGGCTGGATTTGTGACCGAAAGTATGATCTATCCTGGAGAATGTTCCATGAGCACTTGAGAAGAAAGTGTATTCTGTTGTTTTTGAATGGAATGTCCCATAAATATCAGTTAAGTCCATCTTGTTTAAAGTATCATTTAAAGCTTGTGCTTCCTTATTTATTTTCATTTTTGATGATCTGTCCATTGGTTAAAATGAGGTGTTAAAGTCCCCTACTGTGATTGTGTTACTGTTGATTTCCCGTTTTATGGCTGTTAGCATTTGCCTTATGTATTGAGGTTCTCCTATGTTGGGTGCATAAATATTTACAATTGTTATGTCTTCTTCTTGGATTGATCCCTTGATCATTATGTCATATCCTTCTTTGTCTCTTGTAATAGTCTTTATTCTAAAGTCTTATTTTGTTTGATATGAGAAATGTACTCCAGCTTTATTTTGATTTCCATTTGCATGGAATATCTTTTTCCATTCCCTCACTTTCTGTCTGTATGTGTCCCTAGGTCTGAAGTGGGTTTCTTGGAGGCAGCATATATATGTGTCTGGTGTTTGTATCCATTCAGCCAGTCTGTGTCTCTTGGTGGGAGCATTTAATCCATTTACATTTAAGGTAATTATCAATATGTTTGTTCCTATTACCATTTTCTTAATTCTTTTGGGTTTGTTATTGTAAATCTTTTCCTTCTCTTGTGTTTCCTGCCTAGAGAATTTCCCTTAGCATTTGTTGTAAAACTGGTTTGGTGGTGCTGAATTCTCTTAACTTTTGCTTGTCTGTAAAGCTTTTAATTTCCCTGTTGAAACTAAATGAGATCCTTGCTGGGTAGAGTAATCTTGGTTGTAGGTTTTTTCCATTCATTCCTTTAAATATGTCTTGCAATCCCTTCTGGCTTGCAGTGTTTCTGCTGAAAGATCAGCTGTTAACCTTATGGGGATTCCCTTGTAGATTATTTGTTGTTTTTCCCTTGTGCTTTTAATATTTTTTCTTTTTATTTAATTTTTTGTTAGTTTGATTAATATGTGTCTTTGCGTGTTTCTCCTTGTATTTATCCTCTGTGGGACTCTCTGCGCTTCGTGGACTTGATTAACTCTTTCCTTTCCCATGTTAGTGAAGGTTTCCACTATAATCTCTTCCAATATTTTCTCAGTCCCTTTCTTTCTCTCTTCCTCTTCTGGGACCCCTAAAATTTGAATGTTCATGTGTTTAATGTTGTCCCAGTGGTCTATGAGACTGTCCTCAATTCTTTTTATGCTTTTTTCTTTATTCTGCTCTGCAGTAGTTATTTCCATTATTTTATATTCCAGGTCATTTATCCATTCTTCTGCTTCAGTTATTTTGCTATTTATTCCTTCTAAAGTACTTTTCATTTCATTTATCATGTTGTTCATCATTGTTTGTTTGCTTTATAGTTCTTCTAGGTCCTTGTTAAATGTTTCTTTTATTTTCTCCATTCTATTTCCAAGATTTGGGATCATCTTTACTATCATTACTCTGAATTCTTTTTCAGGTAGACTGCCTATTTCCTCTTAATTTGTTTGGTCTGTTGGGTTTTTACCTTGCTCCTTCATCTGCTATGTATATTTCTGTCTTCTCATTTCACCTAACTTACTGTGTTTGGGCTCTACTTTTCTCAGCCTGCAGATTCATAGTTCCCGTTGTTTTTGGTGTCTGCCCCCAGTGGCTAAGGTTGTTCCAGTGGGTTGTGTAGGCTTCCTGGTGGAAGGGACTAGTGCTTGTGTTGTGGTGCCTGAGGCTGGATCTTATCTTTCTGTTGGGCAGGACTGTTTCTGGTGGTGTGTTTTGGGATGTCTGTGAACTTCATATGACTTTAGGCAGCCTCTTTGCTAATGGGTGGGTTTTGTGTTCCTGTCTTGCTAGTTGTTTGTCAGGAGGTTTCCAGCACTGTAACTTGCTAGTCATTGAGTGGAGCTGGGTCTTAACCTTGAGATGGAGATCTCGGGGAGAGCTTTCACCATTTCATGTTACATAGAGCCAGAAGATCTTTTGTGGACCAATGTCCCGAACTCAGCTCTCCTACCTCAGAGGCACAGGCCTGACACCCAGCCATGGCATCACGACCCTGTCAGCCACACAGCTCAGATGAAAAGGGAGAAAAAAAAGAAAGAAAGAAAGAAGAAAAAATTAAAGTAAAATAAAAGTTGTTTAAGTAAAAAATATTAATAGAAAAATTAAAAAGTAATAAAAAAATAGAAGGAAGGGAGTATCCAAACCAAGAAACAAATCCACCAATGATGATAAGTGCTAAAAACTATACAAAAAAAAAAAAAAAAAAGCAAAAAACAACTGACAGAAACCTAGGAAAAATGGTAAAAGCAAAGCTATACAGACAAAATCACCCAAAGAAGCAAACACGTACACACTCACAAAAAGAGAAAAATGGATAAAATATATATATTGTTGCTTCCAAAGTCCACTGCCTCAATTTTGGGATGATTCATTGTCTATTCAGGTATTCCACAGAGGCAGGGAACATCAAGTTGTTTGTGGAGATTTAATCCATTACTCCTGAGGCTGCTGACAGAAATTTCCCTTTCTCTTCTTTGTTCACACAGCTCCTGGGGTTCAGCTTTGGATTTAGCCCTGCCTCTATTTGCAGGTTGTCTGAGGGCATCTGTTCTTCGCTCAGACAGTATGGGGTTAAGGGAGCAGCTGATTAAGGGGTTCTGGCTCACTCAGGCCAGGGGCAAGGAGGGGTACGGAATGTGGGGTGAGCCTGCAGTGGCAGAGACCGTTGTGACGTTGCAACAGCCTGAGGCACACCGTGTGTTCTCCCTGGGAAGTTGTCCCTGGATCACTGGACCCTGGCAGTGGTGGGCTGCACAGTCTCTCCGGAGGGAAGGTGTCAATAGTGACCTGTGCTTGCACACAGGATGCTTGGTGGCTGTAGCAGCAGCCTTACCATTTCATGCCTGTCTCTGGTGTCTGCACTGATAGCCACAGCTTGTGCCCATCTCTGAAGCTGGTTTAGGTGGTGCTCTGAATCTCCTCTCCTTGCACACCCCGAAAGAATTGTCTCTTGCTTCTTAGGCAGGTCGACTTTTTCCCAGACTCCCTCTGGGCTAGCTGTGTCACACTAGCCCCCTTCAGGCTGTGCTCACGCAGCCAACCCCAGTCCTCTCTGTAGGATCTGACCTCTGAAGCCTGAGCCTCAGCTCCCAGCCCCCACCCATCCCGGCAGGTGAGCAGACAAGCCTCTCGGGCTGGTGAGGGCTGGTTGGCACCAATCCTCTGTGCGGAAATCTCCCTGCTTTGCCCTCTGCACCCCTGTTGCTGCACTCTCCTCTGTGACTCTGAAGCTTCTCCCCCACCACCCGCAGTCTCGGCCAGTGAAGGGGCTTCCTAGTATGTGGAAACCTTTCCTTGTTCACAGTTCCCTCCCAGTGGTGCAGTTCCCATCCCTATATTTTTGTCTCTGTTTTTTCTTTTTTCTTTTCCCTGCCCAGGTACATGTGGAGTTTCTTGCCTTTTGGGAAGCCTGAGGTCTTCTGCCAGCGTCCAGTAGGTGTTCTGTAGGAGTTGTTCCACATGTAGATGTATTTCTGATGTATTTGTGGGGAGGAAGATGATCTCCACGTTTTACTCCTCTACCATCATGAACGTCTCCTTGAAATGTCAAACATTTTAACAAACTGTGAGATATGCATATATTTACACATCTAAACTGTACAATATCACATGTGGTAAAACACATAATATATTCATGTATAGTTAAAAGAAATTATTTGTTTATATATCTTTTTATTTTACTGGAAATCTCTTAATCCTCATAATTTTACTCATTTTTAAGTAAAGTTTAATGAGAGAAACCAGTGAAGTGAATGTTGTAAAACAAAATTTTGTACAATATTTTAGAAGAATTTTTCCAAGAAATTTACATTCCATGCATTTCCTTGCTTCTTTTTGAGAAATCTTAAAAATAATAAGCCACTGCATGCCAATTTAACTTTATGCAACAAGTTCTCTGTATTTCAACAATAAGACATCCTAGGGTTTCATAGTGAAGGTTCAGAAAGCAATTTTTTATGAGACTATGCTAAGGCTATATACGAAGGTGGAAGCTATTTGAATATATTTCTAAAGATTAAAGAGACACTTAGTAAACCCAGGCAGGGTCTTCTTTTACATAAAATGTTATTTATAACATAGTATCATGAATTATTTACAAGCAGTGGAGTCTTTTGCAACAGGAGTAAACAGAATTGATGATGACCTTCAGTTCACTGTACAGCGGAGAAAGCAATTCTCTCATTAGGTTTACACTGGAGAATAAAAGAAGCCTTTGCCTCATGAAAAAAGTCACTGCTTGCTCTCTCAATCCCTTATTTCACCACAGAGTTGAAAATACAATTGTATTATATTTATCTTGCTTCCAAATATAATGAAGAAAACAATTGCAAATGAACGTAAACTCAGCTTTCTTAAACAGATCTGACAATGGTCTCTCAATACATCACTTAGAAAGATCCAAATGGGGTCTTGATCTGAAATTGAATGTCAGATAATTGTGTAGCCATTTCTGCCATTATTAATGAGTCTTTGGGGGGCTGTTCATTGACTGGAGTATTAAGATTTTGATGAAACACATTTCCTGAAACTATCTTGAACATTATTATAATGAGATATTTTCCTCTCAGAGATGAATGACTGTCAGGGTGACAGAGCCTCTCCTTGACCAAACTTTAGTCAGGTTTCTCTGGACCTTTTGCTCGACTAGTCCAACCTCGGGCTTCTGTGTTTGTTCATGTAGAGTCCAGTTTTGGCAAGAATTCTGCTAAATTAGTTTAGAGAGAAGCCTTTCCCTCGATATCAGACCACCCTTAATATCTGACCAAATTTCTATTTCCCTATCATCCCTCAGGGAACATCTGATCACCCTGACCTGCCTTCAACAAGAATTCTATTAGGTCAGTTTAGCAAGAGCTGCCCTAGACTCTTAGTAATTTTCCATCCACCAACCCCCTCCCTCTGCTTTTTGACTATAAATCCCCACTCATCATTTCTGTATATGGAATTGAGTACTTTCCACTACTGGAGTAGTTCCTGATTAAAATCTGCTTCTACTCCTCTAACTAATGTCGAGGCTCTGTTTTTGTTTTATAACAAGAGACGGGTCTTATTTTTTTTTAATGATATGTGAAAATATCATTTAGAATTTATGGTAAACTACACAAAACAATTTTCTTATTATCACTTATTAAATAGATGTTCTAGTGGAAAATTCATGAGCTTAGGGCACATGAGAAGTGTCCATATATCGCCAAAAAATGTTATCTAATAATCAAATCATGGAGGAGTTACTTCTGGAAAAATTTTTCTGGAGGTCTAGTCTCAAACAGCACATTTAGAGGGCGAAAAAAGTAACTTTTACAACAAGACTGTCATTTGAGGATGGTTAATACTATGTAATACTTAAACTATTAATGTATCTGAACATCAGAACTCAGCTCTATTGGGTTGGCCAAAAAGTTCATTTGGGTTTTTCATAAGATGTTTTGGAAAAGCCTGAACAAACTTTTTGACCAATCCAATAAAAAGCAAGGTGAGTCTGCATGTGTAAAGAATGTTCTTTCAAATGAAAAGGAAGGACTTGTGTTCTAAAACTTGCTGTTTTCATCTTATTTACTTTAGATCTAGTGTTTTATGCATGTTTTTATCCTTCTGAGTTTGTTAGTAGTGCTCACGCATTTATGTAACTAATAGTGTAAAAATTAATTAGCAGAGACCTCAATTAAATAAAGTTAGAAGACCAGAAGGGAAAGCTCTCATACCCTGTGAAAATAGCAGAGCCCAGCAAGAAGAGCTCTCCTTCTTTCCTGGCAAGGATTCAGCCAGTGAAAAGCTATTTGTTTACTATAGCCCTCTTCCTTTTCCTTTCTATAAAAATTTTCTTTTCCCCTTGCTGTGAAGGGACTTGCATGTGGCTCGTCATGGTGGCAGACTCAGAATTGCAATTCTCTGCTGATCTTAAATAACCTATCTTTGCTGAATAAATATCTGGCAGTCTATTTGTTTCAAGTCAACATTTTGGTGGCCCATATGGGGACCAGAGAGGACTCTGCCAAGCTGGTGAGCAAACAGTTGCAGTACCCACAACTGAGCCCGTCGTTACTCACTGTTTTCTCACCAACCCTGAAATTTCAAGGTACATCTTCCTCTGAGATCCCAGCTCACATCCTCTTTGTGTTTGAAGCTCTCCAGGCTTCATTCAGGATTATTTAAAGGTTTTGTCTTTCAGGTTAAGGCCTTGTTCTCTATGCAAGTACTTGTTTGGCACTTAGGTCTGATTTTGAGGTCAGAGTGTTTCACTGTCTAGGCACTGGCTCATTCCTTCAGGAACAGGAGTTGCCTCCCACTGTTATCAGGAGTCTAAAATTGCCTGTCTCCAAAAAAAGATTTTAAGGTTAACTGAGGCAAACAAATAGGTAAAGAAAGATAAAATGGCCCTAGAAGCCTCAGACTCTTCCTCTGTGGCTTCTTTGTCTTAGGCTCTGCTTTCAACTCCGTCTTGTCCTCTCCTCTGGCTCTTTATGGCCAGACTCCACTTCCTTCCCTCCTACACCACCTAAGCTTCCACTATGCCCTCAATTCCTCCATACTAATACTTCCACCAAACCCCCTGTTTTCTCTGAAATTCCTCCATTCCCTTTTCTTGGCATTGTCAGAACCTGTCACTTTAAATTTAAGCCTTCTGAGAATCCAGAGGGTAAGCCCTTAATTTCTTATGTTCTTTGGACTAAAGGAGAACTGTGAGCCATAGTTAAAGATTTTCCAAGGTAACCAAAGATCCTCACAGATTTGCTAAGGAATTTAATGTAGTCATTAAAACTTGGCAACCTGGTTTCTCTGACTTATATCATCTAGTTCATATGCTTGTCAGTGAAGGATAGACCTAGCACTGGATGAACACTGCTAACTGGGAAAATCCTAAAAGGTCTACCACCTGGAGACCAGCCTGCTAACTTATATGATATCAGGCTTGGGTAATGCCTAGGCAACTTAATTGACTAATACCTAGGGCTTTCCCAAAGCCTGTTGATTGCAACAGATTTAGGTTTACACACAAAATCTGACGAACCTGTTCAGGATTATTACAATAGAGTTGAGTATTTTTAAAGAAATACAGGTCTTCATTCAGAGCTTGACTCCATCTGAGTAGCTTTTAACTATGTTCATTAGTGGGCTGACCTTTCCTTTCTAGTAAAAAAAGACTAAGATAGAAAGGGAAACTATTCCACCAAAGATTTAGTCAACTTGGCAAGCCAGCTCTCTTGCACTCTAAATGAGTCACTTCAAAGGAAGATTGCCAAAATTCTTAATATTCAACTCCAGCAAATGAAGTCTCCTAAAACCAAAACTCTCCTAATTTCTGCTATTATTGCAAAAGCCAGGACATTGGAAAAGAGACTATTACAAATTTAAGTGCTTTAGGTAACTTCAGCCTTCTAACCAGCCTTTCCAACATTATTCCAGTTCTCGGAGATGGGGATCTGAGGAACTACAGGGGCTCTTCACTCACAATCCTTCCGCTTAATCAGCTTGGAGAAACATTTCTCAGGATTGAGGATGAATCTCTTCTAGTGCTAATTGATATCAGAGCCATACTCTTGGTGCTCAACCCCACTACTATAAAACAGTCCCTGCCTCAGAGTACTAAAACAGTTCAAATAGTGGGGATCAATAATGAACCTCAAGAAGTTCCTGTCTCTAAACCTATGATTCCCTTCTGTTTAGGCCCTTTGAGAGACGCACATCCTATTCTCCTTAGCTCCTCTGCCCTTTCCTATTTATTAGACCATGACTTCTTAGAGAAGTATCATGATGGAATTTCTGCATCCCAAAAGGGGGGAAATAATTCTAGACTTTGACAGTAGTCATCAAAGTAACGAACTAGGTAAATTAAATGACCCTTTGATATCTTTTATCTGTTTTGTCTCTTGAGGATACTAGAGCTGATTCTGGAACACTAATAATTTGTCCCGGTTGAATTAACTACCACTCTTCTTATGGGCAAAATCTCCAACTGATATTGGCAAAATTCATAGCATACCTCCTGTCAAGATTCAAGTAGACCCATCAAAATCTCTTTCCAGAATTAATCCATATCCCATAAATAAAGAAGCCCTTCAAGGCCTAAAGCCCTTAACAAGATCACAAAGCTTAAGGCCTTATTATCCCTGTACTAGCCCCTGAACACTCCCATTTAATTGGTAAGAAAACCTAAGGGCCAAAGTTTAGGTTTATCTAGGACCTCTGAGCAATAAGCAGCATTGCTATCCTTTGACACCCTGTTGCTCCTAACCCTCTTACATTACTAGCATCCATTCACACTGGAAGTAAATTCTTTACTGTAATTGATGTGTCCAGTTCATTCTTTAGTATTCCAGTTGATGAAGCTATACTTTTTTACATTCACTTGTGAAGAAAACCAATTCACCTGAAGGTAATGCCTCAGAGTTATACTGAGAATCCTTATTCCTTGCAAATCCTAAAAGGCTGATCTGGATAACATAAAGTTACCCTAGAGGTTCTACTTTATCGCAAAATGTGGATGATTTGTTTCTTTGCTCTCCTTCTCAAGCCTCCTCATAGGAAGACTGCATCCACCTACTAAATAAAGCTTTTAGCCTTAAAGGGATATAAGGTGACAAAGAAAAAAATTGCAGTTTTCCCAAACCCAGGTTTGATATTTAGGGCATCTGATATTAGAAAAAGAGCTACACCTAGATCCAGATAGACTTCATGGTGCCCTAAGTTTCTCAAAATTCAAAACTATGTGCCAACTGTGAGGTTTTCTCAGGCTAATTGGTTATTACTGAAGTTGGATTCCAAATTTCTCTCTTATGGCCAAATATCTATGTTTTCCCCAACAATAACAACCCTAACCCAACTTTATGGGAAGAGCCAGAACACATAGCCTTCTCCTTTAAGGCCTTAAAGGTGAGTTTGATGAACCCACCTGTCCTTGGGCATCCCAATTATCAAAGTCACTTTTTTCTCTTGATATATGAAAAGAAAGGGAATGGCCTTTGGCTACTTACCTCAAACCACAGGGACTGCCATTGACTCATAAGGTGTTATAGCCAACAGCTGGACGCCATGATGTGGAGATAACCATCTTGCCTTAGGGCCATTACAACCTTAACTGTTTTGGTTAATACCATGGAGAAAATTGTTGTGGGATCCCCTTTAACCATTTTCCTATCTCATGCAGTAGAAGCTCTCCTGAATTCTCATCACACTCAACATTTCTCAGCCGGACGCCTCACCTCCTATGAAGTTCTTTCTTTTAACTCTCCCACACATAACTCCTTTAAGTATGACAACGTTTACTTGTTACCCTTTTCCCTTCTGTTGCCAACAAAGTCCCTCATGACTGCTTAATGCTGATGAACCACGTCCTGACTCTTTGTAATGATATGCAGGAAATTCCACTGGGTAACATTGACTTCTCATGGTTCACTGATGGTTTTTATTTAAAAGGTGACAGTGGCAAATATTGTGCAGAGTATACTATTAGGAATACTTTTGATGTTGTTGAGGCAACATCTTTGCCTATGGCTACTTCAGCCCAAGAGGCTAAATTATATACTCTTACATGGACTTGTACTTTAGACAGGGACAAAACTGACACTATTTATACTGATAGTATACATGCTTTTGGAGTAGCCCATGATTTTGTCATGTTGTGGAAGCAATATGCCTTCCTTGCTTCTAGTGGAAACAAAATTTTAAATGGCCCTTGTTTCAAAAATTATTGAATTCAGTACTTTTACTGACACTTTAGACATTATTAAGATTCTGGGGCATTCTAAACTTGACTCGCTGGAAGCAAATGGAAATCGCTGCTGATATTTCTGTAACAAATCCTGCCCTTGAATGGATGAACAGCAGCCAAAACTCTGTCATGGTCCAAAGGGATATTTCCCCAAATGATAATTTATAAAAACTAGCTAGAGAATCTCAGCAGTTAGCCTCAGAAAAGAAAAATATTGTAAATTCCATACAGGTTAGTTTGATAAAAAGAGAAAGCTCTGGTTTCGACCAAATAACAACCCAGTCCTACTGGAGGTTGTAAAATTCCCACTCTTCACCAGTGTACATGCATTAAACCATTGTTCTACTGACAAAATGATAGCCTTCATGAATCAATATTGCTGGGGAAACATTAACAAGACCCCCAAAAGTGTCAACCTCAATTGTCTCCCTTGCCCAAATTACAAAGCAGGGAAGCCTGTTTGTGTTGCTCCTGGACATTTTAAACTACTTAAATGGATCACTGAAGAAATCAGAAAATACCTGGATACAAATGAAAATGAAAACATAATGATCCAAACTCCTTGGAACACAGCAAAAATCAGTTCTAAGAGGAAAGTATACAGCAAAACAGGCCTGCCTAGGGAAATAAGAAAAAGCTCAAATAAACAACCTAATCTTACACCTAAAGGAACTAGAAAACAAAGAACAAACAAAACCAAAAGTTCATAGAAGAAAAGAAATTGTAGATATTAGAACAGAAATAATGAAATAGAATTTTTTTAAAAAATCAAAAAGATCAATGAAATTTAGAGCTGGATCTTTGAAAAGATAAAAAAAATTGATAAAACTTTAGCCATACTCATTAAGAAAAAAAAGAGAGAGGGTCCAAAGCAATAAATTCAGAAATAAAAAAGAAGTTACAGCAGACACCACAGAAGTACAAAGCATCATAATAGATTACTAAGAACAATTATAAGCCAATAAAATTGACAACATGGAAGAAATGGACAAATTTCTGGAAATGTACAATCCCCCAAGGCTTCACCAGGAAGAAATGCAACATATGGCCAGAATAATTACCAGTCATGTAATTGAGTCAGTAATAAAACAACTCCCAACAAACAAAAGTCCAGGACTAAATGGCTCCATAGGTGAATTCTACCAAACATGTAGAGAAGAGCTAACACTTATCTTTCTCAAACTATTTCAAAAAATTGTAGAGGAAAGAACACTTCCAAACTCATACCAAACCTTTGGAGCACTTTCAAACCCTGATACCAAAAGAGACAAAGATATCACAAAAAAAGAAAATTACAGGCCAATATCACTGATAGATATAGATGCAAAAGTAATCAGCATAATATTAACAGACCAAATTCAGTAATACACTAAAAGGATCATATACCATGATCAAGTGGGATTTATCCTAGGGATGCAAGGATGGTTCAATATCCATCAATCGATATGATATACTACATTAACAAATTGAAGAATAAAAATCATATGATCATCTCAATAGATGCAGAAAAAGCTTTTGACAAAATTCAACATTCATTTATGATAAAAATTCTCAACAAAGTAGGTATAGAGGGAGCATATCTCAGCATAATAAAGGCCATATATCACAAGCCCACAGCTAACATCACACTCAAGGTTAAAAGCTGAAATCATTTCTTCTAAGATCAGGAACAGGACAAAAATGCCCACTCTCACCACTTTTATTCAACATAATATTGGAAGTCCTAGCCACAGCAATCAGACAGAAAATGAAATAAAAGGAATCTAAACTAGAAAGAAAGAAGTAAAATTGTCACTGTTTACAAACAACATGATATTATGCATAGAAAATCCTAAAGACTCTACTAAAAAACTAGTAGAATTCATCACTGAATTCAGTACAATTTTAGAGTACAAAATTATTATACAGAAATGACAACAATCTAAGAGAAAGAGAAATTAAGAAAATCCCATTTACACTCAAATCAAAAACAAATTCCTAGGAATAAATCTAACTAAGGAGGTAAAAATCCTGTACTCAGAAAATTATGTCAGTGATGAAAGAAATTGAAGACAACACGAAGAGATGGAAAGATGTACCAACCTCCAGGAATGGAAGAATTGATATTGTCAAAATGACCATACTATCCAAGGCAATCTAGATTCAATGCAATCCCTATCATAATACCAATGGCATTTTTCACAGAAATAGAACTCCCACTTATATAGGCAATTACTCTACTAAAAATGAGGCAAGAATATAATGGGAAAAAGACAGCCTCTTCAAAAATGGTACTGGGGAAACTGGACAGCTACATGCAAAAGAATCAAACTGGACTACTCTCTCATACCATGCAAAACAAATTCAAAATGGACTAAAAGTTAAGTATAAGACCTGCAAACATAAAACTTATGGGGAATAAAAAACATAGGCAGTACATGTTGCCTACTGAATGGAAAAAGGTATTGCAAATCACATTTGATAAGTGTTTAATATCAAAAATATACAAAGAATTATATAACTCAATATCAAAGAAGCAAACAACACAGTTTTTAAAAATGGGCAGAATCAAGACTGTATGGTACTGGCAAAAACAAAAGAAATATAAATCAATGGAACAGGATGGAAAGCCCAGAGATAAATCCACTCACCTATGGTCACCTTATTGATGACAAAGGAGGCAAGAATATACAATGGAGAAAAGACAGTCTCTTCAATAAGTGGTGCTAGGAAAAACTGGACAGCTGCATGTAAAAGAATGAAATTAGAACACTCCCTAACACCATACACAAAAATAAACTCAAAATGGATTAAAGGGGTTTCCCTGATGGCACAGTGCTTGAGAGTCTGCCTGCCAATGCAGGGGACATGGGTTTGTGCCCCGGTCCGGGAGGATCCCACATGCCGCGGAGCGGCTGGGCCCGTGAGCCATGGCCGCTGAGCCTGCACGTCTGGAGCCTGTGCTTCGCAACGGGAGAAGGCCACAACAGTGAGAGGCCCACGTACCACAAAAAAGAAAAGAAAAAAATATGGATTAAAGACCTAAATATAAGGCCAGTTGCTATAAAACTCTTAGAGGTAAACATAAGCAGAACATTCTTTGACATAAATCACAGCAAGATCTTTTTTGATCCACCTCCTAAAGTAATGAAAATTAAAATAAACAAATGGGATCTGATTAAACTTAAAATCTTTTGCACAGCAAAAGAAACAAAACAAAAAGACAACCCTCTGAATGGGAGAAAATATTTGCAAATAAAGCAACTGACAACGGATTAATCTCCAAAATATACAAATAGCTCCTGCAGCTCAATATTGAAAAAACAAATAACCCAATCAAAAAATGGGGGGAAGATCTAAATAGACATTTCTCCAAAGAAGACATACAGATGGCCAAAAAGCACATGAAAAGATGCTCAACATCACTAATTTTTAAAGAAATGCAAACCAAAACTACAATGAGGTATTACCTCACACCAGTCAGGATGGGCATCATCAAAAAATCTGGAAACAATAAATGCTGGAGAGGGTGTGGAGAAAAGAGAACCCTCTTGCACTGTCGGTGGGAAGGTAAATTGGTACAGCCATTATGGAAAACAGTTTGGAAGTTCCTTAAAAAACTAAAAATAGAGTTCCCATATGATCCAGCAATCACACTCCTGGGCATTTGCCCAAAGAAAAACATGATCTGAAAGGATACATTCACCCCAATGTTCATTGCAGCGCTGTTTACAATACCCAAGTCATGGAAGCAACCTAAATATCCATTGACAGAAGAGTGGATAAAGAAGATGTGGTACATATGTACAATGGATATACAACTCAGCCATTAAAAGAAACGAAATAGTGCCATTTGCAGAGACATGATGGACCTAGAGACTGTCATACAAAGTGAAGTAAGTCAGAAAGAGAAAAATATAATATCGCTTATTGTGGAATCTAGAAAAATGGTACAGATGAACTTATTGGCAAAGCAGAAATAGAGTCACAGATGTAGAGAACACACTTATGGTTACCAAGGGGGGAAGTTGGGGGGGGCGAATTGGAAAATTGTGATTGACTATATACACCACTATGTATAAAATAGGTAACAAATGAGAACCTACTGTTTAGCACTAGAAACTCTACTCAGTGATCTGTGGTGACCTAAATGGGAAGGAAATCTAACAAAGAGTGGATATATGTATAACTGATTCACTTTGCTGTACAGCAGAAACTAACACAGCATTGTAAAGCAATTTAAAAAATTGTTTTAAAAAAGAAGAAAAAAAATGGGCAGAGAATCTGAATAGACATTTTTCCAAGGAAGAAATACCAATGACTGGATAAATATCTGACAGTGTATTTGTTTCAGGTAAACAATAGAAATGTTCTATAGATTTTGCATCGAATAAAGATAAATTATAAATTTTACTATGTATTTATAATATCTACAAGGATCTCAAATTGGGTACCCTTCTTAATTGGAATGTAATAATTTAGCTTGAATTTAAAATAGTAAATATTCATTTGCTTTTATTAACATAAATTCAAAAAGGTATGTAAATAAAATCAACACTGCACTTTTAACTGACTATATAAATAATCACATACCATATATAATAGTGATGTGAGTTATAAACTCATATTCTAGTAGTCATATCTTTCATCCAATACATTTTTAAAGTGTACATTTTCTAGTTCTCTTATTGTATGTAAGCTAGCTGCTAAATTCATTTAAAATTATTTCTCAGTAAAATAATATCAGTTTCTAACATATAGTATGTTTCCGTTTCATGCTATCCTGACTGGAAAAATATCTCAAGTACTATAAAATGAAATATGTATTTTCAAATGGAAATGTTAAACAAAATTGTTACTTTACTAAATAAAATTTAATTGTCAATTGAATTTTTTCTCAGCTCCTGATGATTAGAATTTCTGTTTGTGTGTTTACCTACAATTGTGGATGACATGAATTTTTCATTAAATGCAATAATTGTTTCTGTTTGCAGTGACATATATCTTCCTGTTTCTCATGAGCTAACAAAAATATGAGCCCTCATTTAGTTACAGTTTAATAAATCTTAATTTTTGATAATTACCTCAAGACTGTTAAGTATAAGTTTTTTTTTTTCCTTATTTCTTTTCTCATCCCAAATCACAAATCATCTAAACCAAGGTCATTGTAAGCCTTAAGGAGATGAAGAAAGTGAGCAAACAAAAATTTCCATCCCAATGAAGGTCACTGACCTTAGAGAGATTTGTGTTTGAATGGAAATGTATTAGCTTTGAATAGAAATAAGATCAATTTTTTTAAATTTAGTTTAGATTTAACTTTCTAATTCTTGAAAATATAAAATGACTATTCTGTTAGCTGGCAGAGATAAGGAAAGCTATAGATCACTCCCTAAGTGATCTTCCAGAAGTAGGAAAAATAAACCTATTTAATGATTCTCCCACTCTGACTTTCTCCTATTTAATAAGCCAATGACACTTTTTTCAAGTTGACAAAACCAGTTTTACCTTCATAAGTATTACATGCCATAAAGCAGATACCTTATACATTTTGAATTTGTTCAAAAATTGTTCTCAAAACAAACTGTTCTTTTCCCATTATTTACTCAAATCATGACTTTAAGTGTTGATCAAATTAAATTGAGTACATATAATTTCATCAAAGAAAAGCAAATTACTTGCGTTCTCCTCTCTGAAATTAATGTGACAAGGTATTTAAGTTTATGGCCAATTTCAATTCTAAAACTTAGGTGGTTTTTTAATTGTTTTTCTTTCTAACTCAATCATTTTTGTGGCAAAAAAAAAGTTATTTCTAAATAACAAATTGTATCTGAGAGTCTTTTGTATAAAGTGCTGTCATTTTCTTTTTCCTGTATGCTACAAAAAAATTATGAAAGTAAAAATGTGTAAACCGTCCTTTTCCTTCACTCCATGAAGGCTACCACAGTATTTTTACACTTGACATTCCAAATTCATATTAATTCATTTCAAGATATTAAAACTAGGGACAGTTTTGAATGTTTAGGTTATTTTTGATTGATCTCATTTTCTGGAGTCAAAATAATCAGTGTAGTGCCTTAATAACAATAAGTTATATATAAATTGCAGTATAAAACAAGATATGACCAGGAAGAATTTCCATAGAGAGCCCATTTTATGGAATAGGTACAATGTCAGATATTTGGCATCTTGAATTTATTCTAATATTGTACTAAATAAACATTAATGAGACTTGCTATGTGTCAGCCTTTGTGTTCGTCACTTGGGATTTATTTTAGCTTAAAATATTCTTCCTGCTCTCAAAAACACCACTTTTTATAGGACTACAATTTTCTCTAAATTATCTACAATGTACCACACACTTTGTGGATTATTAATGTTCATGTTCATTTTATTCATTTAAATGAGAATAGTTTAGAGATTGGTTGAATCCAGACAAAAAATTATTTTCCATGTCCTTTCCCCTTCAGTTCTTCAGTATCTAGAGAGAATAATTGCCACTGCAGTACTGAAATGGTATTACAAAGCTAAACATTTATGTGATAGCCTGGAAAGTTTTCTAAACTCTCTATAAATTTTGGCCATGTTTACTGTTATTTTATTTGTATGTGCTTTCCATGGTATATTAATTTAATATCTCCTTGAAGTATTCATTGACTTTTCTACCTTTCCAATAATATGTCTATGAGTTTCACAGTTAACATCAATTTAAATTTATCTCTTCATCCTGTCAAATAACCAAACTAAAAATTATTCTTAATTGATTTTCCACATGGCTCTCATGTGCTTATATCTAATAAGGCATGGCCAGACAAATTTTTAAATTATTTTATATGTGTTTGTTTGTGTGTGTTAAGTGGGTGGGGAAGCTAACCTTGTTAAATTCTGAGAAATGGAATAAGGGCTAAATAATGTATGTATATAATAAACGTTCCTCTTATACCTGTGATGTGCTATTGTTTTCATGTTAGATTCTGATTAATATTTATAACTATCATAATCTTAAGGAGATGATGAATAATATCTATTGAAAATAATCAAAATATCAAGAAAAAAGGTATGGATATAAAATGTGTACTGGTAAATATTCAACTTTCAGAAAAGGGAACTTGTTCTACATTATAAACTATTACATGTAAGGATTATTTCAAAGTTTGCCCTAGCAGAAACAAAACAAACAAAAAGTACATGTGCACCACACCCAGACATCAAACACTTATATCCTGATGCCGTAATATACATCTGTTCTGCTACTTATATATTTTCACAAAGACCTTTTATGTTTAGGAGCTGTTAATTTCTATGTTCTTCAAAGATTCTCAGATTGAGGCTGATTTTATTTGGATAGAATGGATGTTTTAAGTGAAGAATCTGTGTTATTTTCTGAGTTACATGATAATAAATATAATATGTATAACTTAGAAAACATGTCTTTTTAAAAATTACAAGATGCTTTTAAGAGAATGACCAATGAAGTAGTTAGCAGCATGTCTCTTACATTAAATAAGCCTGGTTTCCAGCTACATCAAAGCTAAATAATATTAGTGATTCCATTAGATTTAATTTTCTAGAAACATTTAATAGGTTTCAGGTACTTAGAGTGTATAAAGAGATGGTAATAATAATGCATATGTTTGAGGGTCAAACAATACCCCATGCTCAAAATACATAGCACAGTTACTGGCATATTGTAAGCAATATATTTTATTTTTATCATTATTATTGTAAGCATCTTCTTACATAACCAAATGGTGGCTTATGAGTAGCTAATTAAAAAAAACAGATACAGAATTAAAATGTATATTCACTTGCCTATTAATTGCTCTAAGTATATAGTCATGTGATGTAAACTACAGTAGGAAGTATTTATGTTTCTACTGTAATTTCTTATAGGAAACGAGATAAATTGTATAAACTCAATTTTCAAGATGTAATAGTAGTTTCCTTTGGTGGTGTCATATTTGCCCTGATTCTTCATGATGTGTTTAGCCATGTGTTGTCATTTGAAGGAGCAGAGACCTTTTCCAGTCTTTAAGATTGGTTTTGGCATGTAAGGACTGACTTCTCTCTGGTTCCCAGCCTGATAGGACAGCCTTGAGACCACAGTCAGGCAGGGCTGCTGCTGGGTTATGGGCTCTTTCAGAGTCTATAAGAAGATCTGTTACCAGGGGATGCTGGTGGGTATGGCTTCTCCCCGATCCATTGGTGGATGGAGTTGGTTGGAAGACCATGCAAAAGTGGGACAAGAGCAGAGTCAATAGGAGCACAGGGCTGTCTCAAGTTCCCATGTGGGACTGAAACACAGCAAGCTTGCCACCAGGGTGAGGGCCTGCCTTCTGGAAGTGAACCTTATTAGTCTTGGAATCCATCAACATTTTGCAGACTTTTCCTTGGTGCCAAGGCTTCCACAAAGGCACTTCTGTCTATGGACAGATGAAAAATTATGTTTCTGTGGGGGAGTTGAGGAATGTGGACCTTTTATTCCACCATGTTTCTGACATCATGAACATTACTTTTATTGTATTTTATTTGTTTGGAGGAGTCATACAATAATTCAATGATTCTTTGAGTCCAGGTTTCTTTATTTGTAAATAATACTCTCTATTCTTTACAAGTATTTTAATTTTTAATTGAAATATACTTGATTTATAATATTTTATTCATTTCAAATGTAAAACATAGTGATTCAATATTTTTTATAGATTAAAATTCACTTAAAGTTATTTCAAGATAATGGTTACATTATATCCTTGTTGCTTATTTATTTTATACATAGTAGTTTGTATCTCTTAATTCCATAGGACCATCTCGTCTCTCCCCCTTCCTTCTCCTCTCTGGTTACCACTAGTTTCTTCTCTCTATCTGTGAAAGTGTTCCTGTTTTGTCATATGCATTCAGTTTTATTATTTTTTAGATTCCACGTATAAGTGATAACAGAATATTTGTCTTTCTCTGTCTGACTTATTTCACTTAGCATAATACCCTCCAGGTCCATCCATGTTGTTACAAATGGCAAAACTTCATCATTGTTTATAGCTGAGTAGTATTCCATTATATATACATCTTCTGTATCCATTCATCTGTTGATGGACAATTAGTTTCCTTCCATATCTTGGCAATTGTAAATAATGCTGCTATGAACATTGGGGTGCATGTATCTTTTCAAATTAGTGTTTTATTTTCTTTGTATAAATACCCAGGAGTAGAATTGCTGGATGATATGGTAGTTCTATGTTTAGTTTTTGAGGAACTTCCATAGTGTTTTACATAGTGGCTTCACTAACTTCCATTCCCAGCAACAGTGTACAAGGGCTCCCTTTTCTCCACATTCTCACCAATATTTGTTATTTGTAGACATTTTGATGCTAGCCATTTGACAGGTGTGAGGTGATACCTCATTGTGGTTTTGATTTTAATTTCTCTGATAATTACTGATGTTGAACAGTTTTTCATGTACCTTTTGGCCATCTGTATGACTTCTTTGGAGAAATGTTTATTCAGGTCTTCTACTCATTTTTAATAGTGTCTACTTTTTTTGATATTGAGTTGCCTGAGCTGTTTATATATTTTAGATATTAACCCTTAACAGTCATATTATTTGTCAAAGAGTGTTCTGCCTATGTTTTCCTCTAAGAGCTTTATAGTATCCAGTCTTACATTTAGGTCTTTAATCCATTTTGAGTTTTTTTGTGTGCATATGGTATTAAAGAATGTTCTAGTTTCATTTTTTACATGTATATGTCCAGTTTTCCCAGCACCATTTATTGTACAGCCTGTCTTTTTTACATTGTATAATCTTGCCTCCTTTGTCATAGATTAATTGACCATAGTTGTGTGGTTTTATTTCTGGGCTTTCTGTTCTGTTCCAGTGATCTATATTTCTACTTTCATGCCAGTACCATACTGTTTTGATGACTGTAGCTTTGTAGTATAGTCTGAAGTCAGGGACCCTGATTCCTCCAGCTCCATTTTTCTTTCTCAAGATTGCTTTGGCTATTCAGGATCTTTTGTGTCTCCATACAATTTTTAAGATTTTTTTTTATCCAGTTCTGTGAAAAATGCCATTAGTAATTTGATTGGGATTGCATGGAATCTGTAGATTACTTTGGGTAGTATAGCCATTTTAACAATATTGATTCTTCCAATCCAAGAACAGGGTATATCTTTCCATCTGGTTGTGTCATCTTTGATTTCTTTCATCAGCATCTTAGAGTTTTCAGAATACAGGTCTTTTGCCTCCTTAGGTAGGTTTATTCCTAGATATTTTATTATTTTTGATGTGGTGGTAAATGGGATTGTTTCTTTAATCTCTCTTTCTGATCTTTCATTGTTAGTGTATAGAAATGCAAGAGATTTCTGTGTATTAATTTTGTATCCTGCAACTTTACCAAATTAATTCATTCCTTATTTAGTGTTGGGAGGCTGTATGTTTCTTGAAATTTGTCCATTTCTTCCAGGTTGTCCAGTTTTTGGAATAAAATCATTTGTACTATTCTCTTATACATTTTTATATATCTGTGGCGTCTGTTATTATTTCTCCTCTTTCATTTCTTATTTTATTTATTTGGGTCCTCTCTCTTTTTTTCCTAATGATCCTGGCTAAAGGTTTATCGATTTTGTTTATCCTCTCAAAAAAATAGCTCTTGTTTTCATTTTCTTAACATTTATTTTCTTCTTTTTTTGTAGGGGTGGTCTCTGATTTTATTATTACTTTCATTTTGTTGACTTTGAGCTTTGTTTATTCTTCTTCTTATTTCTTTAGATGGTAGGTTAGGTTGTTTATTTGAGATATTTGTTGAGGTTGGCCTATATTGCTATAAACTTCCTTCTTAGATCAGCTTTTGCTGCATCTCATAAATTTTGGAAAGTTGTGTTTGATTTTCATTGTTGTCAAGGTATTTTCTAATTTTCTCTTTGATTTCTTCATTGTTTTTTTAGTATCATGTTGTTTAGTCTCTGTGTGTTATTGCTATACCCATTTTTCTTCTTGTAATTGATTTCTAGCTTCAAACGTTTTTGGTCAAAAAATATGCTTGATATAATTTCTATCCTATTAATTTATTGAGACTTGTTTTGTGGCATAGCATGTGATCTATCCTGAAAGCGTTCCATGTGCACTTGAAAAGAATGTGTATTCTGCTCTTTTTAGATGACATATACTGTAGATATCTATTAAGTGCAACCAGTCTAATGTGTGATGTAAGACCAAGGTTTCTTTATTGATTTGCTTTCTGGATGATTTCTCCATTGATTTAAGTGGGCTGTTAAAGTCCCCTATTATTATTATATTAATATTAATTTTTCCATTTATGTCTATTAATATTTGTTTCATATATCGAGGCCCTCCTCTGTTAGGTGTATATATGTTAATGAGTGTTATATCCTCCTCTTTTATTGATCCTATTATCATTATATAATATCCTTCTTTGTCTTTTGTTATAGACTTTGATTTATAGTCTATTTTGTCTTATATGAGTATTGCCATCCAACTTTCTTGTTGCTTTCATTTCCTTGGAATGTCTTTTTCCATCCCCTCACTTTCAGTCTGTATGTGTCTTTAGTTCTGAAGTGTGTCTCTTGTAAGCCACATAAAGATGTCTTGAATATTTATACAGTTACCCACCCTAAGTCTTTTGATTAGAGCATTTAGTCTGTCTGTTGACATTTAAATAATTATTAATAGGTATGTACTTATTGCTATTTTAAACCTTGTTTTTCAGTTGTTTTGTAGTTCTTCTCTGTTCTTTTTTTTCTCTTTTTACTTTCTTACCTTCTGGTTTGATGATTTTCTTTAGTGGTATGCTTGTGTTCCTTTCTATCTAGTTTTTTTGTCTCTTATAGGTTTTTGATATGTGGTCACCATGAGCTTCAAATATGTTGACCTATATCTACTTGTCTTAAAATGATAGTCATTTATGTTTAAACACATTTGAGAAGATCTACATTTTTTACCCTCCCCCCACATTTTCTGTTTTTGATGTCATATCTTACATCTTCATGTTTTTTCCTTTACTTATTATTGTAGTTATTGTGGATCTTACAAATTTTTCTTTTTTCATATACATACTAGCTGACTTAAGTGATCTTCAGCCCTTACCATATATTTACCTTTCCTATTGGGATTTTTCCTTCCTATGGATTCTTACTTCTTTTACATTTAGAGAAGACACTTCAACATTTTGTTTAGGGTAGGTTTAGTATTGCTGAATTCTTTTAGTTTTGGCTTGTCTGAGAAATTATTTCTCTCTCCTTCTATTCAAAATGATAATCTTGCTGTGTTGAGTATCCTAGGTTGCAGGTTATTCACTTTCAGGAATTTGAATACATCATGCCATTCCCCTCTGGCCTGAAAACTTTCTGCAGAGAAATCAGTTGGTATCTTTATGGGGCTTCCCTTGTACATTACTCTTTGTCTTTCTCTTGCTGCCTTTAGCATTCTCTCTTTATGTTTAACTTTTGCCATTTTAATTATGATATGTGTTGCTGGGGGTCTGTTTTAGTTCATCTTGCTTGGGAGCCCCTGTGTTTTCTGTAACTTGATATCTATTTCCTTCTTCAGGCTTGGGACATATTCAGCCATAATTTTCATCAAATATATTTTCAACCCCCTTCTTTCTGTCTTTCCCTTCTAGGACCACTATAATATGAATGTTTGTATGCTTGATGTTATCCCAAAGGTCACTTAGAATGATTTCATTTTTATTTATTTATTTTTGTTTTTACTGTTCAGATTGGGTGATTTCTATCATTCTTTTTTCCAGATCACTTATGTGTTCTTCTGTATCATGTAGCCTGATGTTCATTCATTCCAGTATGTTTTTCATTTCAGTTATTGTGTTCCTCATTTCTGACTGATACATTTTCATTTTTCTAGTTCCTTGTTAAAATTCTCACTATGTTCACCTCTTCTTTTCCCTAATTCAGTTAGCATTCTTAATACTAATTCTTTGAATTCTTTGTCTGGTAAATCCATTATTTCTCTTTCATTAGTTGTTTTCCCAGCAGTTTTCTCTTGTTCTTTCAGTTGACTCAAATTTCTCCAACTTCTCATTTTGCTTAACTTTCTCTGCCTCTATGAAATTAGGTGAAACAAGTTACTTTATGTAGTCTTGAAGAGGTGTACTTGTGTGGGAGTGTCCCTATAGAGTATGTGTGTGCCCAGTGGCTTTGGTGGGAGAGCTGGATCTGACTTAAACACAAGTCATATCTTTACCTAAGGTGTACTGGCAGCTATCACCTTGATAGGAGGTGGTTTTGGAGATGAAGGGGCTAGGGCCAGAGGCTGCTGTGAGCTGGGGCTTCTCCTCTGCTCAGTGGCCTTCCCGGCCCTATCAGGTCCTGGGTTGGGTCCCAAGTTGCTGGAGGAGAATCCCTAAGGGTCAGGTCTGAGCTGACTCTGTTCTCTTTAAGTGTGTGCTCTCCCGTCTCCCAGGACCAGCACCCTCACTCCTGTTGGGAGTTGTGCTGGGACAAGAGGGGCTGGCATAGATGCTCAGCTGATCATGAGCTCTGGCAGTTTGGCCAGTCAGAGATCCAGACTACTTCTGATGTGCTGCTTCTGTAAGACCTGGTAATAGTTGCCCCCACCCTGCTCAGACACTATTTGAGATCTGAGTTGACTTTCTGCCTCATAGCTGAACTCTTTTTTTGGTTGTGGCAGCCCTCACCCCAGTGTGGAGCTGTGTCAAGTGGGGCTGGAGCAGTCTCTCAGCCCAGGTTGGGGTATGTACCTGGGCAGTTGCTGAAACTAGTAATGGCCTGTGCAGTTTTAATCTGCCTTCTCTGCCCTATTTTGGGAGTAAGCAAGCATGTGCATGTTCCTCATGAGCAGAGTCCAAGCTTCCCACAGCCCTCCTGTTAGCCCCACCAGCCCCTGACCAGCCTAGTGAATTCATCTTCCCATTGTTGGACCCCAGAGCTGGGCTGCCCAATATGTGGCTCAAACTGCTCACTCTTCAGGGAGGTTCTCCATTCATGTAATCCCCCTCCTCTTCTGAGTCCCCTCCCTGGGACCCAGGTCCCAATCTAATGGCTTCTCTTCCCTTCCTACCTGATTTCCTGTGAATTTTTCTTTCAGCCTTGGTTGCACAGGAGTTTCCAATTAGTTTTCATTGAGAATTGTTTCACATGTAGATGTATTTTTGATGTGTTTGTGGAGGAAGGTGAATTCTGCATCTTTATACTCTGCTATCTTGACCCCCCTCCCAAAAGAAACATTAACCAATTTTAAAATATAAACTTACAAGATTTCTGTTCTTAATTTATTGTTAATATTTTCTTAATAAGTTAATTTCTCTTTCAATTACCTGAATAATTGAAAAAATATTCACATAATGTAATCTAGACTATTTATGAATTTTATAAGTAGGAAAATAAGCAAATAAAAATATATTGTTATAACTGATATCATTTTCCAATCCTCACTTAAGATCTGTCAAACTGAGAGGTGTAATTATTTGATGCGATTCTTCTCCATTACCTAGTCCTATCCTCTAATTTTGACATGTTTGTGTTGCCACTGGTAATGGAGGAATTAGTTTACCCAAGCAATAACTCAAACTTCTAATTAAACTTTATTGTAATGAAAAAATTCATGCATTATTGTAGACTCAATCTATTTTTCCAATAGTTATTTAATAATCCATGTATAATTAGATATGCAAAATAAAATATATATTATCAATGATGTTATATTTTTATTAAAATCAATAAAAGAATATACGTAGAAGAGCTCTATAGCTTTATGGATAAGTAATATGGATAAACTCATGTTTAATAAGTAAATATGAAATTAATCAATACCAAAAAATATTTATCAAATATATCATTGATATATATATATCAAATATATCATATATCAAATATATCATTTATCAAATATATCATTATCAATGATATATCATATCATTAAGAAATAAGTTATCCATTTTCATTATGGAAATTTTGCATATATTAATTTGACTCTATTATTTCTCCAGCGGTAACCATATTTATATATCACAAATCAGACCAGCTACAAAATTTGTGGATTATAAGTTAGATACTCCAATGCAGAGCAAGCATCCAGGATCCCCTGACCCAGAGTTATTACTGTGATAGAGCAAGAAACTTAGTGGGGGCTCATCTGTATGCTGGGCCCTTTGATAACTGTAAACATTTAGAGATTTAACATCAAGTCTGCATAATCTCTTCCATAAAACACAAAGTAAAGAAAGAATTTATTATTTACTTTATGAAGTTAGTATTACCCTGATACCAAAACCACCTAAAATAAAAGACAAGATTTCTTATGAAAAATATTAGCCAGTAGAACCCAGTAACATATGAAAACATTATATATTATGACCTGGTGAGATTTATTCAAGGAATACACAACTGGCTAATTATCAAAAATCAATCAATGTATTTCACCATGTAAATTTAAGAAGAAAAATCACATGATCATATCAAATAATGCAAAAAAGGTTTTGATAAAATTTAACACTCTATCATGAAAAAAACAAATTCAGAAAATGGGAATAGGGTACAAATTCATCAACTTTGTTAAGAATATTTACAAAAACTCTATAGATAGTATCACATTTAATAAGAAATGGGACACCTTCTTCCATTAGATCAGGGACAAGGAAATGCAGTCTGCTATCAACACTCTAATATAATGCTGGAAGTTTTAATATATGGCAACAAGGCAACAAAACAGGGCAAAGAAGTAAAAATTGAACACTCTTGTTTTACATTTCATATGATTGCTTATGTGGAAATTCCCAAGAACCTACAAAAATAATATTTCTAATTCATAGCTAATAACTGAGGTTAGCAAGGTTATAGGATACAAGATAAATATACAATAATGAGTTGTATATACTAAAAATGAATCTGTGACACCAAAATTAAAATATATTAATTAAATATATAGTAAATTATGTATTTCATATATAACATAATATAATTAATAATTGTTATGTTTATAATACACAAATAAGTCTTTGGAAAAGATGAATAAAGTGAGAGGAATCAACAGATGAATAAAGAAGATGTGATACAGCCAACATCATCCTCAATGGTGAAAAACTGAAAGCATTTCCACTAAGATCAGGAACAAGACAAGGTTGCCCACTCTCTCCACTCTTATTCAACATAGTTTTGGAAGTTTTCACCACAGCAATCAGAGAAGAAAAGGAAATAAAAGGAATCCAAATCGGAAAAGAAGAAGTAAAGCTGTCACTGTTTGCAGATGACATGATACTATACATAGAGAATCCTAAAGATGCTACCAGAAAACTACTAGAGCTAATCAATGAATTTGGTAAAGTAGCAGGATACAAAATTAATGCACAGAAATCTCTGGCATTCCTATACACTAATGATGAAAAATCTGAAAGTGAAATCAAGAAAACACTCCCATTTACCATTGCAACAAATAGAATAAAATATCTAGGAATAAACCTACCTAAGGAGACAAAAGACCTGTATGCAGAAAATTATAAGACACTGATGAAAGAAATTAAAGATGATACAAATAGATGGAGAGATATACCATGTCCTTGGATTGGAAGAATGAACATTGTGAAAATGACTCTACTACCCAAAGCAATCTATAGATTCAATGCAATCCCTATCAAACTACCACTGGCATTTTTAACAGAACTAGAACAAAAAATTTCCCAATTTGCATGGAAATACAAAAGACCCCGAATAGCCAAAGCAATCTTGAGAACGAAAAATGGAGCTGGAGGAATCAGGCTCCCTGACTTCACACTATACTACAAAGCTACAGTAATCAAGACAGTATGATACTGGCACAAAAACAGAAAGATAGATCAATGGAACAGGATAGAAAGCCCAGAGATAAACCCACGCACATATGGTCACCTTATCTTTGATAAAGGAGGCAGGAATGTACAGTGGAGAAAGGACAGCCTCTTCAATAAGTGGTGCTTGGAAAACTGGACAGGTACACGTAAAAGTATGAGATTAGATCAGTCCCTAACACCATACACAAAAATAAGCTCAAAATGGATTAAAGACCTAAATGTAAGGCCAGAAACTATCAAACTCTTAGAGAAAAACATAGGCTGAACACTCTATGACATAAATCACAGCAGGATCCTTTTTGACCCACCTCCTAGAGAAATGTAAATAAAAACAAAAATAAACAAATGGGACCTAATGAAACTTCAAAGCTTTTGCACAGCAAAGGAAACCATAAGCAAGACCAAAAGACAACCCTCAGAATGGGAGAAAATATTTGCAAATGAAGCAACTGACAAAGGATTAATTTCCAAAGTTTACAAGCAGCTCATGCAGCTCAATGACAAAAAAAACAACCCAATCTAAAAATGGGCGGAAGACCTAAATAGACATTTCTCCAAAGAAGATATACAGACTGCCAACAAACACATGAAAGAATGCTCAACATCATTAATCATTAGAGAAATGCAAATCAAAACTACAGTGCGATATCATCTCACACCAGTCAGAATGGCCATCATCAAAAAATCTAGAAACAATAAATGCTGGAGAGGGTGTGGAGAAAAGGAAACACTCTTGCACTGCTGGTGGGAATGTGAATTGGTTCAGCCACTATGGAGAACAGTATGGAGGTTCCTTAAAAAACTACAAATAGAACTACCATATGACCCAGCAATCCCACTACTGGGCATATGCCCTGAGAAAACCAAAATTCAAAAAGAGTCATGTACCAAACTGTTCATTGCAGCTCTATTTACAATAGCCCGGAGATGGAAACAACCTAAGAGCCCATCATCGGATGAATGGATAAAGAAGATGTGGCACATATATACAATGGAATATTACTCAGCCATAAAAAGAAACGAAATTGAGCTATTTGTAGTGAGGTGGATAGACCTAGAGTCTGTCATACAAAGTGAAGTAAGTCAGAAAGAGAAAGACAAATACCATATGCTAACACATATATATGGAATTTAAGAAAAAAAATGTCATGAAGAACCTAGGAGTAAGACAGGAATAAAGACACAGACCTACTGGGGAACGGACTTGAGGATATGGGGAGGGGGAAGGGTGAGCTGTGACAAAGCGAGAGAGAGGCTTGGACATATATACACTAACAAAGTAAGGTAGATAGCTAGTGGGAAGCAGCAGCATAGCATAGGGGTATCAGCTCGGTGCTTTGTGACTGTCTGGAGGAGTGGGATAGGGAGGGTGGGAGGGAGGGAGACGCAAGAGGGAAGAGATATGGGAACATATGTATATGTATAACTGATTCACTTTGTTATAAAGCAGAAACTAACACACCATTGTAAAGCAATTATACCCCAATAAAGATGTTAAAAAAAAAGTAAAAAAAAAAAAGTGATATTTATATAAATGCACTCACACATACACACACACACACACAGAGTGAAATATTAACCATTAAAAAAGAATGAAATTCTGCCATTTAAAACAATGAGGATGGACCTAGAGGGTATTATGCTTAATGAAATAAGTCAGACAGAGAAAGACAAATACTGTATGTTATCACTTATATGTGAAACCTATAAAATAATACAAATGAATGTATATAGCAAAACAGGAACAGACTCACAGATACAGAGAAGAAACTCTTAGTTACCAAATAGGAGAAGGAAATGGGGAGGGACAAGATAAGCATATGAGATTAAGAGATACATACTACTATGTATAAAATAAATAAGCAACAAGGATATATTGTACAAATAAGAAAAAAAAAGAGATATATTGTATAGCACAGGGAAATATGGCCATTATTTTGTAATAACTTTAAATTAATTATAATCTATAGAAAACATTGAATCACTGTGTTTTACTAGAGCTAGGACAAATCATCTTAAAATGTATATGGAAGCACAAAGACCCCAACTTGCCAAAGCAATCTTGAGAAAAAAAAACAAAGCTGGTGATATCATGCTCCCTGACTTTAGTCTATACTAAAAAGCTACAGTAATCAAAACAGCATGATCCTGACACAAAAGTAGACACATATATCAATGTAACAGAATATAGAGCCCAGAAATAAACCCACCTATGGTCAATTAATGTATTTTAAAGTAGGCAGGAATGTACAATGGAGAAAAAACAGACTCTTCAATAAATGGTGTTGAGAAAACTGGACAATTACATGTAAAATAATGAAATAGAACATTTTTCTCTCAACATATACAAAAATAGACTCAAAATGGATTAAACATCTAAATATAAGACTTGAAACTATACATCCCCTACAAGAGAACATAGGCAGAACA
Organism: Phocoena phocoena; assembly: GCF_963924675.1. Taxonomy (NCBI): domain Eukaryota; kingdom Metazoa; phylum Chordata; class Mammalia; order Artiodactyla; family Phocoenidae; genus Phocoena; species Phocoena phocoena. The sequence goes on from NC_089221.1 coordinate 21,434,801, forward strand.
CTTTTTGACATAAATTTTAGCAATACTTTTTTGGATCTGTCTCCTAAGGCAAAAGAAGCAAAAGGAAAAATAAATAAATGGGATGTAGTTGAACTTAAAAGCTTTTCCACAGCAAAGGAAACCATCAACAAAATGAAAATACAACTCAATGAATGGGAGAAAATATTTGTAAATGATATGACAGATAAGGGGTTAATACCCCAAATATATAAACAGATCATACAACTAGAGGAACTGGTGTAACCTACAATATTGTAAAATGAAATAAGACTGAGAACTATTTTAAGAGGAGAAATAAGCCTGCAATTATCAGTTATGTAATTATCTATATAGAACAAACAATAGAATTTATAGAAACTGATTAGAAAGTGTCACAGTATTGCTGCCTACAAGATCACCATATAATCTACAACAGCAGTAATCAAGTAGGATACATATTAAAAATAAGACAACATTCAAAATCTTAATAGTGCTTATAATTTGAGCAAATTCATTTAGCAAATAACATACAGACACTCTATAGAAATAAATATTTAGCTCTATTAAAACAGACTGCAATTTTTATTTTACTAATAGAACATTGCACATTTTAGGGGTGTGTGAAATTATATTATAAAATGTCAGGATTTACACATGAGTGAGTGACTCAGTGCAAAATAATAAAAATTCCACTTTTATTAACTCTATATATTTATTCTAAAATTTACATAGTCTCTGGATCTCCTGACACACTCTCACCACATGAAAATGTCAGGATGACCAAAGTGTGCACTGCAATGTCTGATCGAGAAATCAGGTTGTGAACAATACGATTATTTACTAACCAAGCAGAATTATATATGAGGTAAGAGCATCCATATCAGTTAACTCAGGGGCAGAAGAAATAGTATTAGGAATGTGACAGTGTGGGTGAAA